>NW_020799092.1:26123827-26176797 GCF_003259725.1 Athene cunicularia
AGGAGGAAGGCTGTGGGGAAGGGACTTCTCCTTGAGTGCGGCCGGCTGAGGAAAGGCTTTCCCCGTGTTCAGAAAGATACTGCGGGGTCACGTCCCCAGAGCAAAGCTCGAAATCCTGAATAAAAAGCCGGCAAACCGCGGAACGGGGCTTTGTAACGGACTTCGGCTTCCGGAGGCTCTTAAATCTTGGAAAAAAAAAAAAAAAGGTAACCAGAAGCATAAATATGGTGGTTTTAAAAAGGGGGTCTGCTTTTTTACACACACACACACACACACACACCCCGATTTCTGCTCTTCGACTGCTTCACGTATTGTATGTACTTTTCTTGATGATCCTCATGATTGTGGTCATCGCAGTACAAAAAAAAAAAAAAATCACCGTCTTTATTTTTTTAATCATATAATTCCATTTTCACTTTCATGTCCTCATTCAGTTTGGGAAGAGAAAAAAAAAAAAAAAGGAAACAAAAAAAGCACTTTATTATTGACCTGAGTAGTCAATAACATGAGTGCCAGGAAGGGAAACCACCACGACCTGTTTCTGATGTTATTTTACATGGACCAGGCACAAACACATGTGCAGCTTCTGCTTATTTGTACTCGATGGAAACAAGAGTTTGTGGCAGTTGAGAAAGTAGAAACACGGGCCCAGAAGGGAGGAAAGGAGAGCGCTGGCCTGGAGGCTCGGGCCCTGTGTAACTCTTTTTGTATTTCTCTACCTTCGGGTTAAACGCACAGACCTGGACACTGGCGCGCTCCACGCAGCAACGACAGTAACAGAAGACGCTGAAAAAACGCCAGAAAGCATGTCTCAGTGTGAACCAATAAAAGGCAGTATTAACAGCAAAATAGAAGCTAGCGCAAGCCCTCACATTCACAATAATTTAAGGCTTTTTCAGACAACTTGAAGCCGGTTCCGGTCACAGCCTGACTTCTCAATGGGTAGTGCGGCTCCAAGGTCTGTCCCAAGCCAGGCCAACACCCAGTGCTGCAAGAATCAGCTGATTTAGAAAGTTAATTCCCAATATCAACACCTACGTATTTCCCCACAGCCTGTGTGTAGCAGAGCTCAGCTGATAACAAGGCTCAGGGACTATTTCCATAAAAGATGTTATTTGAGCAGACGAGATTTTCGTTCAGTTTGGTTTTCTTTTCTTTTTCCCCTGAAATATACCCAAACAGCGTAAGCTTTTCTGCTGCTACAGAGATATCTTGGTTTTCTTCGGGTGTGTGACCAGCTGTTAAAACTGTTTTCCCTCCGGGAGCTTGTGACGGAAGCTGTGGAGAGTGAGGACTCTTGTGTTTGAGTTTCCATATTGAACTTCCAGGCTGGATTGAGGAAGTCCGTTTGCGTGCGTACTCGTACCGCTGGTCCCTGAGGTGACATTGTACAAGTGCTGCAGCACAAGGCTCAAAGGTAAGATCTTGGTATGCTTCCAGGTTTTTTCCCTGGGAATTCACATGTTTTGAGGGCTTCACCACATCAGGGCTTTGCTGTTGCCACTGAGGCATGCCAGGCTGCCTAGGCTTTATCCTAGCTGTCGAGCTCAGCTAGCTTTTCTGAGGGACAAATAGAGGTTTCATACATCTGCTTACACACTAACGCTGTCCCAAAGGCAGTAAAAACGCAAAATATTTACAGGAATTTAAAATGAGATGCGGCTTCCCCATCACACGCTCACTGATAACCAAACTCGTAGCAACCTCTGTCTACAACGTGGTCAGCAAAAGAGGACTGTGTTATCCCAGACATGGAGAAGAGCTCTCTTAATCGCTATTTTGGAAGTATTTTCTTCTAAAGAAGTTGCGTTCATTTTATCTGTAAAAATGGCTGGTGTTGCAGAAAGCATCTGTAGTGAGGGAGGAGAATGTATCCTGCATTTAGAATATTTACCCAAGAGATTGTACTGATTCCTTTTGTACTGAAAGCACTTTTAAAGTGTAGATTACTGACTTGGATTGCGTAAATTTGTGTCGCAGTTCAAATCTTAATAACATAGCAAATATCATAAACAGCCATTAGCTATTTAAATGTGCAGGCTTTTAGAAATCAGAAATTAGATTATTTACCAGGCTTTTAGGTGGAATAGGCTTTAATTAGTGTTATATTCTATTAATATGCAGTAACCATATTACTATTGCCTAACAGCTCGACAGTTGTGAAACAAGCAGCCAGACTAGTGCAGTTGTTGATTTTCCATCTTTCCAGTAGCCAGCTGGCTTTGTCAGAGGTCTCTACGATCATGCGCAGCATTTCTGTCACAAAACGTTTTCATTTGCAAAATAAAAATGCCTTTCCAGTTATTTAACTGGATAGTGGCCAGATACGGAGTCTCTCGTAACAATTCTGTGGAAGTACATGAGCAGATCCAAGTCAGACTCATTCAGAAGTTTGGGAAACGGACGGCACTGGCAAAAACTTGGCAGCGCCTTCGCCACCTCCTCCAACTACGGGTGAAACGCAGGAAGTGGGCTGACCCCGTGCTCAAATATTTGCTGTGGTTTCTCTTGCTGCTCTGATGGTCGAGATTTTAACAATGTGCCTCAGTTTTGCTGAGTCATCAGGAAAGACTTTCCTGACAAAGTCAATATAAGTAAAAATACCTAAATTCCCATTTAGGTATTTATTTGAATGGGAACTGCAGAGCCCAAGCAGCCTAGCCAGCTTTTTGTAAGCTGAAACAGTGTGTGTAGGGTTCTGTTTCTCTTTGTGTGACTACAATTTTAATATTACTGAATTAAGTCTTCTTGAAAGAAGTGGCTGGACCATCACAAGACAGCGAGTTTTATGAACAGAGGTCACTAACAGAAGTACAGAAAAACTATTTGGGTGTAATTTAAGACTTACTGTGTTATAATTTTGTGCATGCTGAATCCTGCCCATTTGTGCCTGGTCAAAAGAAGTTGAAGCCAAAAGTCCCATGTGATAATGAACAGGAGATGATTCCGTCTGATTTACTGAAGTTAATACGTGGGTTATGTGCATACACAGTATGCAAATTATTGTTAAAAGAGTAGTTCTGTCTCACCAGATCAACCCCCTTAAAACAAAAACAACCAAGCAAACTGGTGAAACAGAGGAGACCTGTGAGATTTATCTGTCCTGACCTTTCATTACAAAGCTCTGTCCCAGCAGAGCAGTTTTGTTATGGAAACATCCGTGCTACTTTGCTTTGTTGTTGGGTTTAGGGCAGGTTGGTTTTGAGGGTTGGTTGTTTTTAGATGCACGTCTCTCTCCTGGATTAGAACAAAGGTCTAAGACTAAAGATGATAAATGAAAACATATTAAGATAAAACATGTGTGAGGTTCATCTGCCTCATTTTAATATGACAGGTTTTGGATGGAATCAGGATGCAAGTTACAAGTTTACACAAGTCTAATGTTCCACAAACTATTTAGACATTGGGTATTTAAAAAAAAAATCAAGATGAGATTATATTTTCCAACAAGATAAGCAATTAAAGTTGTTACTTATATTTAAATTTTTGTTAGAGATATTTACCATGCCATTCCATCAACGGTAGGTATGGACTGTCATTCAGGTAATTTCTATCCATATTTGAAAGTTTCTTTGCTCATTACTTTTTACTTACTGGTGAAATAATTCAGTGTTTGTCAGAGTGTCAAGATCAAACATTCCAGATGTCCATACGTCTCCTCCTGTGTCAAAAACATGTAAGAACAGTTTCATGTAAGATGATGGTGCTTTAAAGTTATCAATTAACCTTTCTTAACCCAAAATGTTTATAATTCCTCTAATAACCAATACTCTTTTTATGCTGGTGCTGTCACCATCGCTATGGGTAGCTATATGACTGGCAGCAATGTTGAGAATTGTGGAACTAACATTTTTTTTAATGTGACAGTTCTCTCACCCTGCCCCATCATTATTACTGCCAGTCTGTTTCATTTCTCCATTTTAGTAAAAAAAAATCCTCTTTAAAGAAAAACCATTAGCAGTGAGAAAGCGCCTTTTTTACGATAATGCAGGATGCACACATTAAGGGTGAACTGAAGGTCAGGGGAAAAAAAAGTTTTTTTCTGAGGGGAGCCCACAGTTGAGCCTTCTGCAGGATGTGGAGGAACCATAGGGGAAACTATCAACTTGAAAACAGTTTATGGGAACAAGCGACTACTCTTAAAACTCAACTCTGCTTTTCTTTCCCAAATACCCCTTACCTTCTTATCTGAATTGTTTCTTCCTCTAGCATAAGATTCCTTTTCTATATGTTTCTTCTTGTACTGGACACTGTGTTACCAGATTCAGCAGGATTTTGCAGATTTATTTATAGGTTTTTGGTCTCTGAGAACTGCTGAAGAAATCAGTTAGACTTAGTATAATAAAATTACACGGTTTTAGAAAACAAATCTCTGCTTGGTATCTTGAACTAAGGAGGAGTTTTGTTATTCTGTTACCCGGGTCTTTCGCTCCTTGCTTCCTTTGATGCACATGGTACTTGTCATGATGGGTGACTGAAGGGATAACAGTTTCCTCCTGTAGGGAAGTTTTTCCCTATTATCCTTGGAAATAGATGTACTCTTAATTAATTCTTAATTTAATTCCTTGATGCATTTAAATTTATTGATCCATGTATTTCCAGTCCTTTGAACTGAATGTTTCCTATTTCAAAGAAAGTTTCTTTTCTTATCCAGGCTTCTCACTTCTTCCTACTTTTGCTCTCCTGTCTCAATGAAGTCTTTGTTGCCCGTTTTTCCCCAATCTCAGTTTCGCATTTGGTGTTTTCTCTGTTTCACTGAGATTCTCTTCTTGGGCGACATCTTTAAAACCTCTCCCTGTCATCACTGCCATAACTGTGATTCATCTCTTACTCATTAGCTGACTATTGCAACATCTCTTCTGGCCTTCATTCTTCCCCCTCTCCAGCTAAAGCTATCTTTTACTGTCCCTCTCAAGTTTCTATGTCAACTCCATACCCCACTCTGACGCACAGAAGCAAGAAAGAACGTACGGTGGATCGTGTTTCTTAATGTAATTATTAGCAACTTCTGCTTGGTTTTCTTTTAAACATGTCCTCCTATATGCATGTATGTATTCTCTTGCATGCCTAGATGAGCTTAGACTATAACTGGTCAATTCTCCCACCATACTTTCATCAATACTGAGTCTTGTTTGGCTTTAGCTGTCGCCTTAATCTAACCTTCAGTAGTTTTTGCGCCTTTTTTATGTTTTATGGAGATTTCAAGAAGGCTTTACCATGTAAATGTCAGCTTGCCACGATCTCATCTTTTTGTAAATAATGCAGTCCAAGCGCAGAAAGTAAAGTTGAAGTTGGAACTTAGGTTTGGTTCCACACTAAGTATGTACACTCTAAACCAAGTTCTTCATGCACCAAAGGTGTAAACACATTTATTTAGGCAGCAGATGCAGTGATTTTTAAAGCTGTGTTATTGCCAGATTACTCAAGGAGAGCCAGTGTGAATCATGTGTGTGTGTGTGTATTTGTTTTGGTGCTTTTGAAGGTGAGTGTAAAGTTAAGCTGTTTTGGTTTATTTTACTGAGGCAATTAAAGGGAAAGTACAGGTTGCATGCTGCTTTCAGAGCGGTAGCACGTGGCAAGCAGGTCGGATACACACCGGGCGCCACTGGTACTCTGCATCCGTTCCAGTGCGTTTTCCAGAGCTCCTCTAATCTCAGTTTTGCAGCCCTCCGAGATCCTTCATGCAAGCAGTTTCTTTTCCTGCTTGCTCATACTACTGCCAATGCAGTTTTTAAAGCCCCTAAGATTTCCACCTCCCCTGGATAAAGAGCAAGTATTTGTCTTACACCGTCAAGTAAAAACTTTTGAGTTTGGGTTCTAGGGTGTGTAAATCTGAGACTTAGTCAAAACAATTAGCTGAGTCACTATTCAGCTTAAATTGCTTTCTTACTCTGTTTCCAGGCCATGACTAACACTCACTGTGCTACACCCAGTCCTTTCCAGCATTCACAACTGATACACTGAGCATATGCTAGAACTGCCTCGTATGAAGAACGATCATACACTTCATTTCTGGGCTCTTTGCTCAATCATTGCATATCTACAAGTCAGATTTTTAAACAAAAGCAACACACATATAGTTGGGCTGATGCTTTGCAGGTACCAGTTTTTCCTTCACACTTCAACTGTCCATTTTCTCGTTCAAGTATTTCTCACTGTTGTCTACACTGGCCAGCTTTGCTGTGTGAATAGGAACTGCTCATAACTAAGTCCTAGATGAGACTTTTTAAAAGCAAGACTGTACTTGTAAAATTGTTTAAAGTGTTTGATAAAAATATTTGCAAACGAAACATGAAGTAAGAAAGTAAACAAAAGAGGGAGGACAGATGAGAGTTGAAAACACATGCAGATTTTCTGTGCTGTAAGGCATATTAACAAGCTTATTACTTGCTAGAAATTGAGGGAAGGCTCATCAATGCCAGCAGCAGAAATGCCACAGTTTTCTGATTCTCAAAACATCCCAACACCCAGTTCCACCCTTTGTCCTCATGCAATACTGCACCACTCCTCAATTTTCCCAACTCCAGCTCTTCCCAGGGCCGTACTGTGAACCAGATCAGGAGACCTGTTTCGCTGACAGATAATAAAAAAGGAGCAGCAGGAAATAAAAATGATTTCCTGATCTAATTCATGGCACAACCCCCACGTCCCGGAGAGGTGGCGTGCTATGATGAAGGAGCGCTGGGCTGAATTCCTTCCATCTGCATTACCTCTGAAATCAGCCTGGCGTCAAACCGCAGTCAGACCTGAGCAAAGAAACAGAGAAGATGACGGTAGCGAATGATCTGAGCGATAAGGAAAGGGCTTATTTTAGTTAAAAGGCGGCTATAAGGAACCATGGAAAAGGAGGTGATTTTCAACTGGATTATGAGGAGCAAAGTCCCGGTTGTTTGGACACGAGGAATGCAAAGAGCAGCAGGAGCCGTAACACTGCAAGCTGCCTGAGCCTGGAGAACTGGGGAAGGACGTCATTTCAGCAACACAAAAGCATTAACTACTAATACTGTATTTATCCAAACCGTAAAGACTAATTTTAAATAAGAAGAGGTTTCAGAGCTGTGTTTAGTTGGAAGATCTGTGTGGGAGAGGGGTGGATACCTTTGGACTTTGTTAATAATTAAGTGGAGGAGTGTGTTAAAGCCTATGGAATGGGTAGCATGGTAGTTAAAAATACCATGACTCATTGAAGTTGGAGGTTAGCAAACAGGCAGAAGTAAACAAAATCACAGATCCTTGTGCAGCTAGACCTGTCTCTCTTTAGTGAAACCGTGCCTGAAATGCGCCGTTCACTTCTGGAAACCTCACAGAAATAATTTGATACTGAACCTGCAAGAAATAAAAATTGTTGTGTTCAGAGCTGGATGCAAATTCCAGCATATTTTTCAAATATTTCCTATAATATTTGCAAATATTCAGTGTATTTTCCAAACCGGTTTTGGTTTTTGTTTTTTTGTTGTTTTTTTTTTTTCCCCATAATAATCCTGAGCTAACGTCTTGCCGCTTAAAAGAAAAATACACACAGAAACCTTCTTTTCTCAGATCATTTCACTCACTCCAAATGCAGCGAGAGCCAGAATAAAAATCTGGATATATGGTTTAAAAAAGGCAACAGCAAGGACTTCTGTAAGCAGCAGGTCTGCTTTTTTTTGCATATTAGTGTCACCAGATGTTTAGTTTTTAACAGAGTTATTTTAAAGGGCTTCCCCCATTTGAAAAAAAATGTCACTAACTTGCATATATTAATACAATTCTCTTCCTTTCTCTCTTTTTACCCCCCTGTTTATGGCTTGAGGTACATTTGTCTCTAGAAATCGGCAGACAAAATTCATAATGTTTGAACATAAAGCAGCAAATACTCAAAAGCTGGTCCGTGGCCAGCTGCCTAACCCCTCGGGGTTCACATGCACTTGTCTGGGTTCCCTGTTTCGACAGCCACAGCTGGAGACCCCAAAGGTTCCCAAGGCACTCGGAAACACCGATGACAGGACAGGCAAACGCACCAGGTAGCTCACCAGTGCCAAAAAAATGGCAGAAGAATCTAACTGCAAGACGCATTGTACAAGAGTCTTTCATTAGAGCTGTATCAGACAGTTTTGCATCCATTTTGAGTCATGCTACCCGATTCCAGTTTCTTTGATTACCTAACTCATCTGTGTGTAACTCCGCAAATATTTGCTAAAGAACACAAAATATTTGCTGTTTATCCTGGGGTCAGCATTACAAATGATTGTTTAATGTCCAGAATAGGATTTTCAAATGTATCTGATAGCTCAGTGTACCTCCAATTTATTTCTATTTATTCTAGAAAGAAAAAAAAAATATCTTGTGTGTATACCTACCCTATATATCTCGAAATGTTTACATTCTGGGAGTTTACCTGTTGAAGCTACGTAAAACAAAAGTGCCCTGTCACTCTCCCACATGTCAGCAGGTCTGTCATCACACACACAGAGGCACACACACACACAAAAAGCTTTTCATGCAACACACACAGAGCCAGCTACCCGTGCCGCTGAAAAAAATGGGGTGAAGGCAAGGCACTGTTATGTTATTATAGGGTAAATGAGGCTCGATTAACCAAGGGTGTGAGTGTGCTGACATCACCTAATTACCTGGTGGTAGAATTACAAGTGCTGTCTCTCCACTTCAGATTTTACAGTTAGATTAACTATTACATATTACTGTGCTCGAAGACAAGCGCTTTGGTGTAAGTAAACCCAAACCTAACCTGCCTTCTTTGACCCAGTAAATCTCTAATTACAACACAAAGTGAAAATGCGTCTTCTTCCTTATTAAGGGTAATGCCATAGGTTAATTTTAGGACTGGAAGCTGAGTCAGTTAGAAATCCTCAAGCTAAGGTGTTGCAGGCTACAGAGCTGTGTTTTATGGTGTTCTGGCAGCAGAGGGGCTTTTTGGGATAATGTCCACGTAGCTGCTCAGTGTTGCTGAAAACAGAAAGTCCCATTCCCTCCTCCTACCCCTTCCTTCAGGCACAGGCTCCACCATTTACCTTCTTAGGGCTTCGGTATTTTTCAGACCCCTTAGGGAGTCAAAATTTGCCTCGCTAACCTGCCCAAAAGACTGGGTAGTTTTCTGTAGGTTAGTGGGTTGAGCTGAGCTGACTCAGTCAGGAGCCACCGAACACCAGAGCAGGCACGAGGGCGAGGAGACGACCTCAGAAGAGGGCAGGAGGACGTAAGATCCTCCCCCTTGCAACTCTAAGGTATTACATCAGTTCAGTTGTTTGTTAAACCACACCTTGGAAGAAGGCGGTAAAGGCCACTCGCTATGGATATGTAAAAGTATATCAAGGAGTGGCTGAAATCACTATTGGATCGTTTGGTTTCCCATAGCACCAATATTAGTTTTATTCCTTCTTTCTTCTCCCCTATCTTCAAACTCCTTGACTGGGGCAATGATCCTCTTCACAAACACCCACTGTCTCTTCCTGTCATTGTTGTATCAGTCCTTAAAGCCCAATTTCTTTTGCAAACTTTTTTTTTTTTTTTTAAATTAGTCAACTCTTCATTGACTGCTATCAAATAATTATACTAGAATTGTTGCTCCTGTTTACCCCAGTATTCAGTTCTCTGGGGCCAAATCTTATAATTTCACTTAATTTTGTAGAGTCCTCTTTGCCTGTACATAGTTAAAGATCCTAAAACAGTTTAACGACTGTGATTTGATCTTAGAGAAAAGACAAAGACTCGAATCGGTCATTATCCCACTCTCAATCCCATTAACTATATATGCAGGAAGACATATATTATTAAGTAAATAAAGGTGAACTATACATTTAAAAAAATCAGAGTGGAATACTGGAATCATAATGTACTTAATCCAAACCAAATCAATCTCTGATTAAAATATTTTCACAATGTTGATTTTTTTTAAAAAAGTCTGTAATTCCTAGAAGAGCCTAGTTGGAAGAACTAACCCTTTTCCATTATTTTTTCTGTTTCCAGCTCTTACATTGTTTTTTTCACTCCAGAAACAGAAACTTTACAGCTGGTATATATATTACACTAATGATGCTTTACTTTAGAAATATACCTACAGATGTTAAATTAATCTAGTTAGATTTTAGTTACCTTTGAGACCTAACTACAGTGTTTTCTTCTGGAAGGTATTCACATTTTATTTGTCCCCATGGTTCTTGAAAGTCAGGCTGTCTTTGGATAAATTATAGCTGATTTCATGTTTTTCTTAGATATCCACTCGTATCCATAAATTTGAAAGGTGTGGATTGTTCTGCTGGAGAATGTACTTTGAAATCAGTTTTAGATTTGGTTGCTAATCTGGTGGCCCTGCTTTTCTCTTCTGTAAACAATGTTAAATAGTGTGCAACGGGCCCGAGTCCAGCAAGGCTGTTCACTAAATAGCCTCCAGGTAGAGTTACTCGGCAGTGAAGGACAAACCCTGCAATAAAAGAGGAGTTTGATAATACAGACGTATGGAAATCTATACTGAATGCTTCTAGCAAGATACATCTGTTTGCAGCTTTCTGAATTGGGGTGTCTGAACTGGATACCATTCCAGTGAGAAACAGGCTGTACTCAGAACAGCTGGTACCTGATACGAGGTTTCTGATAAGCTCCTGGATACCAAAAAGATTATTGAGCAAATATGTTTGATACAGGAGTCTACTATTTTATGTTGGTTTTCCATTCCTGATCACCAGTCATCACAGGGCTCATAAAATAAAATGTAGGTGATTCAATTCTAAGGCTTTGTCGCTCCGGCAGAATTAAAAACTTGCTTTTAAAAAACATTCATGTGCCTTAGGAAAAAAACACCATCTTTATTCGCTGGATTAATCACTTGGAGCAATGTTCTAAATACACTGAGCCGTTCTTTTTGTGGATCAAGCCTTAGGTCTTGGCAGCCACGTCCTTCATGCTGTGCATACTGTAATCCACCGTTGTTATTTTTTTATTTATCACGGGAAAGCAGAGTGCTTTGCAGCAAATAAAGGGATAGCTTCTCCCAGAGGAGCTTATGCTACAGCCAGAGATACGCCCAGAAAGAGTGGGGAAACACAGGGGTCACAATAAAGGTCACGATGAAAGCTTGACGTGCCTCGTATGTTTTGTTAATGCCACTTTGGATTTAGCGTGCTTCGTCCATTTTTATGGGGGGTATTCAGATGGAGGCTGAGGAGTGGGAAGCTGGTGTAAGAAAAAGGAAATTAATGTACTGCAGAGATGTACCAGACGCAGAAGCATTGTGGAGGAAAGAAACGGAGACCTTCGAATTGCACGTTGTTGACAGTGAAGAACTTTCAGTGGAGCCTACAGGCAGGGTGGCTATCGACACTTTAGCCTCTCTTAGAGCAACCTGTCCATCCCATACCCCGTGAGCACTTGAGCGAAGTGGACTAGGCTTTGTGTCTTTCTTCAGGGCTTTGCCTTTCCAAATTCACCAGTGTAGAATAGAGACAAAACCGGAATTATTTAAAAAAACCGCAACAAACAACAAAATTACCTTCTTGTTTTCTTTCCATATCATTAGCAGAGTATCAGTGGTCAGCACAGCAAAACTAAAGCCTAGAACACAGCTGATGGGAGGTCAGTTCTCATGCAGACCCTTAAAAAAGTTATAATCCCTGTCTCAGGGGTAACACGTATGGATGCATATATTTCTTGTATATATTCAGCTTCTACCAACATTGCCAGAACTTAGAGAGAGATGGAGGCAGAGGCAGAAAACACATTGCTTTATACCAACCTTTCCAGCATCAGGCAGATTATAAAAAGCATTGCTTTTCAGAAAAGAAGAACTATCTGCAGTGGCTTAGCTTTACAAAGTGCAATCATCTAGTGTTAACAAAGTTATTCTCCCTATTTGCCAGCATGCACAGAAACCTCGCACTGCTCACACTCCAAAGTGAGGAGTCACCATCATCAAATTATTTTCAAGAATTCAGCCCTGCAGAAAACAGCAGAGCTCCCCAAAACCCCTGACAGGTTGCACTCAGGAGTTGTTCAAGCCATTCCTCCGAACATTACGCAAAGTGAATTTAGCTACTGCAGGTTTTGTAAGGACTAAACGGAATAAAAACACCGTTTGTGTTTACCTCGGGCAAAACACACCCTCAGAGCCCACATGAGACAGTGCACCCCGAAGCCCGGATGGATCCATAAGCACATCTGGCTCTACAACACAAATGGAAATTACACCAAACGCACCCAAACCCTGTATTGTAACACACTGCAGCAAGCACATCGCCATACCCTCCACAACACCGACCAGCTGCACAAAAGGGGAGATACAAATGCTCTGTTAATGGGGATATATAGCTTCTCTTTACCTGGTATTCACCTGCTGCTTTTCAGAAACTCACAGCTTTGCCTCTTTACAGCTGAATTTCTTTCTTATCTATCGCATGAACTGGGTTTCACTGCAGTGTAACAACTGCTTTTTTTTTTTTTTTTTTCCCCTCCATATTCCTCTCTGTGTTATTCCTATTTTCCTTGTCTTGGCACCATAGATGAGGCAGGTTTTTGCCAAGACCATACTACAGAAACAACAGCCACTCTCTTACTGCTCTTCTGCTTTGATACAAAGATGCTGTTACTGTTAAGAAACAAACAGAAAAGTTGTCCCTGAGGATAAGCGTTTCTTGCTATAACAGTTCAGGATATACCAAGGTGCTAGGAAAATTTATCATTTAAAAAAAAATAATCTGTAAATCTCATGCACAACATGTTTCGTAGAGATGTCAGGCCTGATGACAAACTGGTGGGAGTTTGATACAACCGGTGATATTTTAGAATGACTTTTTAACCTTCAGCATGTTTACATGACTTTTCCACAAGCATGAAATAAAGATGAGTGCCTATCTACTGAAATTATATTCAGATTTTCTGGAAAGCACACCATGACTTTATAGATTTAATAGAACCCATTTTTCTCATTTAAAAATATTTCTCCTTGGATTTGTCTTACAGCATTGCAAGAACACAAATAGAAGATTTCCCTTAAACTAATATTTTTTTATTCCTAATACAATGTTGTCTCTACAAATAACAAACACGCCCCCTGGAAATTATTCAAACCTAAAAAAGAAACATTTTCTGTTTAAACTACTCTCTGATAGAATCAAAACAATGTAGTCCCTCTTCTGAGGACATTCTCAGAAGCAGACAAAGCTTTATGGCACAGACAGCAGAATCTGAGCAATCCAGCCATCAAAACCACTAAAGTTAATGCTAAATCCAGTTTTAGCAAATCATAAAGTAGTATCCTACAGTACTCTGTGAATAGTTTTATACTACCAGCAGCTGACTTAAAATAGTAACAGGACAATTATGCCATCGTTTAAAATAATGATTCTATCATAACAAAAATATTTGCATGAAGTAAACGGACATTGAGTAACTGTGGACTTTTGTACTGGTGATTACGTTGCATCAAGCCATGTTGAAAACAAGGTGGAGAGACTAGAAAAAAACCCTGAACATTAAAGAGCTTGCACCCTTTCTCTCTCCCTCTGCTTGCAAGAATATCCATGTGTCCTTTGCACAAGGATGAAAAGACTTCTGCTACAAAAAAATCCCCCAGACCCAACCCTCCAAAAATCCAAATAAACACAGTTCTTCCTTATACCTAAATCCATCTGACTGATACTTCAAGCTTTGTGACTTCTTTCTGCTGAAATCATCAAAGAGCCTTTTGTGGCAGAAAAAGCAACAACCCATCTCTGATACCGTTTGCAGTTTTTCGTAGTGGGCCGGATCCTGAAAGATCTTCTGATATTCTATGATGCACCTCCCTGAATCATAACCCACAGAAGAAAATATTTACCACATCTGTCTCTAGAAAAAAGGGTAGGCTAACATGCTGCAACACAAAGAAATTTAGGATACAGTCTCCCCATGCTTAGACCCTGAAGTTGGAGCCATGTGAATTTGATGTGTTGATTCAGTTTCTGCAATTTAAAAATCACTCTTACGTTCCTTTCTGGGACTGTATGTCCAGGAAATTGCCATCTCCAGGTGGGGTTTTTTTGTTTGGTTTTTTGATTTCTCTTTTTAAATGAAAAAGGCTTAAAATCTCTAACAAAATTCACAATTCACCTGTGAATGTGGTGGATTTTACAGCTGTCTCTAAAGGTGACTGATTGCAGACATTTGCTGATTATCAAGGCTCTCTGAATAGTCACTCTGTTGTTTCTTTCAAGAGTGCAGTTCCATTTAAAGTTCAGAAAGAAAAGCCAGACTTTCCTATAGAAGCAGTACTGAATCAATTAAGCACGGTGGACCTTATATTTTCATAGAGCCATGGTCTTACAATGCTTTCTTCCTCAGTGTAAAACACGAATGAAGTTACAAAATCCCTTTACAGAGTGAAAAGCATGATTTAAAATATAATCAGGTAGCTCAGAAGAGACTTAAGCCATCAAGGGGAACTGGACTCCTGGTTCTGTATGTTCCCTTGTGCCATGGTGGCTAACAGCACAATTACAGGTTTAACTTTCAACTACTGCTAACCTGAATGATGTACCACAGAGCTTCCCTGACGTCTAGAACAGCCCTGAGATTAGTCAGGTGCTGTGATGAAGATTTAAAACAAACAAACAAACAAAAAAAGGGTAATGGGTTTACAAATAGATTCAGAAGTGGCCTGCATTTCTGAGATGAAAAATGCAATTTTTGGAATTATGGTCTTCAAAATGATAAAAGTTTGGTTTAATTTCTGGCCTATGAATTTCCATAGTCATTTCAATATGTCTCTCATTGTTCTGGAGCTTGATTTTCTATTAAAGTGAACACAAATCAGGAGAAAGTCTAGGAAAGAGGGTTACTGCCTTGAGAAGAGAGTAAGGCTCTTTAAAATGTGGCTGTTTAATCAATTATTGTGTTTATCCAATTGATAATAAAGTTGAATCTATCCAAAATTCGGAATTGGCATGCTTTGAGTTTTTAGAACCTGTCAGGGTTCTAAAACATTGGACTGAAGGTCCCTTCAAATTTTGTATGGAGGTACAGAGTGCATCACCAATTCAAATTATGTATGTCAAACACACCTGGAAAATATTTTTAAAACGTAGTGATGACAATGAATAAAAGACTGTGCTCTGGGCCATATATAATGATTGCTGTTCCCATCACAGAAATCTTTGTAAGAGAATTTATTGCATTCTGAAAGAGGTAGTGATGGAAAGAGGAAGCTTTGAAGACTGTCTCTGTGCATGCAGTTTACACAAGATATTCTGCATATCAGGTGGAATACCTTTTAAAGAGATGCTGGATTCTCTCCAGATTTTCCTGGGGAAGCGTGTCTCCAGCGAAAAGCCAGCAAAACCAGAAGTTTCAAGTGCTGAAATGGCAGCGATGCTCGGGGCTGATTAGCACACATCCAACGGGCTGCATCCAGATAGCCTAGAGCTCTGCTTTTTACTACTGAAAGGTTTCTGTCAAAATATTGAACCCGACTGTTTTATTTAACAAAGAAAGCAAAGCAAAGATTTTATTTTTTTTTTTAATCTATTAAAAGCAAAAAAACCCCCACCTGCTCTTGCTTAGATCTGTGGAACAGGGGCATGTCATGAGAACAGCTTTGTGAGAGAGGAGGCTGTGAGAAGGGGAGTTCCTTTCCTTCTGCTGAGTTTTGGTTCTTTAAGAAACCCCATTCATCAGCTGGATGTAGCCTGCATGTGTTTTCAAGTTGACTGTAAGGCTGCCTACTAAATACCTGTTGCACAGGTTATCGATGGCATAACTATAAGATGGTTTAATGAGTATTCCTGTGGAGATGTGGTGTTGGGAGTGCAACAGCATAGGTGGAGTTCTGCAGAGCCAGATACAATTGCAGTGATGTCACTGCCTTGTGCTCTTTTAGTTAACTGATCTAAATAACAACTGATTTTATTGATGTTCTTGATTTTTCTTAGGCACTTCTGGGCAAATCATTATGTTATGATCCTGTATAAAAATATCTAAGTGTTCATGATTTGTGAAACGATTATATATGTGGGCCTGAAATGATTGTTCTATTCGTGTTAGTCTGCATGAATATTCACTGCGTTCTTTGGAAAAGACCAAACCCAATAAACTTTTTACATACTTCATATTTTTACACAAGGTAGTATTACCGATTGTCTAGTTAATAAACTGCCTGTGAACAAGCTGGAAAAATGAGGGACTTACTTTAGCGGAACTATTTCTATACATACACACACTGTAGGTGTGCTGGAAAACGAACAAAGCCCGATTTCCCACGCATTTTGTGTGATGGGAACACCAGCTGGTTGCCTCCTCTCCCCTAGTTCCTTTAGCTCTGTGGCCTTTGTTTTCAGCCCTACACTGAACGGTACCTCTCCAGCATCCCTCATCTGGGGGCAAAGCAGCTGGTTTGTTGCTCTGCTGGTGCTTTCTGCCCGGCTGGCTACTCACCTCTGCAGTGGTAGGAGACCACATCACTAGGCAAACACTAATCTCTGTTGCTTATGACTAATGGATTTCCAATTTTTACATCATTTCTGAGGACTTGATTTCTTTGACGTAATATCCCTCTGGCAACTTTGGTTTAAGTCAGACCATGGGGTCTATATTGCTGTGTCCATATCGCAGAATCACAGAATCATCCAGGTTGGAAAAGCCCTTGCAGCTCCTCCAGCCCAACCATGACCCTCTCCCTGACCGTTCCCAACTCCCCCAGACCCCTCAGTGCTGGCTCAGCCCGACTCTTCAACCCCTCCAGGGATCCCGGGGACTCCCTCCTGCCCTGGGCAGCCCATTCCAACCCCCAGCCGCTCCCCAGCAGACCTGTGCTCCAGACCCTGCCCCAGCTCCGTTGCCCTTCTCTGGCCACGCTCGAGTCATTCAAAGGCCTTTTTGGGGTGAGGGGCCCAAAACTGAACCCACTCAGTGAGGGGCGGCCTCACCAGGGCCGAGCCCAGGGCTCAGATCCCTTCCCTGTCCCTGCTGGCCACGCCAGTGCTGACACAAGCCAGGATACCACTCATCTCACTGTTCACCCACCAGAACCCAGTCTAAATGTAACGGACAGGAGTATCCATCGCCAAACGAGAAGCATATTCATCTACTTTGGGCTGGTACAAATTACTGTGAAAAACTGCTGTACATGATTCAAAAAGTGCAAGTACTCCATCTAACAATTATTTTCATCACCGTTACTAATGCGCAAGCTATAGCTTCTCTATTATTTTTGGTACAGCAATAACTCAAATCAGTGAATGTTTCTGTCTGTTGGGAAATTTAATCTCTGTGCATAGCACACTAAACCCAACAAATTCCTTACATGGAATTCTAACTGAATTTTGAGTGTTCTGATCTTTAAAGAGCACATAAGCTCGGTGTGAATTCGTAACTCATCTTTGCTCTAAGTTGTATTTATATCTACACAGAAATAAATAAGAAGGAGAATAATTTTCGGCGGTTTGCAGTGCTGTGATTTTCAAACTGCACAGCACGAATGGTTATTAATGACACTGAGGAGAACGATAAACATCTGACCTCTAGTGGCAGCTATCTCGCAAATAACTAAAGCATCCTCTCGATGTGGGGGAAGTGAGGGAGGTGGAAAGGGGGAAAGAAGGTGGTTATAGAATTGTAGAATAAGCTGGAGTTGTGGAGCGAAGCCTGAGCTTTCAGTAGTTGCCTTGCTAGTTTTTCATTATCTTTTCTATCGAGATCCCAGTCCAGAATTCAGGACTGTTGTGGGGTTTTCCCTTTCCCTTTCCCTTTCCCTTTCCCTTTCCCTTTCCCTTTCTTTCTTTTTTATTTATTTAATTTTTACTTCTTTTATTTATTTCTTTTATTCTTAAACCATCAGTGTTTATTACTGCGTTTAAGAAGTGGGTGCACGGTCTTCCAAAAGTAGGTTTTCCAAAAGAAATATAGCAAGGTTCTAACAGGTTTTATAGCTTCACGTAGGAAGGTTTTGGTAAGTTTGTCGCTTTGGTTGTTTCCCCTCCATGCACACACACTTATTCAACAAGCACGTTTGGATCCTCATTAGACTCCATTCCTTCTCCTCAACTGACAGAGAACGTTTCCCCAGTGAAAAGACACCCTTCACTATCAGCACTCTGTACATCAAAGCGTTCATCCCTATTGGGCTAAAAATACAGAAGCTATTCCATAAACAAAGGTCATAACCTTTCTAATCAAATGGTTAATCCAAATATTAAATCCCCTCCAGGAGAAACAACAGTCTTGTTTTTAACCCCGGTAGGATTAAATTTCAAAGTACTGGTTTACACAAACTTTCTCCTAAGCCAAAAACATGATCTGCAAGCAAGCTAAGGTTAAACCTACTTTTCATTACAGCTTTGTGAAGCCTTCAGACCACTGACAGAGTCTTTTTTAACATGACGGTGGCAAATCTGCAGGAGGACTGAAAGCAATATCGGTTTCAAAGGGTCATTATTTTTTGAGTTGGAGTTAGAATAAGCTACATTTATTTCCTGAAGCCAGAATGAAAGTGAAATTACATAAATCTAAAAGAATTTGGTATATTAAAGACAAGTCGGTACAGCCATACGAAGATATGATTTCTGTAACAACATCTGTGATAGCAAATATTTCAGCCCATTGAAATGATCAGGTTAATTGGGACATAATAAGGGTAAATTTGTGTTTTCCTTATGGCTGACAAGTGCTGATTTGAGAAGGGCACAGACCAAGTACTATATCATTTAATTTTAATGTTTCTCATAAAACCCCCTTAAATTATCATAGTTATATTTAAACATCCTTTTATATTTGAGCCATTTGTTTTCTATTTAACAGAAAAATTTCCGTAATATTTTTCTCCTGTCTGTTGAGAATGGTTCAAAATCTCCTCACTTATCTTCAAGGTGCTTTGGCACAAGCCCAAGATACCCATCGTGTCCTACACAAGGTGTCAAAGTGAGTTTAACAAAAAAAGATGTGAAATTAGAGTGAATATAACTCGAGCATACATAATTTCTCTATGGACACTCATTTAGGAGTCAGCTGGCCATAATTACCTTCATTTAATTCACACTCAAAGGGAATTAAACTGAAGTGAACTAACGGTTTTATCAACATGGAGAGACACTGTACAATAAGCTCGGTGTAAATTCACAACTCATCAGCTACCTTGCTCTCACCTCCCTTGTGGAAATACAGCGTGCCCTCAAGGTGCCTTTGTACGAGGTAACTTAATTTTTTTAGGGGAAAAAAAAAAAAAGCTATATATGGAAGTGTAGGCTGATTGATAGCAGGTGCAGAAGTGATTGTATTTCAGTGGTGCTACGTGTAGAAAGAAGGTCAGCGTATATCGTTCGCGAAGTTGGAAGTTTCCCTACTGTTTTGTGACTGTGATGGCACTTTCTATGCTATAGGGTCTATTTTGAACTGGAAAAAAGCCAAATGGCATTTTTGGTGTTTCTGTAGCAGGGGAACAGGCAGCAGATTAGTACTGAGTACCCGGTGTACCTCCAATTCATATTTTTATTGAGTAACTTCACCATGTAGGAGCGTAGAGAAGCTTTAACTATTTCTGAATGAAAACATCCCAAAGCAGTTACATATTCTAAATTTACACTGTTACCCATCTTGGTTCAACTTTACCGAGTATCTCAGTATTAATTTTCCCCTAACTGGTTTCCCCCATTTCTTTATTCATTAGGTTTAACACCATTTTCTGGTAGCACAAACAAAGCAATGCAATAAGAAGTACAGCAAAATATCCCTACTTGCAATACTCCCTTTAAATTTAATCAGCACGGTCAGGCAGAGTCTGACATTATTATCCAGTTATGAAAACATCCCTGGCCCTATTCATTCAGCCATTTCTGCTCATTTTTCCAGGCACAGAAAGTTTGCGCTGTAGCGTGCCTTGTCAGATTTGGAGCCCTTCCAGTACCTGATGAGCATATTAACAGTGCTCCCATTCATAGACGAGAGCCTGCCAGTTCTATCTAATTTTAGTGAAGTTGCTATTTATAGTTAGATCACTGCATTTTCTCTTGTGAAAGCCTCCCAACTGCTAGGCACGGAGGGAATATATTTTTGTGCTGTTTTAGTTGGCACACAAAAAAGTTCGCGGTTGTAATTTACCTAAGTCCAAAATACCCTGCAGTCCTCCCAAAGTAACAGCAACGCTCCACGTAACAATTTACACCAAAAATATTGTGGCACCATTGGCTATTTGTTCCTGAGTCCACTGAGATGCCTACTGTGTCAGGAGTATAGGGGACCCAGAAGTCAGATGATAGTACAAAATCATCATCTTTGCTAAATATTACTCTACGCAGAAAGGTTTCAAGGCCCAAAGGATGGGGGAGAATTTTGGGTCGGATCTCTCTATGCCATAACACCTGTAATACAGGTCAACTGAACTGAATTCTTTCTGCTTTTAATAAAAGCATATTAATAGCAATAGTAATACCACCTGCTTTTTCACCACAGTATTTTTTGACTATTTATTCCCTAACTTTGTAAATAGTGCAAAATGTCAAGAAATGTTACAGGGAAGAGATTCTCTGCTGTAGACTTGGTGGTTAAATTTACATATATAGGTTGTTACAACTGAGGCATTTCATTAATGTACCAAGAATTTATGCTCTGCTACGTATGTATGTACGTGTGTGTGTATATATGATCTATATGGGAAACTGAGAGACAGCCGAGAGGAAATCAACATTACAGTTCATTTTATCTTGCAGCAAAATATGCACATGAAAAGTGACCACTTTGAAATGATTTAGTTTAGAAATACAGTTTTTGAATCATATATAGTCTAGTGCTGCAAAGTTGTATAATGATCCTTGGGCAAACACAAGATGGCATCTTCCAGTTAGAAAGACATTTCGTTACATGTTTTAGTAATGGATAATTTGTCCCCAGTTTTGTTGACATGACTGGCTGGTGGTTGAAAAATTAAATTTCTTTTTTTGTAAGTTGAAATTGGGGTTCATCTCATCTTGGAATTTCAAAATGAATTCTAACCTCAGTAGAGTGAGGTTCGAGTCACAGAGTTTCAGCCCAGGTTGGGCTGGTTTGGCTTCAAAACACCCAAAGTTGGTAGAGTCTACTCTTGTTTTGTGTCTGTATAGGCCTCTGATATTGGTAATGTACATCTCCCATATATGTAAGTGGTGCTTGCAGGGGTTCGTCAGTGTCTTTCTGATGTCCTATCTCATTTGCATAGAATACTTATTCTGATCATCCCTCAGTCTTGCTCCAGTAGCCATGAAGACAGAGGTTGGAACAGATACAACTATGAGAATCATGAAAAGTCCGAAAATAATCTTTGTACTCATCAATCTTAATTTCATTCTGATTTCTAGATATTATGTGTACCACAACAAGAAAGGGGCATTGAACCAGCAGAGATTTTCTTTCAACCGAAATTTATATTCAGCCTGGGTTTATGCCGAGGCAGAGTTGAACTGGAACTGAACCAGAAAAGTAGCTGAAGAAAGAAATAATGGCGTAAGTTTGTGGATGACGTGGTTCACAAGACAAACCTCATTTTTTTTCTCTATTAATTTGTAGCTGACTGCTCCACGTGATAAAGTCCATACCCACTAACCATGAGGTCACAGGCTGTCAGAGGACTGAGGCAGAAACACGCTTTAGCTGCATGGTTCTATCAGTGAGACTGTACATCTCCCTCCCACCTCCTCCAGCTGAACAGAGATGTTCCAGAAACACGACTGGTTTAGATGTGATTGCAGTGTTGCCTAATCAGAATTATAGGTAAAGCTGCAACACAGCTTTAAAAGGGCCCTAGATTAACAAATATTTATATTAGTTTGAGAGTGATTTATGGCGGATGAGGATGCTCCTTGCGTGTTACTGGCAGGGCAACATTGAGAAACCCTTGCAGCTGCAGGCATATTGGGCTCTATTTTTTTAGGGGATGTAGAAAGAGAGGCAATGCAGCACGCAGAGGCGACAGCCATCAGCTGAGGGCTGGGAGTCCAGAGGGTTTCAAGCTCTTGTGTCACCAGCAGACCCAGACATCTGTGTGGCGGGTTAGAGCACATACACGTGAAGTCCTCAAAATCTTAAATAGGATCAAGCCCCTCTGCCAGGCGCCCACATCACAGGTTTTCCCTGGCAAAACATACACCATCCCCCCCTCGCAGCCTGTGAGCTCTTCTGAACGTTGATTCCTGGGCACATACGTTGCTTTTTCCCCTGCTCTACCTCACTGCAATAGATTACTAACCCTGTTCTATAAACATAAAACAAGATACTTGTTTTTTAACAAACTTATTTCCCAATCCTTCGATTTAGCCACTTCTGAAGATGTCCTTCAAGCATAGTTTTTCATAACAAAACCCACAGTTTGAAAGATTCATTCATGCTTCACAGGCTGGCAGATCTCCCTCCTTGCACCACGTCAGGCTATCTTGTTTCCTTCGCTTGTCTTGCTTTGTGGTGTCTGTTAAGCAAATGAATTACACTGTCCTTGTTTTCATTACTATTTGATGAGTTTTTGCAGCCTTCCCAGAAAAACCTGGCACGTTATTGCTGCTCCCACAAACTGTGCTTTCTTCCACGTTTTCTTGCAACCTGTGGAGCCATTATGCACTTTTTCACTGTTAGATTTAGGCCCGATGCGATTTCTCATCGTAAATGCCTCTGAAGAAACCTACTACATCATCACCCGTTGCTCTACACCCTGTAAGAGAGAGTGAAAAATCTGTACACGGTGACCAGCCACAGAAGCTTCTCCTGGTGGGTTGGGGCTGGGTTTTGCAAGCACAGAAATGCAACATCTCCATCCTTCTTGGATTTTATCTGGCACCGGTACTCCTACTCATCCCAGGCACTTAGAGCATTGATGAGCTTAATTACAGTGGCTCTACGGAATGATTTTGAAATAAATCACCCAATATAAAATTGGTGATGTTTTTCGTACACCTGAGGTACTCGAACTGCTGGTGAGTTTTGCTTTATGAAGAAGATCAAGCTGATAGCGAGGCAGGGATTATAACTTCAGGGAAGGTTTTGTGTGCTGAAATAAGACATTTTCCTCTACAGCTAATATTTGCCTTTTCTAGTTATTTAAGGTAAAGCAATCACAGAATCGCAGAATCATCAAGGTTGGAAAAGACCTTGAAGATCATCCAGTCCAACCATGAACCTCACACTGACCGTTCCCAATCGCTTCCAACCTTCCTATCCCCACCCCAACTCTTTATGTTTTAGGTCTATTCTAGTTTATTGTTCCCAAACCAAGAGCAGCAGAATCATTCTACAGAGACTGATGCTGTGTCCCTAGGAAATTTAGGCTTAACCTTCCACTCTCTCTTACAGCACTCATTTTTGGGTCTCTAAACGCTTGCATCTGTATCCAAAGTCAATGAAAATGTGAAATACTGGAAGGACCCATGGTTCCACATCAAGGAATCTTGACAGCTTTTGATTTCTTGACAATCTTTTAATTTCCTTTTGCAAGATCTTTGCTGCTGCAGTTTCCCTCTGCTCTTAGGTGCCAAAGCAGTGGAATTGTTTTGTTGTTCCATACTTCTTAGGACATTTTCTATCACTGGCAGCCATCTGGCTGGTGGTTTTATCTATCCGTCTTGTTTTCTGAACTGGCAGCATTGCAGCTGGGCTTCCTAATTTGCCCAGACACTGTGTACTTGCCCCAAAGGTTTTCTCTCCTCAGTTCTATGTCACCTGTAAACTCATCTTGGGAAGCTACCTGCTGTTACTTTAAATATTGTTAGAAAACATCCAGCTCTTATTTAAGATTATTTTGCTCTTTTTGATTTTTGTGAGACTGTCTTTAGCCCCAGAAGTTAATCAGCTTTCAAAATCTTGCATGTTACTTCCATTGAGAAGACCAACTGATAAATATACAACCTGTATTTAATTTTTAAAAATTTATAATCCTGTTTATTTACAAAGAATGTACTCAAAGTCCAGTTTTCAAAAAAACCATGACCTTTCTGCTTGCATTTCTGCTTCTGGCCTTTATCTTGGACACACTCACCTCCACCAAAACAAGGCCCTGGCTCCCACATCTGCTTTCAGAGCCAGGAGGTCTGTTTTTGAGGCTTCAGCTCACCACCTCCCCCAGTATTGCCATGCTGATTTGCAGCTGCCATGGTAGCATCTGCCACTTCAGCTTTCACTAAAACAAACGGATGAAAGGAGCTCTGATGTCTACAAGTTTCACTGAGGTTTGTGGCTTCCTAAGGATCAAAGACACGCTACTTGTAGGAGCTACCCAGCCTCAAGCATAACAATTTATTACTGCCCTAAAATACGATGCACGCTGTTGGTACTAAACAAATGACCAGAGAGGTAGAAGATATGAAAGAAAATTAACTTTGTAATGCTTACAAGGTATTCAGGATCATGCTACTGTGCAGAGCATTGCTAAAGCCAAAAGCAAGGCGGCCGGTTCCGCAGACTACGTTCTGGGTGTGTTATTTTGGAAATCAGGAATTTTTGTTCTCCTTGTGCAGAATTTCTCATCCCAGTCTGCACATGCAGTTCACCTAATGAGGCACATCAACAGCCCCTTCCTTGTTGGTATTGAAGCCTGTCTTTTCCACCTTGCCCACTCCCCCTCCGTGAAAGCACGTTGTCTTTTTAGACGAGGAGAACATCAGTTCTTTAACATTTTTTCCCAACCAAACTTGTTATGCATTTTTATTTTCCCCATGAGCATCTAACTACAGCTTTCAAAATTTCATGCTGTGTAATTCATTTGTGAATAAACTCTTCCCCTGACAAGTTAAAATTAAACCACGCAGCTCACTGCTTACATCAAAGCCAATACAAATAGGCCTGCACCAGGGACTGAAGGAAGCAGCTTTGCAACTCAGATCTTGGGGGGAAAGGAGCATGAAGTTGAAACAGAAATATTTAGAAGTGCCAAAAGGGAAAGCAACTCTTCTTTCAAAGAGCAGCTTTATATTAAGTCAGTAACAGTTGCTGCAAGAAAGCTGAAACTCTATAAAGGCACTATTGTACATGGAAAACATGTAATAAGTAGGAAGCAAGGAAGGAAGATGTTAAGACAGATTCATACTGGGGTTTGTAAGCCATAACTAAAGTTGCAGCGCTTTTCTTTATAATTTCTACTGCTTTTTAATAAATTTTCTTAAAATTTCCTTGTATTTTTAGGTCCCAGCTGTCTCTTGCCAGGGAGTTTCACATGCATCTCCCAGAATCTCAGACGAGTCTGGCAGCTGAAGCACTAACCCAGAATCACAGTGTTTGGGAGTCGAAGTCCTCGTTGTGTATTTCTAATGCATCTGTAGCTAGAATCCTTCCACATCCCTGCCACGATCCCTGGTGCCCCACTCTGATCTTTCTCCAGCCTCTCTTCAGATCCAGTTTATTTCAACTTGATGTGTTATATTAACCCAGCATTTCATTTTTTTCTTCTTGCCATTTTTTTGTCAGTGTTGGAACATCATCTTTCTTGGCAGCTTCTGTGCTTCTCTCCATGTCCTCTCTGCCGATTCCCTGTACTTACCTCAGTCCTCAGTGGACATTTACACCTGCAAGTCACTAACAGTGCTTCTAAAATCTCTTGTCCCCTGACTCTTTTTTCCATGACTCCCTCTTGCACACAAGGAACTTAAAAGCTGCAACAGCTGCTGAATATTGAATTGCAGGAGATCCTCCTGGCTCTCGCTTGGTTTGCAGAATCTCACACACTCGAGAGTTCAGATACTGAGACAAACTCGGTTTGAAGACCGATTCAAATGGAGTTATTCTGAGGTAGTGTGTGCTCTCTTCACTAGGTGATGGCCTGTGGAGCAGGATAAATTTGCATTCTGAAAAACTCAAATCACATTGATCAGACTCAGCTTTAGACTCTCTCCAGTGTCAGATTTCTATCTCCTGACTAAGCCAACTTCTTCCACTACAGGTTCATTTTGCCATCTTCCCAGCTCAACTAATTATTTTTCCAACCTGATCATGTTGCACATATGCAATCGCAGTTGGGATTTTTGTCACCTGCTGAGTCACTCCCTACGTCCTCCCTTGCTCCTGCCTCTAATTTTCCATTTTCAGGACTCCCTCCTCCTTTTAGAAGAAAATGGACAAGTACTGTCATCATGGCTTTCAACCTTATCTTGGCTTGAAGTACTTTTAGCCCACTAAACATTTGATTTAGCATCAGGCTGGACACATTTCAGGGCATTAATTGCAAACTCCAATCCATTAGGGCACAGCCAGACCTTATTCTGCTTTTCATTCCTGTTATGGAGCTAGTTTATGTTAGATAATGCAAACTTAAATATGTTAAAAGACTCTTGTTCAATCAGAAGGAATGTAAGAAGAGACAGGTAGAATTTTCTCCCCAAAGTTTAAATAAACTTTTGTATTTTACAGCATATTACTAAGCTTTGAATATTGGGAATTCTTATTATATGATTTGAATTAACTTCCCTCTGCTTTACTCTCCCTGTGAGCCTGCTCATAGCAGGACAACTGCCACAAATAAGATGAAATAGGCAAAATAAATAAGATGGAAAAGGTAAAATTTGCTTTAAGGCCTATGTTTTGATGAAGTAACTGCTATTCAGGGTTTTTTTGTTTTGTTTGGGGTTTTTTGAGGTCTCATCTTTTTATTAGCATCCTGCAATAATTTAGAGTTAATCTACAGTTCTGAACTTGGTTAGATACAGAAAGAAATCCATTCTATATTTCCAAGCTGGGTTTTAGGTGTTTTAAGATGAAGCCTTTTATGCTTTTATTCCACCCATTTGAAATTTTACTGTTCCATATAAAAACAAACTTGAAGCACAGGTAAAGATAAATCTTTTAACATCGGGCTGTGTCTTTGGTTGCTTTGATTTGTGTGATCGTTACTGCGGCAAACAGATCCTCAGTTAATGAACAGATATTCTAGTGGTTTTGTTTTGTGGTGGGTTTATTTTTGTTTTAAAAACCTCCCATTCATACAAGATGCAGTTATCTCTTTTGGCTTAATAATAGCTGATTAGGATATCCGTAATTCAATAATCTTCTGGAGGTCTCCTAATACATCTATGAAGACTTTTTTTTTTTTTTTTTTTAAATCTAGCCGACTGCACATTGGCAACAGTTACATTACTGTGGTTCCTCAAGAAAGCAAGAAAAATTTTGGCTATGAAGATTCCATAGTCCACTCTCATTTAGCAATGCATCAGTAGAGTGCATAACAGCCAAAACACCATGTGGATGGAATCGCCAAAGACCACTCTAAATGAAATGAGGTTAATAGATTCGTTTTTGCTCTAAGATATAAGGCATTGTGATTTGGTCCCAAATATACATGACCTCTAATTTTTGAAAGCTAGTTAGAACCGTTTATCTCATGTTGTGTCAGAAGCTGTTTTGCCTCTCAAATATTACTTTAATATATGTTATGCCAGAACTCATTAGTGTCACATATACTTTTTACATATTTTTATTTTCTGAGGAAAAAGTATTTTTATTTATATGAAAGCAAACCCAACTATGCCTTGTATTATTCCCAAGTCACATAACTGTCATCATCCTCCTCTTTTTCCAGATTCAGAAAAATCAGCATCAAAATGTTGTTGGTCCAAAGTCACACAAAGGGCCAGTGTCCACGTGAACAGACTAACTAGGCCAGCCAGTGTCTATGCAACTCTACTCAGGACTTGTTAGGCTACACTTGGAATTTAATGTTCACTTTTGTCCCTCCAGCTCAAGACACTGAAAGACATTGAAAAACTGGAGAGGGTCCATTGGAGGGCCACCAAGATGGTTAGAGGGTTGGAGAACCTGGCATATGAAGAAAGGCTAAAGGAAGTGGATTTGTTCAGTCTAGAGAAGAAAAGGCTCAGGACGGGTCTAGCCAGTGTCTCTAACACCCAGAGAAGGTAGCTGTGGAGAAGATAGAAATGCTCTCTTCAAATGGATTCCCAGTGACAGGACAAGAGGCTGTGGGCACAAGTTGCTGTAGGGGAAATTCCTTCTGGATGTAACAAAAAAATCCTTCAGCCAGAGAACAACTGAGCATTGCATTAGGCTTCCCAGGGAAGTACTGGGTGGGACCTTTTTTTTGATGGAAATATTCAGGACTTTACCTGACAACGCCCTGGATAACCTAATCTAAGGTGCTGGTTTCAACGGCAGTGTGGACGAGATGATCTCCAGAGGTACCATCTAACCCAGACTTCCCTGGGAATCAACAACGGGGCTTACAGCATCGTGTCCAGCAAACAGCTACAGTGCACAGAGGTACGGAGGTGGAAGGCGCAAGTTCAGGCTGAAGTGTTGTAGTGCTAGGATAGACTCAGGACACAAATCAACAAGAAACTGCGTTTCATTAAATGTTTATAGAACAGCTTGTCAAACCTTGCTAACACGAGCAGAGCTTGTCTGGTGCTAAAGCATCAGCGAGACAGTTCCTCAAAGTTGCCAAACTTACTTAAAGCTGAGTTCTAATCTCTTGCACTAGTGCTGTCATACCCATTAACTGCCAGATGTGGTTCCTCCTAAAAAGTTCAGCGATGCCTGGCTATTTAGAGCACAGGAAAACGTTTCTGAAAGTCTTAAATTTGGCAAATGACAGGTGATACACTAGGTATCTGAAGCTATGGGAGATCAATGCATGTGTTAACAGAAAGTCTTTATGTAGTATGCGCACAGACACTCGCTGGATAGTATTAGCTGAGAGGCTTCTTAAGTGAAATTGAAGTCTAAATCATCCAGTGTCTCCAAGAAGAAGCCTATATATATTTCAGATGCAAGAGTGAGAGACTGCGTCAGCAGATTTATATATATCAGTTTGCTTTTAATTAAACTTTCTGCTTGGCTCCAGAGTCTGCAGCATTTATTGCAGCTAGGGAATTGTGGTTTACTACAGCCCCTGGTTGAGATTAAGTATGCTATAGAGCCAGAAGAGTGTTTACAGGCCTTCGTTATTGATTCATGGGTATTTTCTGCTTGTAGCTATGAAGTAGAAAACTAAAGCTATATTAAATAGTTTTTGTTTTTTTCCACATATGGAAGCTGGGTCACGATTTGCCACCAGAAGAATGAACATTTGCAAAGTTTAGAACTGATCAGTAGTTTCTCTTGTTACTTTATTGGCAACTCAGTCTAGTTTTGAGCTTTTGGTTGTGTGGGAAGCAAGAGGCTGTGTTCACCCGAAACTGTTAAGCATAAAACAACAGAAAGTGTAAAAGTTTCAGTCCCTTCAGCTACTGTCTGACAGTTAATCAGTGACACTTGTTACAACATATTCTAGCCACGCCAAATAAAAACTTTAGGTTTTGCGCTCTTAAACTTGCAGTAAGTCTTGATATATAAGCATTCTCCCTGTTCTATAGATAAAGACATCACGTGTCCCTTTCTGTGGTGGTGCGGTATTTTGACCTTTCTTTATTTAAATATGCATAACACAGCCCAGCAAGCAGTACAATACAGTTTAAGCTATGACTTTATACTTTCATTCTGTCATAAAATCCGAGTTATGTGTCCCACTGGAATGGTTGTAATTGAGCTCACAAATCAAGTGCAAGGGCAAGATGCTCCTGACAGGTAGAACAGAATCTGAGGAACATCTTCATGACTCTCACATAGACCAAGTACATTATAATATAATAAGTAGTGAAACATAATGCAAAAATGACTAATTAGCAGGCTAACTAATTACCCCTAACAAAGTCTGCTTTCAGCTGGAAGTCTACCCCTGGCCAAGTGGGGGACCCACACAAATACAGCAGCTTTGAGATTCATCTTCACTGCGTTTATCTCCACAATATTCTTTTCAAGCCGAGTCACTACTGCAAAGGCAGCAGAGCAAAGAGAAAACCTTCTAAATGAATTGAAACAGTACTGTGGCAGCTTCCTGATGAAACTCTTTCAAGCCAGTGCTCCTACTGCAAGAAAAGCCTTTCACAACTTTTAAACTTAAGTGAAAAAGTCCCTTCGTAAAATTCAACTCCGTCCTTCCAAGGATCCATCCTTAGTTGAGACAGGAGTGCTACCTCTGCTGTGGTCATCCACATAAGCCTCTCACCGCTTTTTGAGCTGCCAAGGGCACCACGGTACACTCACAGAAAAGATGTCCACTGTTTAACCATAACAGCTTGGGAAAAAGCATCGCTTTTTGATCATTTGGAATCTGCCATTCCCTAGGTCTCTTACTGCATGAGGCAGGATGCAGTTGTTCCCTGCTCACCTTCTCCACATCATCAACAATCAAAGACTGAGCTGATGACAACCACTTAGCAAATACATGGGATCTTCTGATGAGGTAAGTCATCAAAAAAGGATTGAAAAAAAAAATGGAGGTAGCATGTTGATATTGTATGAGGTCTTGCTCTATGTCATTACTGCTACAGCAAAACACACAAGGACTGATTTAGATATTACATCGAAACACATACTGTAGTGCTAACGTTTCAAAAGGAGATTGGTTTTGATGTCATCACAAACAGCGCATATTGTGAGGAAACAAGCACGAGAAATTCGGGAATCAGTTGGAAAACAGAGAGCTGGGGAACACGAGGATCTCCAGGTTAGTGAGTGAGCACCCACCTCCCCTTCCAGCAAAGTGACATCACTCACCCTTCTTTGGATGCCATTTTGGAGGAGACCATGTATCTCAGGAGAAGATCCACAGCTGCAGCCTTCTAGGGCAAAGCCACAGGCTTTGAGGCACTACACCTGGGGAAGAAACGGCAGTGGGCAGCTGAGCAGCATGACAAACCTCATGCAAATTATTTCTGATAACTGGTTTACTTACTCATCTTGGAGACATTTTGTGTTGAAAACTAGAGGTGCTGCTAACTTTATAAACTTGAATCACCTCTGGACTCAGGTAAACAAATTTGTTTGCAGAAGAACCCAGGGAGGCAGTTTTGTGATGACCATCAGCTCTGATGTCTATCTTCCAAAGAAAAGGTGCTTCAGATGTGGACTAGTGGCCAGTGAAATTACCAAAAAGTAATTCAAGGCACGACCTGCTTTAACTTTCTTCGCTTTAGAAAGGGCTTGCAGCGTGATGAGCATTAAGCAGCTGGAGAACAGGTGAGTGTGTTGCTCTAGCTTAGAAGAGCAGGTGGACTATCATTTGGACTGCTGGGTGCCTTTCAAGAAAAAGAAGCCAAAGAAACCCCCCACCTAAAACCACATGCCATGAGAGCCTTGCCATAGCTCTAGGCTGTAACCAGAAGGGAGACAAATGTCTGTCCTCAGATAGAGAAATAAAGATAATAAATCTGAGTGAAAGGGAACTCACTAGAGCTTGTCTTGTTAATGAAGGGAATGATCCTGTAGCTGGAGGGGGTTACAGCACTCACCTGGGAGGAAAAAAGTTCCTGTTCCTGGCTTCTGTTTCAAGACCAGGGCCTCAGCAGTAGGTGTTGGCTCAGGAGTCATTTGTTGGCTGTAATTACAGCTTTCCTCCCTCTTGCCAGCTGTTTTGCATCTTGATGCAAAGTGTTTAACACAGGCTGTGGTCGCACAGGTGACTCCATGCAGCTCTGCCCTTGTGCTCGGGTCATCCTGCGTGCGCTGCAGGGTCTCACACCATCCAGCTGCAGAGTAAGGGCAGAGCCTGTATTTTTCCTATGTGCTACAGTTTTGGAATAATCCCAGAATCATCTGGGCTGGAAAAGCCCTTGAGTCTCCTCCAGTCCAACCATGAACCTCCCCCTGACTGTTCCCAACTCCCCCAGATCCCTCAGCGCTGGCTCAGCCCGACTCTTCAACCCCTCCAGGGATCCCGGGGACTGCCCCCTGCCCTGGGCAGCCCATTCCAACGCCCAACAGCCCCTTCTGCACAGAAATCCTTCCTCAGAGCCAGCCTGACCCTGCCCTGGGCAGCTTGAGGCCATTCCCTCGGGGCCTGGCGCTGGCTCCTTGGCTCCAGAGACTCATCCCCCCTCTCTGCCCCCTCCTTTCAACCTCCTATAATCGATGAATATATGTAAATAATGCTATAAAGTAGAATTACTTACAGCACTTCTTTCCTCGTCACACCATCATACCACTGCAATCAGGCATTTTTTTTGTTCCTTTTCCCTATGAAAGGCTATCACAAATTATTCTCCGTCAGCACCAGAAGCAGAGGAGCTCTGCAGGACATCATTAACCCAGACAAGCACAGGTTGGGGCCACAGTGTGAGGTGGCACGAGATGGAAAGCCTGTTCAGGTGAACGGGGGATTCCTGCCTACCCTGACACTATGCATCTTTCTGGCACTCTATGTCTGCAATGAATTTAACTCACCAACGGTATTTTGGGATTTCCTATGTGTAACGAATTGTAATAAAATACATCCGCTGATGGCAAAGTGTCTCGGCTCAGTGGATCACAGACTCCTCCCCGGCCACTGGGTAGGGCAGCCTGAGACAGATGAAATCCACTTGAGATTGAAAAGGTGTGAGCAGTAAATAAAAGGAAATCCTGGTATAGTCTTCAGCTCCCAGACTTTGACCTCCTTTGGTCCCTTCTCTATTTTGTTAAGATTATATTTCTTTACGTGCTGCCTGGCTTAAAAGCCGTCATAAATCTGTGGCATGCAGTAAGAATAACAGAGAAGGCACCGTGTAATACAAGGGGCTATAACTCTATCTCAGGCACTCAGAGAGAGTCGTAAATCAGGAGGGGGGAGCTTTAGCCAGGAGGAGCTGGGGCTGAGGCGAGGAACCCACCTGCCCCAGTGCTTCCGCTGCCTCCGTGGCTTTGGTGATTAAAACTATGGTCTTCCATTAACCCAAAGCACACAAACACCACCCCACTCCCCCCAACTAGAGTTCCTAAGGTTTTCCAAGCTTGGACAGTGATAAAAAGGCTTTAAATACTTTTACCTTTGGGGGAAATAACCTGCTGAATGTGACACAGGTTGGTTTGTGCCTCGGCAGGTCGAAGCAAACCCCGGCCGCTGCTCCCGTGGCGTGTGCCCGGGTGTTCACCTCCACTTGGCATCCCCGCAAGAACGAAGTCGCGGCGTGTTTCGGCTCACATCTGGCCAAGCCACACCTCATGTTCCAGCTGCAGACGCTGAGCGTGGCTCAAGGAGCTGGAGGCGGGAATATGCACCATCAGCTGAGGGCCGTTTCCTTCTGTAGCTCTTCCAGCTTTAGGTGAGCAACAACCATTTATTATCGTGTGTTCACACACTCACCCCAACTCATGTAGAGGCAGCTCCTCCGTTAGAAATTTGGAAATAGCTTGAGTTACAGATATACTACCATATAGTGCATAATACAAATCCTTTTCTCTGCTCTAGTGTAAAAAATCTTCTTTCAAGTGTGGAAACTTTCTGAGGGAGGTTTTCCTCATTCTCATTTTGCTCAGATTTTAATAAAAATTGGAAACGATTACTTTTTTCCATCAGCTAGCACAGTATGATGAATGTCTGAAATGTAAGGTATTTATAAGGTTTCTTTTTGCTACAGCGAAGGTTTAAAAACTTCTTAAGCTTTGGAAAAATCTGCTGAATTGCAAAAAGGAATGAAATGGAAACTAATTTGTCCATTCAAACTCCCAATGCATTTCTTGAGTTTTGATAAGATGGGGAAATAAATGGTAAATCATTAAATCCTGGACCATCAATCATTTTATTTTACTCATGGTAAACAGCAGAAAAGGGAGAGAAAAAGAAAATATAACCAAAGTTTTGGACATGTTGGAATTTTAGAGAAAAAAAAAAAAAGTTTTGATATTGTAACCACGCGTATCATAACGTAACCACCTCAGCAGAGGTCACTGGAAGGAGCCAGCAAGCTAAGCCTAAATAAAACCAGGACCTATGGGATTCTCCATCTGATTTTCAAATATTCACTGCTGCAACACCGATTGTCAAGCTCTCAGGGTAGCTTTTTAACAAATGTAGGGGAGACAGTACCAAATTCAGGTTAAACCCAGAGAGAAGAGCCAGTACGTGTCCACATGGGAATAATCTGCTCAGGACAGACTGTAAAGACTAAGATTAGGTTGAAACCTCCCAGTCCCTGCAGTGCTGCACCCTGTGGTTTACCAGTTCCATAAGAAGTGAGATGTTTTCATCACCAAAGGTGAGATGTTCGAAAGACCCGTCTTGCTGTGAAGGAAGGATTAAGCTGCCATTTTTCACGACAGGCAGATGACAATTTACCTTATCGGGAATTATTTTATTTTCAGCTTCGATGTTTACATTGAGAAACACGTAAGAAAGGCACTTTTATCTGTGTTAGTTCTAAGTGCATCAAGTGTTGCTAGCTCTCTTCCAAGTGTTAATTAAAACCACATACTAATATGTAAACTACTGCACACTTCCAGCTGATTGAGAGACCTTTCTAACACACTAATGCCTTTGTTTGCATTATAAAATCTCACTTGGGCTCCTCAAGGATGGAAATATTATTGTTTACATTTGCATATGCAAGCTGGACAGGGAAAACCTCCAGTAAGAGCCTCAGGCTCTGGCTGGAATACAAACATAAGCCACATCAGGGAAACTCAGTTACAACTTGGTTGTCTCTTAACCTGGTTACTCATATGGTTTTGATTTGTGTTGGAGACTAGGCATGAACTGTATTCCACAACCAGACAAAAGCCTTTATACCATCAAATGCTTAGCATGACTGGTAATCATTACTGTTAATTGTAAAACAATTAAAAGTGCCAAAGTGACTTTAGGAACACAGATCTATTTGAAAATCAGTGGGTATTTTGGCCTAGGTTTTTTGATGTCTTTGTCTCGCTCTCTTAAGCAGTGCTGGCACGGATTTTTATGGTGAGATCTGGGCATCCAAGTCACTGAATCCCAGATCCTCACAGACATCTTCAAAGGCTCCCATCTCCCATAGTTTTTGTCATAGAAGTTAATACCTGGATAATTTAATGGATGGTTTTGAGCCACACAGATCAAAGCCACGCCAATATAGCTTTAAAATGTTTTGTTAATACTCCTGTCATTCAAGCTTGGTGTGCTGCTCTTAGGACTGGGCTCGGTTTTACTTTTTCCCCACCGTTCCCACTTCTTGCATCTGTATTGCTGCAACAAAGATGTCTGCAGCTCTGCAAAGCCCACCATGCTGGAGGCTTTCTAGCAGGAGCCCAGATTTGCTTCCTTGATGTTGCCTCAGTGAAACTCCAGCGAGGCACAAGGAGAATAAGCCAGGCAGCCACAAATGTGTGCTGCTGAGGGCAGGTGTGGAGTAAAAGAGCTGGGCTGTGCTACAGCCCCAACCTGAGCACAACTTTGGGTTCAAGCACTGTGGAAGACACCTGAGGTTGTATTTAATCAGGTCTAAAGGCTGTGCTTGAAGACCCTGGAGCATATCCTGGGTGGTCCTAGAGGAAATCCCTCTCTGCCAAGGAGAGAAATGCCCATCTAGCTGTCAGTGCGATTGGACCAAAGGCCTGACTGGGCTCGGAGCTCTGCGAGAAGGGTTATGAGCAGACATGCTCCTCCTCTCACCTGTAGTTCAACAGGTTTTCAGTGTGGCCTACACCCTCCCCGCCGTGTAAAATCACTGGCACCAGCAAGATCTCCCGGGTGCAACCAGGTAGGTTGTTGCCTTCTTAAAGCTAACATCCTTGTGAAGTCTCTGAATCTCAGGAGTGCATGGTTTGGATTTTTTTCCTAGTAGATTTTTGTACAGTTAGTGCCATTCTTCTTGCTTCAAAAGTTTTCCAAACATTATCAGCAAGTGGGGCACAACCTGGCGCATCCTGTGACCGACTGGCCTCTGCACGCACCTAGGGGGGCTTCTGCTCTCACACTTCAAGTGTATTAATTCATGTAGTAACTCAGGCCAACGCAGAGACCTACAGGGGGAAAGCCCAGCAGAGCAAACACCTCGTGTGCAGAGACAGGCTTGAAAACACAAAACCCTTCTTGCTGCGACTCCCGCAGCGCTCTGACGTCGCTCCGCTCCCGCCAGCAAAAGCTCTTGGTGGTCCCACAGCTGGACGGGTCCTTCCCATCCACCCGCCTGGTGGAAAAGCCAATTCAGTGCAACAGGCAGCACCTTCCTGCTTGCATGATGGTTTCTTCATATTCCCATTTTTTGTTGGTGTTTGGGTTTTTGTTTGTTTGTTTGTTTTGTTCCCCCCTCCCCCAACATATGTAGTTTAACTCTGAAGTTCTGGCCAAATTCCAGTTTGTGTAACCACCCCCCTGCTTCTCCCAGTCCCTTTTACAGTTTTAATCCCAATTCTGTACCCTCCTTCCCTTCCCATCTTCGATTCGCTGTTGTATTTCATGACAGAAATGACTTTATTTCATCAATAATCCTGGCAACCATTATTCCCATAACTGATACACTCATACACATTCCTACTTGAGAACGGCGTAGTGTTAGTTACAAAACCCCCTCCCAGCCCCAGGAGGGTTCAGCCAGCCATCTCTAGGTAACTGCTGTGCACAAACACATTCACAGCAATTAGCAGCATGCTCAGAGATCAGGAACGGTGCACGTTGTTTTACCACAGATGATTTCTGCTAATGCTTTATTTTGTTCTCGTTTAATATTTGTCTCCCAGTACAAGCACAACCCTGGGACCAGGCCCCGTGTGGGGAAGCTCTCTGAGGACAAGGTGGGGGCAGGCACTTTTTCCTTTCCTGAGGAGCCCCAGCTCTCTCTCTGCACCCATAAGCGCCACTCGTGTTTAGCAAGTGTGTCATGTTGAATCTGTACCAGCACGGACTGGCGTGCCAGCTACAGTCTTGCTGCATTTTTGGATTCTCTCCCAGTATAAATCCCACTTTGTAATTTCCGCTTTCAGCGGAGTGCCCGGGAACTACTTCTGTGTTCAAGGTCTTTGCCCTCTCAAGAGCAGCCACGGAGGAACAGCCCCACGGGACCTACACACAGTCTCAGTGCTGGATTTTCACAAGTGGGGCTGGTAGCACAGCCTGTAACTAGGATTCTCTAAAAACATTTACCTTTGCTTTAGCGTTTTGCCAAACGAAGTAAAAATTTTCACTTGGGGCATCTAGTTTTAGAGAATATGGAGGTTAGCTCACATTAATAAAAAAACCAAAACCAACAAAAACATAACAGGAGCATGGAAGAAGAGGTACAATGCCTCACACATCCATGCAGCTGAGATCTAAAATTCAGCAACAGCAGCTTTAATGTCAGGGATCTGCTCCCACATACTTTCTCCAGGGCAGACGGGAAACTAACAACTGAAATCTGGCCTCACAGAAAGTCCTTCACCCACCGATTTTCATCTGGTCTGTTAGACACAAACACACAGGCTTTGTTCCAGCAAGATGTATTAAGCTTCTGCACAGCAATCAATACGGCCGTTACACTAAAAAAAGAAAGATGTTTAAAGCAGACACAGATTTAAGTGTGCTATGATATACACTTATCATACCTTACACATACTCATGATGATGCTTTTCCCTCGCACCTAACGCGTGCACCACCACAGCGCGTGACCTCAAGAAGAAGTAATGTCGACTCGAGCTTTAAAAAACTACCTTGTTTTTCACCAAGATTCCAGCAGCCCAAGTTACTACTTACAATTTTCATACAAACATTCTGAGTATACAGTGCTGGAAAATATTTGGTACCACAGAGTTGTGCTTTAAAGTTTCTATTGGAGCTCCCATTAGCTGTAATGACACCTACTGCTAAGGACAGACCTGATTAACTGCAGGCTTGCACACTGCTAAATATAGGCAAATGTTTTTTGCATTTACTGTGGATCCTAGCGAAGAGAACGCTATGGATTTCTTTGGCCCTTTGTTTTAATGGGATTGCCAGAATGACTAGAATCTGAAAACTCACAGCTCATTACCAAGAACAAAATGCTGACCCAGGCAGAGCCAAAAGATTTTAAAACTACTTCAGAGACGAGATCTAACAGGCTGTTGTAGAATGTGGAGAGCATTTTCCCTCTCTTCACCCCTTTCTCCCATGCAGAACATTTGCTATATATTTACTGAATGTAAGGCTAAGCTAGAAATTTCCAGCCAATTTTGCATCCTGGAGAGGAGCAGGATGTTTTAAGCTACACACAATGCAATCACTACTCACACTCATCTGAGATGTTTACACTGCAGCTGTGAGTCTGCATTTTCAGCACAAGAAAGAGAGTTCAGAATCTGCAATGCATGTCCCGCAGCCCTTGAACATGGCCAGCATGGTAAGTATCCTTACAGCAGTTTTAAATTAAGAGATCCTCTTTAAACAGCAAGAAGAAAAGAGAAGATTAAAACCAGCCACAGTATCGCCTATTCCCCTATGGTTTTCAGACACACAGCAATTTTTTCCTCTTGTACCAACGGCCTTTATCCCCCTCTATGAACACGAGTCAAGTAATATTTCTAACCTTTCATTAAAGGTATTAACAAAAGACCCTGTTCTGAGGTGTTGAATGACCTCGAATACCACCCGAGTTCAGACACGTGATATTTCTGGACCAGAGAAGCAATAAAACACCCAGTTTTGCTGTCGAACGTCACATAAGTTTTTTCATTTGCTCTCACTGTGGATGTCACAGCTTGCCTCGCTACAGGTCTGAGGGAAATGCTTTTTACGTGAACGAGGTTTTCTTTTGTGTAGCCTGTGAGATAGGAATAGAGGTTTATGACTAAATTTCCAGTCCAGTCTACAGTAATGAGATGCTGTATAATCCAAAATGGTTATACAAAACCAGTCTGATACCTCTGGTCTTCAGGTATCTTAAGGCTTACAGGATTCCTATTTCCTGATGTATTTTGCATGTGGGAGAATGATTTCTATGTCTGCAACCATAACCAGCACCTTGTTCTTTTATTCCCTTTCTGTCAAAGTTTTTTTGGTGTGAGACTATAGTTTGTATTCTCAAAAATGTCTATAATGGACCTAACATTTTATCTCCAAGGTTTTCCAGATGCTATTTGTGCCTTTTAGATAGCAGAGAATTTTCTTTTGGGAGCACTTAAATGTCATGAAATGAGCCTGCTTTTGGGAAACTGAGGGACCAAATCAATGTATGTTTTGGGGTTTTTTTTTTGTTTTTTTTTTTTTTTTTAAATCTGGTCCTTGGTTTTCATTGTTACAGCTTTTTATCTGTAATATAAAGCTGACCTGCTGAAGAACATTGTGTGACATAATCTGGTATTATCTGTAAAACACTGGAAAGTTCCTGAGGGGGAGGTAAGGTTGAACAAAATCAGTGCATTGCCAGTCAAATCTGTTGCACTCAAACTTAAGATGTCAAGGGAATACAAACACCTTGAATGCAAGTTCAGAGCACTTTTGGAATCATTTCCCACGATGACTTCGTTCCACACAAATGAACCAGAAACAAAAGAGATCAAGAGCAGACAAACTTTGAAATAAGCAAAACTTCTTTAATTCAAATTTTCACGATAAAGATTTTAAAAAATAGAATTATTTTGCAGGCAGTTATTAGAAATAAGGTGAGACACGAAATTTAGAGCTATTAGGGACAGGATGACAACAACTGTATCTAGACTTACTTTGCTGGTCTCGGAAGTATATTTTAGCTCTTGTTTTTCTGTGAATTAAGACACTGATGTTGTTATGCTGCTTATCAGGGAAGGCAGTAGGTTGTATAGTTATCTCCTGATTGGGGCAAAATCACTACCCTGAAACCACACAACCTACTACCTCATCCTGTTAGAGCATCAAGCGCATCTTCTGAAAAAAAATAACATTTCACCATTTGCATTTCCTTAGCACTTTCTAGCCCACACATTTCTTAGCTTTAAGAAGACCATAATTATGTCCTGTCGGCCCTTCCCCACAGTTCTACCTGGAAGTCAGTCAGAGTTGGTGGGGTGACTCCAGAGACATAAGAACCACAGTGGCAAACACTGTCTCTCCCAAATTAGCATTATGTAATAAAAAAGCAAGTTAAATCAGCATACAAAAACTGATTAGAGAAACCTTTTTACCTAGGGTTCCAGCATTTACCAGTTCCAGGGCAGAACATGAGTGACTGGAAGATGCCCTCTTTGTTTTCCGTCCAACTCATCACTTCATAGTTTCTCAAACAGCCTGCGCACAGTGGATTTAAATAGCTGCTGAATCAAAAGTGGGATTTTCTATTGAGAATGAACACAAATGCCACAAGGTAATGGAGAAATGAGTTGGCTGTTTCCAAACGGCCCCTCTCATGGCAGTCTGAGAAAGCGGAGCGTGAGCACGCCCTGCTGCAGACCGGGTTGTACCTCCGTGCCCTGTGACTTACACCCCGTTTGCTCTGAGAAAATGACAAAAAGGAAATTGCTTTTGAAGCTGAATGGGAATACAGGGATCTAAACACAAGAAGGACATTTCTTTCATAACCCTTCTGCAAGAATCAAATCCAACATGTGGACAGAGCTGGAGAATGCTAATGTTCAGAAATATTTGCTTTGTCTTTCGCAGACATATCCAGCGATGATATCACAGCCACTTCAGGAAAGACAGTAGATTGTATAGTTATCTGACAGGCAGGGCATAACCCTAAAACTATACAACCTACTACCTCACCCCAAAGGACAGTCAGACTCTGATCAGATGAAACGCAAGTTGTATTCCCAGACAGCTGGACTGCTTGGCGACAACCTAGAAGAGAAAAAACTCTGGAGACAAATATTAACCAGTCTTGACTCTGAAACAGTTTGCTATATACCGGTCGACATTTTGCTTAATGAGCTCTAGTTTCACGTTTGAAACGTTTAATAGATTTGCAACTTGTGAAGTCATGTCACTGACAAGATACACGAGGGGAAAGAGGATACAGCATTCATTTTTAATACGTGCACTTCTGTACTTCCAGTTCTGACATGACTGCATCTTATCAAACCAGTTTTGTCGCTTCAGAGTGGATGCTGACTTTGAGGGATTGTTTAACATGCTTCTAGACATTCCTCTATTATCCTAGCCTGTAAGAGCTGAGTTTCTCTAACTGAATTTCCCAAGTTGGGTAAATCCGTAAGACTGAACAAAGAATTTGTCAAGACTGTGAGGAAATGCTGTGGCCTACTCAAACAATATACTCTACTCCTCAATGAACAGTAACCCAGCTCTGAATCAAGGGCCAAACCAAACATATCCTACCATACTGCACAGACTCTGGTTAATACGACTAGCAGAATGGCCACTGTAGTATAATCTACTCCAACCTCACACTTGATGTTCCGGTTTGTTATTCCCTACCACCTGGTTGGATAGACCACAGCACCTCTCATTCAGGGCAGATATAAAGAAGTGGAAATCACTGAGATACTGGTCCATACTGGTAATATAAACACTGCTTTAATAAATAAACAAAGTTTTAAAGCAAATAGCCCAGTTTAATCCGCTAATTTGCTTTTTGTTAACACTTAACTAAAGAAAACAATAAATGACACACACATCAGCCGCACACAGATAAACTACAGCCATGTTTCACTATAAATCAGATCTCACCCCAAAGGCAGTAGGTCCCATACTCAGAACTGAAGTGATCTGCCACTGCTTTCAGAATAATTGATATGGGGATCTAGAAAGAGAGGAGCAAGAGAAAACACATACATATCAATTTCATATCACTGCATACTGAAATAATTATGAGGTGAGTGAGAGCACTTGTGAAAAGAGAGAACAGCTTCTCTGTACATCATTTCCTCAAGGAGAACCACGCACAGCACCAGCTTTCTCATTCAGTACTTACTACCACCATTATACCACGGCCCGTGGGGACACCCAATTTGAAATGGACAAAGTACGGTTGAAAAACAGAAAAGGTATTTTTTTTAGGTCTGACTTAAATGTTAAGAGCATTGCCGAGACAGGCAGACGGAGGTATCAGCTACTTCACCTTCAAGGAACAAAAACTTGGAAACGGAGCAGAGAAGGAAGGAGAATGCAGAATTAGATATCGATATGTTAACCCATAGAAGGCAATGTTATACCCTCAACTTCAAAGATCTTTTCACTGTAGTGGACTGAGACCACATGTAGAAAGAAGTTAGTGGTTGCTGTGAGCTGTAGGCGGTGTCTATTTGTTGCACAGAACAGGAATGGTGCAGCTCTGCCCGTTCTGAGACCACTGTACCAGAGGGAATACTGTACAACCCCAGATTTCACGTCTTGTCACATCAGCGCCCTTGTAGGCCAAAAAGGATATACAATAAAATATTCCTCGTGTAGCGTGCAGAAGGAATAGCCTGAGAGATTTCAACATCTCATTAACGTACACTGGTGAAAACTGGCTGCAGAAGCCGCTCTCTAGCCACTATCAAAGGAACCCATTTGGAAAGCTCTGCAGCAGAAAGTACAACGTTTTTTTCTACGTAAATTCTAAATATCTGCATTTTCTGACCAGCTTTTTGGCAAGGTCAGTTGCTCTCTGCATAATGCTCCGAAAGAAACCCCAACCCTGTCTCTCGTTTTTTTACATAAAATATTTTAAAACCAACGTCTTCGTCATACGTGCGGTCAGAGATCTCAGTATTTTTTCCTAAGAGCCAAGAATTTGCATTGCAGCTTTGGCTAAAAGCGCTGGGCAGACGTCAGTCGGTTTTAGTCACGCTGGGTGGGTACCTGTGTATTGTGCAGTCGCCTCACACAAAGTGTAAAACAAACCCTACGTTATATAAATCTAACAGCGTAACATAATTGGAGGAAAGCTGTGTATTGTGTGATTGACTTCAAAGTGAGACTTTTGTATAAGCATCTGCTTTATAGTGGACGAATAAAAACAACACAACCTTTCAGTGTAGCAACTCTTTAGATGGTCTGGTGAAAACAGTTCAAAGGACCAATGCGGAACTGAAAGGAGCTTTCACAGTAGTGAAAAGCCCAAACTATCCCACCGGCCCAAACACCTCCTACAACTGGAAATTCTGGATGAAGAAGCTACACTTAACGGCTGATTCCAGTGACTCTAAGAGACAGAACTGAAAATATTGATCCAAACAACGGCAACGTTTTGGAAAGGCTGAATATGTTCTAGGGATTTACATCTCCTGCCTATCTTTAATGTATCTTGAGCCTATCTTCAATATATCTTGACCTCACTTTCACTTTTAGGTGCAATCTTAGATAGGAGATTGGAAAATGTTCAGCTTTCTTGAAAAAAACAGTGAGCTTTTATTAACCATTTCAAAAGGATTCTCTTATTTTTACGACGATAATGATGCTAAATATTCTTTTTCTTTATGCGCAGTTCTGATATAACGTTGCCTTAATGTATGTTTTCCCACAAAATAGAAGTAGTTTCAAAGACATTGAGGTAATTATTTGTAGAGTACCATAAACTTTGTGTAATACTATTTTCTGTAAGATCTGCTATTATGGGTATTAGTTGAACTCATTAGCAGACAAAAATGGAAAAGAATGTGCTTTATCCAACATCTAAAATTAATGAGTCTTCTGCTCTCACAAGCTGCTCATAAACTTATTTTAATTGACTAGATCGCCAAACAAGGATGAACTTTAAAATACTTAATGAAAGAAAAATGCATGTTCATTTTTTTTTTCTAAGAAGGAGACACGCATACTAAATAACTATCTGGCAAGAGTGATGTTTCTAGTTTAACAACTGTTTAATACTAGCAAAAATATGACATTTCCATATTCCAACTCTCACTGCTCACTGAAAAATGTCTGGGAAATGATGTTAATAAATACCTCAGCAGTCACTTTTTAGAAGGCACAGGGCCAAGTCTGCTATTTCTATGATGTCATAGGAAAGAGGACAGTTTTAAATTAGGGTTGCTATATAATTAAAAGCCTTACTAATTAACAGGCTCTGGGACAACACAGGAGAGGCGTTTTGTGATTTCAGAGCACCTTCCACCCAAAACGTCAGGATGATTTAAAACCACCAAATGTCACTGGGCTCCCAGGAGGAAAGTACATGCTCTGAGTGTGTGCTCCAGGTAGCCCACGGGGATTACACCAGGGAAAAAGATGGCTCGGAGGCTAGTGACAAGGTGGGGATCCTCCTCAGCAAGGCTGAGGGTCTGCATGCAGGTCACATCAATGGTTTCCAACATCTCTCCATTAACATGATTATCCCCTGGCTTCCAAAGCGCTGTACAGTCACCACTCTGCTCCTACAGACTATCCATTCACTGTTCAAAATGTCACAAACATTTCCTGGCCAGAGTGCTTGTGGGGTATAGATGGCTGAGGATCTGCTCCGGTGGACACCGCAGCCAAGGGAATCTTTCTGACCTGATTCAACAGGACCTGGATCAGTATATTTTTAACTAAATATAAATATACCTCCATACAGAGTGCATCCTTCAAGAAGTAAAAAGTATTCTACAAACACAGATTTTGTGACTCCCGTGAAGTACAACACACATCATGATCTTACCCATTACTTAAAGACGGCTGCTTCTAAAATGGCAAACGACAGCTCTTTCCCCAGTTGTGAAACTTTACTGTAATTTAATAATACAGGACAGATTCTGCCAGAACTTCGGGCAGGTACAATGGGAAATACTCGCAGGACTGAGCCTCTACAGCCTCCTCCTCCGTTCACTGGAGAGGCACAAGTTTTTCTAAAATCGGATTCAGTTGGGCTCCTGCTCTAGAGACTTCCCTGCACAAGTGTCTATCTTTCTCAGCTGGCTGCAGAAGAACATTGGCGTGCGTACACTAACCTTTTAACATCTTTAATTAGGCATTAGTACAGCCAGGCTGTAAGTGGATCAGACGCATCAGCCCCTACCTTTGTGCTAACGTCCAAATGGGTGATCAACTTTGGTTGTGACGTTTGCTCATCAGTGAGGTCACTTGGGGCTGTAACGTTCAGGTGTGCTGTTCTGCTTTTACAAACCCTATTGACATTTTTGCGTGGAAACATTTTCCTCAAAGTCATTCAGGAGACTTCTTTTAAGAAGGGGAGCAATTCAAATGCTACTGAAATGAAGAGTCAACCTTCACTTGGCCTCAGTGGCTTTGAAGAAGGTGCTGATGGTCCAACAGAGCAAAAATTCTGACAGACAGAAGTTAAAAGCAACACTTGTGTAGCCTCAGCAAGCTTACACAGCAGAAAATAATGTAGGAGCCAATGACTATTTGCGTTTAGCAGTGATTCTATTAAAATCAGTTATACAATTTTTGTTCACCTTTGTCTACTTTATTACACAGAACAGCATAGCTACTGTAACATGGTACTATTTAATAAATAATTCTATGTATTCACTGAAACCATTGTCATTATCTAACTGTTTGCAAATATCTGGGAAAGAGGAGCACCTGTGAAATGAGTCAGAACTCCGGCTAAATGTCTCTGAGCTCTGCAATATTTATGTATGTTCCTAAAATCTGAACGTTTTATGTATGAGGGGGGGGAAAAAAAAAGGTAACAGTATGCAAAAACATACCGATACATTAGCTTAAATAATTCAGTCTCACATTCTGTAGCCCGATGACCAGCCCAGACCTACACAGGAGCTTCCTTATTCTCATGTGGACCCATGCTGAAGTCAAGGAAATGCCTCCATTACAAATGACCACTCATGGAGCATGTTTCAAAAGGTTTATAATGGGATCAAAAAATGGGCCGTGCTTAATGATAGCTGCTTTAACCTACTGAAGGGGTGTACAGAGAGCTGACTAGCAGTAAAGACAAGGAGCTTGGGCTGGGAATACATCAAAGGCGTTTGTATGTGTGTAGAACCTTCACAGACATGTTCTATACACGTATGTTAGGCGTTTCATGGCCTTACTGATATAAAACACCTTGAATGTTAAACAGATGCTTCAGAAGGGAATGTATGAGGAAAAAGAAAGTTTTCCATCAAAACACCACCTCATTTTTCTTGGATGTGGGAATCGTGTCTTCTGCTTATGCAAACTGCAATGCCTAAACTGACAAAATTTTTTATTTTTCTGTTGCATTTATTTCTGAGTTTTGCTTAGGTAATACTCCGAACACTAAAAAGCCCTAAAAACTAGTATTGAAGAGAATGATGAAAACACTCAGAATCTCTCAAAGCTTCCATAAAAGGGGAAATTAAACCAGGGGTAATCACTGGCTGCTCTGTACGTTGCACTTGTATTCTTAAGCAAATAAATATTTAAAGAGATGCTCTTTTTTTTTTTTTTTTAAATAAACTCCAAAAGGAAGGCAGAACCGTTCAATGTATTACGAGCTATTTGTTTTGAGGGACTTAAATATTTATCTTCCATGTTTTCCCAGCATAATCTTTCCGTCTACTTACTTCCCAGGCGAGTTGTTGCGTTCACCCCGATGGGCTTTCTGCCCAGGTCTAAGAAGGCTGCCGGCGTGACACGGGTGGCTGAGACAGCAGCAGCAGCAGCAGCAGGGGACTCGTGCTGGGCTGCCTTTCGGAGCTCTCCATGGCAGAAGTGACGATTCCCAGATCCTAATGCTCAGGAATCAGGGTGAGGCCAGCGTCCAGGGGAGATGAAACCTGTGTGGAAATGGTAAAACCACCAGGGGCGAGTGAGGGATGTCTTAGGAAAAGCAAATGTTACAGGTACTCTTGATATCTTACCGTGCCTAAAAGCAAAAAAGCAAGGCTGGATTATCTGGGAGATGAGTGTCTGCAGTAAAAGCAGAGGAAGCTGTGACAAATTAAGGTTTGTTTCTTGTTAAGAAAAGAGCTAAGAAAATGTGTCAGTTTTGTTTTCTCTGCAAGGGATAGCTACGAATAAAAGGGGCATATAACACCCTTCTTCTAGTAAGCATTTCCTAAATATTCATAATTTATCTCCACGCTCTAATGCAGATGTATCTATGCAGATGACACAAAAATGAAATCTTAATAACACCCCCCCCCCCCCATCGGACCTTATTTTTGAAAGAGCTGAACTCAGCTGACATTACCTGGACTTGCTTAACACCTTTGAACACAAAATCAGACATTTAAATTGAGCATGCTTATCTTTGATCGGATACATGATGTCCAACTCTCAAAACTGTGTCTTTCCTGCTTCCCCTCGAGCCCCGCGAAAATAAAAAAAAAACAACTCAGCACATTCACTGATGCAGAGAACAGTCAGGATTAGAGTCTTCCAGCCTCTCTAGTTAAGTACTCAGCCCTCTCACAACTAGTTAAGTACTCAGCCATCTCACAAGAAATTATTTGAGTAACGTTTTTAAGCATTTTTGGATGGAAAAATATCTTACTACACAGGGAATCTTAAATAAGCCGTTTGACTTTTAAGTCAAGCAGATTTGGCTTTTTAGTAGCTGCAGTTCATACGGTGTCACACCCAACCTATGTGATACCACCGATAGGAAGTGTTATTTATTTCAGTTCCTTATGTAAGCTAGGAAAATAACATTAACCAGAGTCACAAGACTGTGAAAACAGTAGTCATCTGACATCATCTTAAAACCCGCCATCTCCAATCTCAACCCACAAATTCCTTGTTTGGAAAACTGAATTTTTCACTCTGAAATGGATTTAAATCCCCGAAACCTATTTTTTTCTTTTAAAAAGAAATGCAATAAAACAGTATATGCAGGCCCTAGCTTAATTAAGCACAAGAGGGAATATCTGTCAGGGTATGTTCTAAGCCTCAACAAGAAACTAAAATTCATTTTGCAGAAATGCAGCTGTGCCAATAGTTCTAGTTGGTAGAAAAATGTCTTCTGCCCTTTGTCCCATAAGGCTTCCATTTAAAATTTCAGCCTTTAGTGAGACCAAGCAGCTGACAAGTAAGCGTGAGGAAATTAGTAGTCTGGGACCCAGGGTTAGATCAAGGGTCTGAATAACCCAGTGTGACATGGATTTAGCCTAAAATTCTGTATTTACATCAATGAACACTTACATTTGCCAACACCACAAACAGGATAAAGTTCCTCAAGGACTAACGAAGCTTTGTATTATGGCAGACAAGCAAAATCCATCCTTTACAAACTGTTACATTTGTCACGTTCACTTTCGATCTGTAGCATCTGAAATTGTTCATAGCATTGTACAAAAAGCTGGCATGAAATCACCAATCTATGTAGGATGCTCATTTTTAAGTATTGTTAAAAGCTTAAAATTCATTTCCATTTTAGAACGATGTTCTGAGGTCTGGATTGTATTTTGTCTCAAGCCACTGGGCTTGGTTCAACCTGACAGTCAAGAAGCAAAAGCCTGGAAGTTCACATACGTTAACGCAGGGAAAAATATTGGTCCAGGCCTTGCAAACCCAAACTGCAGTGGGCTGTTTACTCCTGGTTACTTTTTTTTTGTGGAGGGGAGGGTAGAGACCTGCTCAAAAATCCCTTTTGCGAGAGCAAGTATTCTCACTGAGCCTGTCAGACATTTTCAGGCCCACGTTAAGGCCACAGCTTCCCCACGGCACACCCGATGAGCCTTGCGTCCCCGTCCTCTGGGCCTTCTGGAGCCTGAGCCAGGCCCTGCCTCTTTGCACGCCTCTAACTCCCAGGGACCTCCATGGATTTGCTGCTAACACCACTGCTAATTATCGAGTTCCCTGTCTCCTTTTACCTACTGTTTGTCTTTGGTTACCAGCAGATGATCTCCGCGTACACCAACAGCTTCGTTACCGCCCTTTGATACTGTCTCAAGTTGTGTTATGATTAAAAAAATACACACGTGCTGTTGTCACGATTACTTTGCTCTGCATCAATCAGTTATTTTCCATTCGGAGTATTCCATGCTGCGGGCCCAACAAAGAGACTGAAATGAAGGCTCAGACACAGGCTCGCTGCGCGGGCTAGGGAGATTACCAGCCTCGATAGCCGTCCAACGCAAAGCCCAGTCTGAGACCCAGACCAGGTTTACGCAGCGCAAGTATTAAAAAAAGAGGGGAGAACCACCAAAATTTGCTGGTTTTACCGCAAGGGTCCGCTGTGACTATTTACACCCCTGTTTTGAGGGGGGTGAAGGCTTTGGGAGGGCAGGGGCAGCGACACGGCGCTCGCTGGCACACGGAGCCCTCCCTGAATCACCGGTGAGGAGCTCGGGTGGCCGGACACGCAGCTGCCTCGTTCAGCTCCCTCCATACAACCTTTGATTTGCTCAGGTGACCGGTGCTCTCCATAGATTTACTCTAGTGTAAGTCTTTTTTACCTGACAGGAAAGCTTTCACTGGTTAAACATTCATTAACGGCTTTAAAGCAGGGCTTCGGGTGGTAGGGAGTGAGCAGCTCTTTGCCAGAGCTCGGCGGTGTGTTAGACTCTTTGTGTCCATTATTCATGATGCTGTTGCTACAGGCCCTAATTTTACATAAAGGAAAGTCACAAGAGAACTGTTAGGATGAGCAACTAGGAAGAGCACAGGAAAAGAGCACCTTGTCCGTCGATATTAGAGACACAGTTTAGGATTACATTTTCTGATTTTGAAGCCTCTTGGGGGTGGAAATACGCAACCCGTTTTCTCTGAAGAGTGACAAGCTGAAACCTAAAATCTTGAAGACGGTCTTTAAAATCAATTTCTTCATGTCCTCTGCACAACTCCATTCCAATTCCCCGCTTATGAAAAATACATCACCTCTTATCTCCAAATTCATGTGCCTTACAGTTCCTTTTACCTCCTATTTAAAAAACTAGCAAAATCTTATCTTAGCTATCATGTAAGCTATTGTTCTGCGCCTGCTCTGGGATGCCAGATTTCAGAATTTGAAATCTGTTGGGCAAGGAGCATATTATACTTTCTCTGAAGATAGAAATGTGCACACTAATAGTTATCAAGCCGGCAATACAGGAAGCAGACTTGACGCGACTGAAATAATTAATTCCCCTCCCTTTAACAACATAAAAAATACTCATATAAAAATAGCTACTTTTCTATCTCACAGCATTTATAGCAAACATACTGGACGGTATTTCAACATTTTCCTGCAGGAGAAATGACTTTGAAATAAGCTTCAGTCACAGAATCCATGACATGTAAATTAAGATATACTTCACAAGATATATCTTAGTTGTGAAAGTAGGTCATGCATTTAAGGCATTTCTAGACTCTGTTTCTTGATGTAAATATTTTGAAAACGTTTTTCGTGTACAGAACAAGATTTTAATTATTTATCAGATTTCGTTCTCTAAGAACACTAAAGGAATGGCTATTTCTAAACGCCCTCATAGGGTAATAAGTATAACTACTTCCTTGTAACCTTTTATAACTTTATGTAGTGTTTATTCAATCCCTAAGGGAACTGCATCTTTGAAGCACACCACAGAAAAGTTGATACAGTAGAAAAAGTCAATGTGTGAAGATCACATGCTGCACACGTAGGGATCCTGACTAAACAGCATCACGAAATTTTCAAACGTTTTACTACCTTGTATTATTTTGGGACTCTTGGAATTTCCTCAAGTCTGGTTTTGGGTATTTGTTCACCTGGCTATGAGCAAGTTATTCCATGAGCAAAGTTGAGGAGGAAAAAAAAAAGGAGAGAGAGAAAGTAAGAAAGCAAGAAAGTCTATGTGTTTGTAACGTGAATTGAGTTTCAAGGCCAGAATGTCTATCAAGAGAATCTAAAAAACCCAAGGAAATTCAAATCAGGACTACTATCAATTTATCCACTAGGTGTCACAAAATAATCATACAACCAGATGAAAAGCAATTACACGTAAAATGTGTCAGTGTACTACATCAATGAAGTGCTGCTTTGAAACGAAATCTGTTATAAGAGCAGATGCAGGAAAATGTCATGAATCTCATGAATATACATACTGTCAGGAGTGTATGAGAACCTGAGCCATGATACACAAAAGCTGTTGCTAACCACGGTGTATGTCATGTAATAGATTCACATACAAGCATATAAATGTTCCATTAAAAAAAAAAAAAAATCCTAAATTCTAAAAGTGGTATTACCAGTTCTCTGAATCACAAGTCTTATGTTTCTTGCTTTTTAATGCTCAGCTACTGGGCTAATGTTTTATGTCAGGCTATCTACAAATCTGGAAAAATCCCTCATGACTATAGGGCAAGCGCCACAAAGAAAACAAGTTCTGAGGGCTAAAATGTGTGAGGAGAAGAAACAAAAGTACGTTTTTATTACAATAAAATCAAAACCAAACGCCAAGCACTGGAACTGGCAGTAACATGCTGATAGTCACTCCTTAGATCCAGACTGTGCTTATGGAAGGGTAGATTAGGAAGGTCAGGGCAGAAAATTTCTGAATTGTTCTGTGGCCATTATTCATGAGAAATTAACCTCTACACTGGAGGTGGTTTTGTTCTTAAAATATTCCCGGGCCATTCTAAATTCATAATTACATGTACACCTGCACCCATCCAAACCCCTGACTACATTAAAGGATCAAGGCTCTGCTGTTGAAACAGGCACTCTGGTTTCTAAAACGGTTCTTTTAACAACAGTAACTTTTCCTCAGAGTTGCATAAAATTTTTACGGGGCAAGTAGACTCCGGTGTGAATTTATCATTATCTGTACTCACACAATTAAAAATGTTGTAATCAACAGTGTATGTAGCGTTATAAAGTAGAATAGGCCAGTTAGAAAAGAGAAGGAAATATAGCCTGGACATTTTTTTATCACATAAATGTAACAGGGCTATACACACTCTGCTGCCAAGTGCCATTTGATAGAGCCAGCCTAAGCAATGTTAAAAACCCTTCCCCGACTTCAGAAATGAAGGAACATATGACCTAATACTGCACTATATGTTTATACTGCATTTTATATGTTTTATCTCAGTTGTAAAAAGCAAGCATTTTCAGGGCGTAATTAAGCTCACATGATAAGGTTTGGACTTTTTACATAGTCTTTCTTTGTAAGATGTGCTTTCTAAATGTCAGAGCCGGCCAACAGCTTCCAAAGCTTTGAAATACTTTCTAGCTTGGACATCATGGGAAGGAAGCTTTTTTCCCCCTCCAATTTTCTCTCCTTTTTTGAGCAGCTCAATTAAATACTTGTGCTTACAGGAGCAGAGGTACAAATCTGAGAGAGTTAATACTGGGCTTTTATTTCCAATACCATCATAAGTTTATCTGAATATGCTAGAGGAATCTGGTGGTTGTGAAATACACTTTCAGAAACACTGAAAACTATTCTCTGAAGTCCTCCCCACGTTAAAGCCATTATCTGACTTTAAAGAACCCTCCTATGATCTTCATTTAAGCTGACAGAGTTCAGAGCCTCGTGAAATCAATGAGAATTTTGTTATCTGACTTCAATGAAGTTGTGATGTCACTTTAGGCAGAATCACACAGAAGAAATGCTGAGGTAACTAACCATTACATAAACCCCTGACTCTTTTGATGCCAGGTGTATTGATCAGATGTACAATATTATTAATTCTAACCTGATTTTCAGCAAGTTGTTCCTTTTTGATCTTCCCGCGGTCCAAGTCTGCAATATTGTCCTTGGTTTAGTCCTTGTTATGACATAATCGAACAACCACAGAATAATTCAGGTTGGAAGGGACCTCTGGAAGCATCTAGTCCAACCTCCTGCTCAAAGCAGGTCTGATTAGATCAGGTTGCTCAGGCACGTATCCAGTTGTGTCTTGGACACCTCCAAGGATGGAGAACCCACAACCTCTCTGGGCACCTGTCCCGGTGTTTAACCATTCTTTGGTAAAATATTTTCCTTGTATACTGGAATTTCTCAAGCTTGATCTTGTGGCTGTTGGCTCTCGTTCTACTGCTGTGTACCTCTGAGAGGAGCTGAGCTCCATCTTCTCCTTACCCTGCGATCGGGTAGTTGCAGACAGCAATAAGGTCTCCCCTTTGCCTTTCTTTTTCCAGCCTGGACAGACCCAGCTCTCTCAGCTTCTCCTCACTTACCACGGGCTCCAGCCCTGACTAGATTGGTGGCCCTCCATGGGGTTCATGCCAGTATGGCAGTATCTTTCTTGTACTAGGGTGCCCCAAACTGGACACAATACTCTGAACGCTGTCTCACAAGTATTAGAAAGAAGTGAGGATCATTTCTCTAGAGCAGTTGGCTGTAGTTTTGGTAACGCAGCCCTGGGTGCAGTTGGCTAGTTGGCTCTTCACCAGAAGGGCACATGGCTGGCTGACATCAACTTGTGCACCAGGACCTCCAGATCCTTTCCTACAGAGCTGCTTCCCACACAGCTGGCCCCCAGCCCGTTTCACTATCATCTCACTGATGGCAGTATATACACCATTTCTCAATTTATCAGTATTAAAAAAAAAAAAAAAAAAAAAAATAAAAAAAA
>NW_020799092.1:26176847-26231734 GCF_003259725.1 Athene cunicularia
TATATATATATATATATATATTTTTTTATATTTGAAAACTCATCTATCCTAGGCCTCACACGGCCTTGAAGCGCCATGAGTAAAACATCTTAGGAACGTCAATGTACAGCAAATGTACTTCCCATTAGCTCTTAACACCATAAATCTGAAATCCTTGATACTACTGCTAGAGCAGTGCTTCCACTCAAATCTTAAAGAAGCTTTAGACAAGACAGAAAGTCTCAACAGCAGTATACAAGACACTTACTTTTGCGTAGGAGAGACTTGTAAATGCATGTAGTTCAGAGGTCCTGCCCTTGCACATCAGTATTTCACTTACAATGGAATAATTTAAAATTACATTAAGAACTATAATCATATTCTACTATCATTTGCTTTTTCATATCCTCTGCCACGAGAAATAAGCTTGAAGAAAGACATCCAGCCCCAAGTGCACTATTCTGGGAAAGTTTAGATTTAGATGAGAACATTTATGTTCATAACGACATGATTTTTTTTAAGCCTAATTCAACATGAATAACTGGTTCAACTCGGTTTCTGCTCATTAGTGAGCAGTTGGAAGGAACTGGTTAATCATTGTTTGCCATCTGCTTTGGAGAATCAACACTGTACAGACCCTTTGCTGCAGCCAGTGTAAAACCACAGTGCACAAAGAGCACTGAAGGAAAATCCTGTTTTCAGCTATGGGTTGTTTTTTGTTTTTTTTTTTCTTCAGTGCACACTAAACTGGTAAGTATTTTGTGGTTAACCCCCTCTCACTTTCCTCTGGACAGTGGTCTCTGTGGTACATACCACATCATTTAGCAGTCCCTATGAAGGTACAGCAATAGTGCTGTGGAGAAGCGTTAGCGGTCTGCTCAGTAACAACTTACTCATGGAGAGCCAACCTATCAAGCCACAAGGTCACCTTTCAGAAGAAGGTCAGAAGGCTTCTGGCCACATAGAAGATGCCACCTGTGGACTTTCTCTAATCTACTTTGGTAGAACACAAATATAGAGAAATATTAGTGACATTATTAGCTTCAGCTTCCCCCCTGCCCCATCTTTCTTCACATATGAACAGTAAACTCCTATGCACTCCCCATTGAATTTCCTGGGCAAAACCAAAGGCAGCCCCTTTCAGATATTTGCAGTTCTCTCAGGAAAGCTCTAAATTCTCTAAAACTCTCCAGGCTGTTTTATTAAAACCATCTCTAATTTCTTCTAAACATACAGGTCAGGACTGACTCACTGACTGTCTCCTCACACAAAAAGTGAAAATGAAAGAATAAAATTGGTTGACTATCCATGCTACTTTCTGGCTTATCTTCCCCATCTGGGGGGACTGACAAGAGCTGTGTCATAATTAAGAGAGGGAAGGAAGTTTCCAGTTTTAGATTAGTTTTGGAATCCAGAATCTTCCTCAGAAAATGAGGAAAAATATATGTGAATGATGTAATAACATTCCACTTAAACATAGAAAGATTGGTGGGAAAAGGCACTTCATGAACTGAGGTTTTATTAAAATATACGTTGTTAAGTGGCAAAAATATTGGAAGAAATGCCGAGCATGAGAAAATCAATACTGCTAGGCTCACTCTCCTATCAAAGATCTAGCACTGGGGGCCATAATTCAGGTTATTAAAGTCTTTTTTCAAGATTGATTAAAGTTCATTTTAGTAACATCAGCAGGGAACCCTGGCTCCAACGATCTTAATATTGAAAGTGCTAAAGACTGCAGTCTTCCAGCAGAAAATAAAAGTGTGTTCCTCTAGGCCTTCTTGCAAATACAGAACTCACGGTGTATTCAATCATTACGAAGGCCTGTCAGCGAAAAATATTTTTCCTTTAAAAAAAAACCCCTCATAAAAAGAACACTGGGATATGTTCCCTCTGACTTCTTCTTGCTCAAGCCATAAACTTTAATCATCCTTTTCTTTGCAGATTTCCTGGGATATGTAACAACTGGGGAGATCTACTCCTGGAGATTTCTGAGACCCGCCAGTGGTTTGTAATTTGAGATAACTGGTACCAACAGAAGTCTTAGAAGGAGATCATCCAGTAAGTTTTTGGAGACTTTGGGGTTCAGGACCCACCACTGTCTGATGTGCACTATGGGACTTTCTGAGAGTACTGCTGGGAGTCCCCTCTCTTACAGCTCGCAGCAAGAGAAAGAAAGATCTAAAGAGAACAGTTTGCAGAAGAGCTGCACTGTCTTCCAAAAGCTCAGCAAAAGAAGTCTTTGGAACAGAGAAGAGAGTTCAGTTGGATTCATTTCACAACTGTACCACGTATTTCCTTCATGATCTTGGGCAAATACTTGGGTCGGGTTTTCAGAAAAATTAGTTCGTTTCTGCTGGTTTCTTTAGATGCTAAAATAACTAGTCAGACTTTCAAAGGCAAACTGCAACCCAGCTGTTGGTCTCCCTGAAAAATTTACAAGATGAGTTGACCTATGCCAAAATGCTTTTAAATATCTAGCCTAACTGTTGAGGCATCTTGAAGTATTCACATCTGTGCTTCACTTCCACCTGTAAAATATTATGTTCCTACCTCTATAAACTGAGGAGAACAAACTTGTAATATGTCCATGAACCAGCTTTGAGAATCTTCAGTGATAAGATCATGTAAGTATGTAGACTGATACAGGGAACCTGTTTCCTGGGGACCCATCTCCCACTTCTGGCTTTGATAAGAAGGGAACTGTGATTCTACAAACCCCGAACTCATGATCATGAGATGCCCCGGGAGGTTGCTCTAAACTCTGCGGAGAGTCTGGCCTTCAGGCCAACCATGGGAATGAGGAGGGCATTTCTCACTCCTTTCTTTAACTGAGACAAGTGTCCCCTCAAATGTGTCTGTTGAGTTCAAATGTTCGCTGCACAGGTTATTATTATACAGTATCTCAATATAAAGCAGAGGTATTTAGACCAAGATTTGACTTCCCTTCCTAAACTCAGCAATGTTCTTTGACAGGAACAATTAAGACCACATCAATACGGACATCTTACTCTATCTTCAAATTCCTAAAGGTGTCTTTAAATACATTGCATCTACCATAAAGGTCAGTAGCTTGCTTAAAATTTAACTGAAACATTTGGACTTGGATGTGTCAGGATTAAAGGACCCACTCCCAAGACCAAACTCCTGGCGTTCCATATCACCCTTGTAGCATTCCCTCAGAAGGAACACGGTGTTTCTTGAACTTATTTTTCCAGAACAATTTAGAAGCACTTTAATTCACTGCTCATTAGGGTGAGATTGACACAGGTAATGAGATGAAATAGCAGCAAAAGTCCTCTCTTTCATCCCTCAGCTGGGCCCAGCGGAAGCCACAAGCCGAAGGCCTCGCTAGCAGGAATTTCACACCAGTTGATGCCCCAGCCGTTTTTTCTAAGAAATTGTTACATTTGGTAAGTTAGATTTAAAAGACCCATCAGGAAGATGTATCAATAGTTTTCTGCAGACATGCCAGAGTAGAGGGAAAGCAGATTATTAATGCTAGAGTATCGCCCTTAAGCTGGGCAGGAATCAGGCCCAATAAAACATAAGGTGGGCAACGACCTTCAGTCTTTATCTGTGCCAAGACACAACTACATAGGCCTGTGCTCTGGTGGACAATACCCAAGGCAGACACAAGAAGTGTACACTCTGATTCTTTTCCTACGGATATAACCACATGAACGTCTTTGCTTGACGATCGTACATGTTTTACATCTATATACATATTCCATAAAAATCACCAGCCTTTCACCAGCATTCAACTCATTATCTACACTCCCCACATTACCACATCAACGTTTTATTTGAAGTATCAGTGATAGCATCCCATCAAAATTTAATAGCCACTTTCTATAATTGAAGCGTATTAACTCTTGGTTTCACCTATGCTAAGGTTTATCCTTCTCCTTCTTTTAAAATTCTAATGATATTAAAAATAAAATACCTTTCTAAAGCATGACTCAGAAATGCATAATACTCCTTTCTTCAACTCATGGTAAAGGAAACTGATACAAGCAGAAGAATTCTCTATTCCAGTCTATAGCTTTATACTGAATCTTGAGTGCCAAACGAACAGGGCTTTTAAAGAAAATGTCAACAGCTGTAAGTTACATAAGCTATAGTTAGAAAAATATTTTGCAAGGAAAAATGACAGATTCTGTCACTTGAGAAGATGATTTATACTTCAGTTTTAGAATGCAAGCAGCCAACATGTGACCTGACATTTACTAAAGGAAACCAAAGAGACGTTCAGCAAGGTTACAAAGGAAAAGCATTAATCGTCCTACACCAGCAGTTCCTCTCGGTACTACAGAAAGATCTGCAGAGTCTTCCTCTCAATATTATGCGAGAAACCAGAAAGAGAGATCACAATAACAGATCTCCCTTTTGGCATTTTGTGCTAACTCGCTCAATTTACGAAGGCCATCTGGTGCTGTTTACACTGGCCTTTTCGCATCGTGTCTCGTGTTGTTCTTTATGGACGAGCATGATTCACGGTTCACATTCACTATGTTACTTTGCAAGAGAATCTGATGGTTAAAACTGCGCCCAAAGAGTGTAGAGCTGTTGAGGTACACACTCCACACGTGCGAGAACACAGTGAGCAGGATACCAAAGGCAGGGATGTTCAAATAGGAAGGATGGCGGGTCAGGTGAGCTGGCCTGCAGTGCTGGGTCTATTATCTACTTGCTGTATGACTCGAAATGACTACATGAGCCCTTTGGGGCTCAGTTTTATCACTTGTTAAATGGAGAACGTAATTCCCTATCTCACAGTGATACTGTGAGGCTTATCCGTTAATGGGTTCAATGCTGGGCAGATGGTCAATACAAATTTTATGCATCGCTGAAGTAACATTTGACCTCAGAGCTTAGGTGGCATATAGCCTGGTTGTGCCAGCCTCTTAGCAGTCACTGTATAAATATTATACATCCACATTACAGAAAAGATTTGAGGGACCTGACTTGTTCGTAGTGCTGATTTTGCATTCCTCAAGTCCCAAATCTACAGGATGACAAACGTAAAAGAACGTATTCTTTAAATGCAGTGCAAAACAGGTACTAGCACATCTCCTTGTAACGGTTATAAACGACAAAAAAAAAAAAAAAAAAAAAAAAAAATATGCAGCCATTTAAATGAATCCACCAAACTCTTATATTAAAGTCTCAAGAATGACCACTGATAGCGTCTGGAGGGATTTCAGTTTAGTGGTGGGAGAAGGGTTGTTTTCACTGGCCTCTGACAAAAAAACAATTCATGAATGTGACTGCCATTTACCTGTAGAAATACAGCTACAATTCAGCACAGTAATGAGTTTAAAGGTATGTTTTAAGGATATTTATAAAGATATAAATACTTTGCTTACTCTGGCAATCAAACAGAAGAAAAAAGTTCTTTTCAAAACACCTTTTTCAAGGTTTCTGAGGACTATTTTTAAACTTTATTGCCAGAAGTAATCTACCACAAAGACCTAAGCACCAGCAAGAAATGAATCTCCAGTGTGACTGCTATGCATACCTTGTCATTTCCTCTGCACAGATGACCAATCTTCACTTCTTTCATCTTCTAACTTGGTTCCCCAGTAAGTCATTCTTTCTGTTTCAAAAAAGAATGAAGAAAAAAAAAAAAAAGAAAAAAGAAATGTACATTTTATCATTATGAGGAGACAAAATGAGGAACAGACATAGAGATACTCAATGCAGGCCTTCCAGTCTTTTCTGCAGGTGAGGAATATGCTTCAGTAGAAGGCCAGTGTCCCACTTCAAACTTATTTTGAAAGCCTTAACCGAGGTTAAGCGGGGCCAAGCAATTTTAAAGAAAACTTAACAGATAAAAAGATTTAAACCTTTAATCCTGAGTATCAGCCTTGTTTTTAGTCCTTTAAAATTACCGATTGGTAGTAGAAAGATTAAGTGTGCTCAGAGTCATCAGCCAAGTGTGGACATCAATACATCAGGTATGAATTATTCATGAAATGTAGTATTCGGCAGTTCAGTCTCAGTAGCCAGTGCTCGTAACATTTTGTGATAATGTATTTGTGCCAGTCATGCCTTTGCATGCGCTTTGTGATCACAGTCAAATATAGAAAGCACAGGTTTTGTTTTCTTGTATTGTGCCAGTGATAGAACCGTGGGGAACGTGAAACAACACCCTAGAAAAATTATTCTGGGTCATCCCCAAGAAGTGATGCTATGACTGTTCTCTGCGTACTCATCAGACCCCACGTTAAATCCCTTCACTTCTTATCGCTTCAAGTTTTCTCCAGTTAATTCTGCTGCTGTTTTTTGAAGAAAGGCTACTTTTCTCCACAACATCCTTAAAATTCGTCTATATCCAACAGCCCATCGAATCTTCTTGGAATACTCTTTTCCTCCAACAAAATTCACTTCCCATTTTGGCAGTCTCAATCTGTGACCACCATAATATGCAAGTGCTTCACAACTCCTGTTGAATGCCACCCTCACAACCTCACAGCAGAAAAATGATTGCCTTCATTTATAGAATAGGAAGGTAAAGAGACACGGAGAGGATACAGCTCACTTTAACTGTCTAAATTAAGATGACAGAACCATATATAGTGCCAGTAGATGAAGGGTTCTTCAGAGAAATCTGTCGTACATATCTCACATAGGTACCCTGAACCAACCCCTGAGGGGCCTCTCTCTTCTTCTCTCTCTATAGTAGCACCTTAGAAATATCAATTACATATACACGCACCTACATTAAATTTAAGTACAAGTGAATATTCTCTTCACTGCCAAGTCTAAGATCAAAGTCCTACAAAAGCATCCTAAAAATGAGGTTTGGGTTACCCACTGCGAGATACCTGGCCTTGGAATGAAATGCAGGAAGGCATCAGAGTTCCCCATACAATCTACAGGGAGAACTAAAGGCTTCAGACTGGTATTCCCATGCCTGGATATCAGACAGGTCTTCATACCAATGCCCATCCACTCCTCATGCCAACCCTCTCTTTCTGTGAAGACATCAAGTACGTTAGTGTTACAGTTTTTGTAAGTTGGGGTGTGTGTGTGGGGGTGTGTGTGTGTCCCACTTTGTTTGCTTTATGTCCCAAACTGATTTTCTATTTTTTCCCCCCTGTTTCAATATTGCATTTTCACTCCACAGTATACCTTTATACTTTTCCCACTTTTTTCCTTTGGTAACACTTTTCTCTCCTGTTGCTGCTTCCATAGTTCACCCAAGTACTAGAACAGTCTGTTGTTTTTTTGTTTTTTTTTTTTCTCAAAGCCACCGTCTTAGCACTGCTTTATTTTGCTTTAGCGGTCAGAGACCAGCTCATCTTCTTCTGCTCCTTTGGTGACATAATATTTCACTCTCTATTTAACTTTGAAATGTGCCAGTACATCTGTGTACCATTCTGAACAGCTGAGAGAATTTATTTTAAACTGTCACTCAGTTTATTAATAAAGAAGAAAAATGCACGTGTATATTTTTCCTTAAAATAGAATATAGGTACTGTACAAAAATGTACATGAAAATAATCTCAGCCTCAGTCAGACATGTGGCTAATGGGAACCCACAGGCAGAAAAAAGCCCAGACACAAGATGGGATAGAAATGCTACAGATAAAGAAACTCTTCAAACTTGACTGCCTTAAAGCTGTGTAAAGAATATGTGTTGATACAGTGCCATATTGAGATTTTATAGACATGGTTTTCAGACTATTCCATTATTACAGTAGGCTACAAACCTGCAGATGTTTAGACATGAAGAACTTTACTCAGTCGTGTCAGTGTTTTCATGACTGGGTCTTAAATTCCTTCTCCTGAGAGCTAGTAAGAAAACCCTCACTCTTAGATGTATCATAGAAGAGCAGCAGTTGCCAGATATTTCTGTTGAAAGATGAGAACGTACAACAAGAAACACCATATTAAACTCGTGTCTGTTTTCTGAACTGCACCATGCCCGTGCTTCAAGGACTTACTTAGCTATGGAATTCAAATTAAAGATGTGTTTATGTATTGTTCTGAATTGGGACATTACTGAACAATCTGGAACAATCAGATATATTGTTCCCCAAGCAACAAATGTGACCTTCTTCAACAAGAACTGTATTTTAATACTGTGAGTAAAAGCAAAAAGAGAAGGCAAACAGCGGGAGCGTGTTAACTACAGCAGTGGAGACAGCAAAGTGATCCAGCCTGAGAGCCACAGAACTAACAATAACGCATCTCTGGAACAGAGCAAAGTTGTCCTTTGTATTTAATATCTACACGCTGAAACAGTTAAGCAAGTCAACATCTAGGTTTAGCCAAAGACACAGAGCTGGTGTTTCCTCACTAATCCATCGCGCCAAAAGAGGTGCTAAAGATAACCTCAAGGGTTAATGGCTGGCAGTGGAGATCGGTGTACCTGTTTTAGCTTAACCTGAGTATATATTTTTGAAGGCCTACGGGATAAACCACCCTTTTACCATGGCAGGTTTCAATAGAACAGGATTGCTGTTTTAACTCATGCTCTTAAAAATGTAATTCCTATACACAATTCTTACACACACAATGACAGCAGTGCAGTGCAAAATGCCAAACACTGCACAACTGACACGTAATGGCCACTAAAACGGAAAAGCCACAGTTCACTGGATAGTGATGCAAGATGTTTACTTGATGGAAAGAAAGGAGAAATTATCCTTCTGACTGATTAAAACCCCCCCCAAACAACATGACTGACCAGAACCCCATTGCTGTTTTGGTTTTTTTTTTTTGACTACTTGAACAAGAGCATTCAAGGAATTTTTTGAGGACTTGCCACCAAGAGCAGTAGGTTTGAACCTACATTACCTCTTAGTTGACTTCCAGAAAGTGGAACTCCGTTGACCCACTTCTACATGAATTATTTTATTCATGCAGCAAAATATTAGTGAGCTGTAATTTACAGTGAGCCTTAACAAAACTACTGTGCTAATTTTCACAACTTTTACAGATTCTCCTTCCCTCCTCCTCCTCCGTGACTGCTGACCAATCTTTCTTGAGGAGTTTTAACATTTTTTCCTCTCTGATATTCAAAGATCCCTGTGTATGCCACCTGAGTCATGGAGTGAAAATATTTGCTTCTCTTAATTCCAAAATCTGAGATCGGAAATTAGCAGAAAATTCCTATAAAGAATTAAAAGCACTTGCTCTGAGTGGCTCTCTTTAGGGAAATCCTTCCTTTCAAAATCATACTCACTTATAGCAACTGGGTTTCAATAATCTATCACATGATGCTTTCAAAAAATTGCTTCTTTGTTGTCTTCCCATAGAAAAAGTCTTGCTCCAACTACTACTAAGAATACTAAAAGAAGTTCCTGAACTTACCCAAGAGCATTCATGTACAAAAAAATATCAAATGCTCATTTCTGTTTCACACGGACACATACTCTTAAACAGCAACCTACCGTTCTTGAAGTAGGAATCTGAGTTAACAAAAACTGATTTGAGCTCTAAATGGTCCTTGAACAATCTCGTGTCCTCAGTGGTAGCTTGATGGGTTTGATACTTTTTTAACTTTATAGGACTTTATTCAACTTTCAAGAAAATAAGGATCTCCTAAATATATCTTGGAAAACTGTAACTCATTTCTGCTGCACCTGTTCAAAGATAATCTTGGTGGAAGTAAGAGAACATATGAAAAGCATGACATAGTATTTGTGGTCAAACGCAGTTACATGACTGACACGTCGGAGATGAACCCTACTAAAATGCAACGGGTAAGGTGTTTTATCCTCACAGTAGGATCTCCATGAAGTGACATCACTAATTCCATTTTAGGAAAATGTTGGCTATCAATCTTTTTCGGAATAATCTCTTATTTGCCAAAAGACATCCTAGGTGTGGTAACTACAGCTATTTCCTATGCCCATAAGCTCCACAGCCTGACTGTGCAACTTCACTAAAACACTTCTGTGCAAAATGCAAATTTTTTGTGGCACGACGACACTTCAAGCAACAATAGAAAATTGCTTCTGCAGTCAAAGTCTTCAAAACACCTGCAAAGACCAAAATAATGGGGTTTATGCTGAAGTAATAAGGAAACAATCAAGGCAAATCAGAACCATTATGTAAAGAAGCAGGTTACTAAAAATAATTAAGACTGGGTTAGTTATTGATTGCAATTTGAACAACCTTGTGTTTACTGTCACTGAAGACGAGTGCTCATACAATTAGATCACTTGCAAACGGCTGGAATACATGGACTTAACCCCGTTTGACACGATGCACTGTGCAGGCCCATATGCTAAAATATGGTATTGTGAATCCAGTCATACAAATTGCAGGTTTTAGTGTAAGAATGCTCCAGCCTACGGCAACTGTAGTCCAGAGTGATTTCCCACGTGCAGTACAACCAACAAATAACCACAGCACTTCTGCCTATTTATTCCATATACATACCACTTGTATTTTTTTTTCATAACTACAGTCTACTAATCCCTGCTGGAAACAAGACAGTAGGACAGACAGACCCTTGGTCTGGTTCAGACTGTTAATTCTTAAATTCTTATGATTTCTAATCGAGGAGACTGTGTTTCTCAAAGTTTTGTTTAACATACACGCATATTGAAGTTGCCACGACTTCTCGGGTTGTAATAATTCACAATCAAATTCTGCAACATCGTCTAAGCAGGAAGAACATCCCTGAAGATGGAGAAGTGGTGAAACAGAAGAAGAGCTAATTCGGTTCCTCCAGTGCCTGATTCACTGCAGCACATTTCACAGCAGAACGCGTCTACTGTCACCCATCAATATCTAATGCTCGGATTCAGACCTTACTGAAAATTTCCATGAAAAAAGCCTTCAAAACAAAAATAAGACAAAGACATTATCAACTGGGAAAAAAATTCTGAAAATTGTGAGCGCGACAGCAGACGTGCCTGCTTACAGATTATTTCACTCCATGTGTGATGTACCAGGAGCCACACAACTCCCGGCCCGGTGTCTCGCAGGACCGACCGCCGAGCCTCAGAACATCAGCACTCTGGGGCGTCTTTGGGGCTGCTTGGGGCCAAGCGTACTTTCCGTGAGAGCTGTGTGAAGCAAACCTACTGCTCTTTTATGCAAAATATGGCAAGGGCCTAGAAGAAGCTCTGACACACGTGATTCCCAACGCGTTGGTCAGGAAAACCAAGCGAGGTAGCCAGAAAGTACAGGTCTCTGCGGGTAGGCTAAGGTGTTGTGGTGAAGCAGCTGTTGTGTCTGATACTGCTTCTCATCCGTTTTCTGTCTTTAACAAGATATGTCACTTCTGAGGTAAACTCATATTCTGGAATGTGCTGAACAAATCACAGAACCACACAGAATCCCAGAATCACTGAGGTTGGAAAAGCCCTTGCAGCTCCTCCAGCCCAACCATTAAGCCCACACTGACCGTTCCCAACTCCCCCAGATCCCTCAGCGCTGGCTCAGCCCGACTCTTCAACCCCTCCAGGGATCCCGGGGACTCCCCCCTGCCCTGGGCAGCCCATTCCAACGCCCAACAGCCCCTTCTGCACAGAAATCCTTCCTCAGAGCCAGCCTGACCCTGCCCTGGGCAGCTTGAGGCCATTCCCTCGGGGCCTGGCGCTGGGGCCTTGGCTCCAGAGACTCATCCCCATCTTTATTTTCATAGTATTTCATAAAAGGGGGAAAATTTATCTTAGAGTCATTTTGCTGTTAAATGATTTATTAGAACTCAGAGCCAAAGCAGGTAAAAGCACTAAGGACGTGCTGCATCTTTCAAAGAATTCAACGCTAAGTGGAGTTAAACTCTATAGGTGAACAGGAGGGTTGAAGTGTGAGAGGAGCAGAGTTTTTCCAATCAAAAAAATATTTCTCACACGCACATCAACGCAGTTTTCTGCATCAATACCTGAAAAATGAGCAGGCATTAAAGAAATCCACACTTAAAGAGACTGCTAATGAGGTTACTTCTGTTATCACAAAGTCTGGATTAGCCAATGAATCTTTCAAAGTATCTAACTTGAAAAATGGTGTTTGGCAAAGTCCACTGACATCTGCCACAACTTTATTTAGCCTTCTACATTCCCTGGAGGTACTGCATAGGAGCTGCTCCGCAGTACCACAGTAGAGCAACTGCAGACAGAAGGGAATGTAGACAGACATGCAAAGTGTTTAAAATAGGAAACACAGCCTCTGTGCGGAGGGCTAGTATAACAGGTGTATATATATTGGGAGCTTATATTAATGAGGCTTCTGTTACACATGTACGAGGCTGCCGGCAGCCTTTTCAGGAGTAGATGGGTATTTTGGTTAAAGTCAGACAGAGTAACCTCATAGTAACCTCTAGTCTGGCTCAGAGCCACTAGGGAGAACTCTGAAGGACTGTCCCTTGGTGCTGCATTGATTAGATTTCTTCCCATAATACGTGCAGTGTTTTTGCTCAGTAAACCTTACTAACAATTGAATCAAGAATAAAGAGTGAGAGGGGAAATAAAAGCTGATCTCCATGTGAAAATGGGCCATAAAATTAACAAGGTTCTCAACATCAAGTAATTCTGTCTGCTCTACTGTGGCCAGAAAATCAGAGCCTGTAAAATATGTAAGCAAGCAAGGAGAAAAAAAAACAAAACAAAATTTTTCCCAGAATTTATACAACATCAAAGTCGAATATTTAAACACAGAACACCTAAGAAATCTAAAAGCTTAACTTACCTTACTAACATTTAAATATTTCCTTGTCCATATATTGTACATGCATCATTTTGGGATACTAGTTATGTTGGCAAATGCACATTTTCCACAATCGTTTATGGAGCTGCGGAAATGTTAATATACAAGTTTCCTAATTTCCATGTCTTGCAGCATCAACAGTGCATAGAAAGCACCTTTATAAAAAAAAAAAAAAAACCACAACAAAAAAAGCCACACGCTTTTAAATAAAATGCGGATGATATACTGGGATCTAACAAGTCTACGGTGGATTCATTTTTTTTTCATCTAGCTGCTGGACACTGGAAGTCCCCTGTTGTCAGCGTGGCTGATTTATTATTTCAGTGAAGGCAGACCGAGCCTGTCCAGCAGGAGACATTTGGAATGTATGATACTTTAACTACAGTTGTAAACAAACTTTCACGGAAAATTTTCATGTGAATGAGAAGTTGCAAATGCAAAGATTCAGCACAAAAGTCTCTCAGACTTGCTGAATTCTTTAATGAAATTTCAGTCCTTCGTTGTTTTGCTGCATGCTAAGCTGCCTCCTCCAAAGATAGCCCAACAAAAGGCTGGCCTGGTAGAAAACCAGCTATCTGCAAGGTTTGGAGGTAATTACCAATTTTTTTTTTTATTATTATTTTTTTTTTCTAGAATGATCCTCAGTTGCTAAAGAAGAAACCAAACCCCAAATCATGTCATTGGAAAGACAACTGCAACACTGAACGTTTCAGATAAACAGCCCATTCATTTAAGAAAGGAACACCATTTTCTATCAATAATGAATCACCTGAGTTCTGAATAACAATTATAACACTCACCTACCTGCTAATTCATGTAAGAAAAACTATGATCTTTCTAATGTAAACATAACCTATTACCAAGTATTCAAGTAGGAAGGATGAATAGGATCGTCATGACTTCAACTATCCACACCGCACGAAAAACGATAAAGTCAGTAAATTAAGTATTTTGTAATATCCAGAGTAAGATGGGAACATAATACACAGGATTGCCTTAATAAAGCACATGAGAATACATAAATAATTAATTTCTATCTTCCCTAACAACACAAGTGCTCTCAGAATGGTCTGTTATCCAAAAATGACCAATATGGATAGGAAGGCTGGTATCACATGCAGTGTAATTTTTAAAGGTTTATAGCTGTATCTGGATACCAGACTAGATCTTAAGCTACACATGTTATCATAACCGGGACCTGACAAAGTAGAAGCAAAAAAAAAAAAAAAAGTTTGAAAACATGAAAACAGGCGTCTAATATCAAAGGGAAACAATGGTAATGACCTTTAAATACTGGCATTTGTTTGAGGGCTTCTCCCTGAGATCTTTAGAATGAGCGACTGGTAAAGTCATGTCAAGAAGCAATAATCAGACAAAAATGTACCCAAGTAAAAAGTCGTCACTACAAGAAGCCTAACAAAGGCGATGCTGAACACGAACTACCCTTTGTGCCATGGAAACACGGGCGCTGTCACTTTTACAATTTTGTTTAAAAACCCGATCTGATCATTTCTGACCCTTTGATATTAACTATGGGAAAGGAGCGAAAGCTGGCCATTCACCTGGCACTAGCCTACATTCCTAGCCACCGCTGATCTCTAACGTCCTTCTGAGTGTCCAAACACCGTGCAAACTAATTGTTTGCAAACTACTTGCAAGAACTTGCAATCTACATTCAGAGGAGAAAGGTCTCACTTAAAAATTTAAAAAATAATAATTACAAAATAAGCCCAAGCATCTTCATGAAAGAAAATGAGTTGTTTTCATGGAGGTTCTTTATGTGTTTTGGAGCTTAAAACAACCGTGTGGTAAATATATGATACATTTTGCACAAATGGCACTTTAAATATTCAAATACAGCTTAAGTGTTTGAGTATCATGACCTTCCTATGTCCAACATCTCTTTTTTCAGAAAAAAGTTCAGAAAAGAATCAGACTCTTGATATACTCCACTGTGATAGTCTGTCCTCTACCACTCAAACAAGTAACACACAGAACTCTGGGATGAATTACAACACACCCAGAAACAACACACCCTACTAAGAGGACTACTAAGTTTTTCATTTACGCCAGAAGTACTAAGTATGACGAACTAAACGCATATATGCACAAGTATTAAACCCAAGCTGCTTCCGCAAACCTCCAGGAAAGGCAGTTTTGTACGGAAACAGAAACTGCAAAACTTTGCAGGGAGCCTACACAGTTTTTCACGCTCTCCACTGCCCCGCGTTCAGGGAAACTCGAGGCCTTTCCCTGGCATTGGGTAGAACAAGTCAACAGCCCTTCTTGGGAGTTACTGGAAAGCTGCAGACCTCATCTGAGGGATCCCAAACGAGAGTTATTCGCCTATTCAGTTGTAGGATGCATTGTTCCTACGTGTGCTCTGCTGCTGGAGTACATCACGTCTGCTACCTGGAGTGTTGTGGCCAGCACTGTCCTCCAGAGTTCACTGCATGCTCCCATGTGCCATGAGGATAACAGAAAGGACAGTGCAAGCCCTATTTTCAGTTTCTGTCAACTCTGAATACAGTCTGTGACATTATGCTAATGAGAAATAGGCAGGTCATGAAAAATACATACAGATAACTCACCCCCAAGCACTTTAACTACCACACAGAGACTCAGTCTTCCTTTCTTCTTGGAGTGTCTGTCTACAAGGCACACTCTTGTGGCTCACGCACTGTAATGTGATGTAGAAGAGTTCAACTGAAAAAGGATGGCAATAAAGTTCTGACAAAAGAGATGTCTGCTCTGGATCATTCCACCAGCAAATGGTGTTTCCAAAAACTATGTGTGAAACCCCATATAGCTGTTTTCCAAATGTCAGCAACGCAGATGCATCTCAAGGAAGCAGCAGAACATGCTTGCTGCCTGTTAAAATCAAGTATGTAACAGGAAAGGACCTAGCAGACCAGACAAACACAAAATACAAGCCCTCGTTATTGCTACTTTTAAAAAAAAAAAACCCAAACCCTTTGAGATGTTGCCGAAGATAGGGCTTATCAAAACGGTAAACATTTTAAAGAAGTCTCCACATGAATGTTTGTATTCTGCTTGCTGAGGCAGCTGTCCCTAGGAAGAATGTATTTACACGTAAAACCCACTAAAATATGCTATTACAGTTATGAATGCACAAGGCTAGGGAGTACTATCATAACTGCCTTGTAGTTCCAAGGTGGTTATTTTGAATTAACGGAAAAACACTTATTAATCCCCCAAGGAACCTAGACTTCAGACACAGAGTGAAAAAAAAGCTCTTCTGTTAGAGGAAAGCAAACCTTATTAACTCCTAGTTACACCTTCAGAGAACTGACTGGAAATCCAGGTGTCTTATCTCTCTAAGCTATGATCTGAGTCCAGATCATTTGCGTCTTTGTCTCCTATTTCACCTCCACTAAACTCGCTCTGCACCGAGTTATTTTGCGTAACATAAATACCTATTTGTGGAGGCTACTCTTCAACCGAAACCGAAAACCTCTTTCAGAACTTCCCCCTTTATTTATTGTTGGGGCAACAAGAATGTTTGAAATAATTTCATCCTTCATGTCAAATGATTTGGGGCGGTTTTGGTCCAATGCGATGGTCCTACCAGTTTGAGGACTTAAACCATCGCTGTTTCTTGCTGATCCTTTAAGAAAAGCAAAGCCTTTGGTCAATACGATGGGTGAGGGTCAGTCTCAGAAACTGAGTGACCCAAGAAAAAGCTCACTCGTGAGAAAATCCACACGGAGGTGAAAATATAGGTAATATAGGGGTATGCTCTCACTGTAGTAATTTGCTGGAATACGGTGCTGAGACTTTTATACTCAAGATGTGTTAAAAATCCTCCCAGTTAATGCACCGTTAACAGGACTGAGTCATGTAGTTCACATTTTTATCAGTAACAAGTGATAGATATATTTGCAGCATACTGGAGGAACTTCACAGTAATTTATAAGCACTATCGATAAGGAAGCATTAATCCTTATTTTGCAGGTGAAGAACATATGTACAAGACACACCTCTGTGCTTTTGTGTGAATCACTGCAGCAGAGGCAGAAACTGAACCTGAGTTACCTACAACCTCTATTAAATACATCTGTAGGAACATCCTTCTGAGAGAGCAAGGTAGACACAGAAAGATGTCCTGAGAAGAAAACAGATCGAAGTGATTTTTCAGTGTAATCCTCTGACAAGAAAGTCTAGCATCGGTATGGAACTCCCACCTCAACAGTCAAAAGCAAAACTCAACAAAACCCAAGAAGAAAACAGCCCACGCTGTATTTCTACAGAGAACTTCAGTCAAGTGTGGCAATTTCTGTGTCCCTCCTTGCCCGGTCTGTAACAGCAATCAGTTGTCTTTGGAGGACTTACTCCCTGACGTGTAATTCCAGATTTTTCCTTGCAGTTTTGAGATTGTGCTGTACATGTACGGGTGAGAAAGAAAGGAAGAGTGACTCTACAGAAGGAGTTTCAGATGCTTTTTTACTGCCGTACACACGGTTTGCTGAGGTGTTTGGCACTAAGGGCGCAACGTATTCAAATGATTGATTGATTGCATTTTAAAAACAGAAGTACTGTTCTGATACCGGGATTAACTATTATCATTAAGATATGGCAGAATTTTAAACAGCTTTGAAGCTGCACCCTACTGTGAACGTAAAGCGTCCTTCCCCACCCCCCCTTGCCCACGTTATACACACAAAACCGAGTTTTTCGTAAGGGAAGCGAGGCAAAGCCCCTAAACTTCACTCCTCACACACCGAGTACTGAATCCACAGGACCACAGTAACAGCTCCGGAGTGTCCTTTCAATTCCCATCGGGAATTTTTCATTTGCTTTCAGCAAACTTGTGGCCTCCCCCCCTCCTTTTTTTTTTTTTTTTTTTTTTTTTTTTACGTTACGTGTTGCTCTACGGGAGAAGCTTAATCGTGGCTATCTTGAAGGTTCGTATTTTTAAATATCCTTATATATTCTGGATCAAATCTTGGTTATCGAAGGGGCTGCAAATAATCTTTGGAATAGAGGGTGTAATTTGGTGGCCTGTTACAGCGTGAGCAGGTTCTGATTCAGAGCTGGGTGAGCGACTGCGGCTACAGGGAGACCCTGCCAGCAGCACGTTCGTGCCAATAGAAAAGAACAGTTGATGGCATCTACCCAAGGTCAGCTCCTCAAATTCGGGAGCTGGTTTTCTTCCAGACACTGTAAAGTCGCTTGTTTAAATGCAGCCAGTCGGCAACAATTAAGCGTCTAAATAAAACATGCAGATTTTGTACTCCTTTTGAAATCTCCTCCATGCCATGCTGTTTATTTTCTATTTCTCACAGTCTTCATTATCCAACAATCAGGCTACAAAATGGCGGTCAGAGTGAGGCAGACATTTTGTAACTGTCTCATTAAAAGCCTAACAGAACAATGAAAACGCACCGGATGAAAAGCAGCAATCTGAGGAGCCAAAAGGAGCGCTACGACGACCGAGCTTTTCAGCAAACCCTTTCTCTCATTTTGTAGCAAAGTTAAAACAAAGCCACGCTGAGAAGCAACCTGTATTTTACCCCCGTGCAGGCAAAATACAGCCTAGGGTGGCCCTTTTCAAACACTTTCACTGCAGCGAGTGCAGCTCGTCACCTATGTGAGCAAAGACTCCTCTGTGCCCCTGTCTACTGTGTGCCATATGGACTCAAGACCACCCATTGACAGTGACTCAGTCGCTATAATCTTAACCACATTCTTCCCTTGAAAGTCCAGACACTAATGTTTTCTATTACAGCTCCAGGAGCTTTACAGTCTTCAGCCACAGCTTTTAAAGCACTTGCAACAAAATCAGCAAACGAACATTTAAAGAATGGAGCCTACACCTCCCATCTCTGCAGAGAGCTTTTCATTCAGATTTAACTGTCTCATGTGTAATAAGCTAAGGACAGCAAAAGCACAACAAAGTGATACCGTATCTGATTAAAGCAAAAAGCCCCAAGAATTAATAAGCCTGTTCTTTTCTTTTCTTTTTTTTTTTTTTTTTTTTAAATTGTGTGCCCACCAGACTGCTCGTAGAAGTAGTAGCAACTGATGTATCCTCAGAAGCAAATATGCAAATCTTTAGGAAAAACTGCAAAGCACATGCTACTCATTAAAGATTCAGGTACCTGCCAAATTTCAGGTTTAGAGATTCAGACATTTTTAGACTGTTCCCTGAGAAAAAAGAAAAAAAAAAAAAACCAAACCAACAACGAAAACAAACCCACCAACCTACAACAACTTTGAACACAGAAAAACTATGGGTTTTTTACACTCTCCTATAAATAAAAAATGGCTGAGGGGATTTTGCTTACATTTTTTAATGATATAAAATGAGAAAAGCAGCTGGGCTGATGTTAAATTTGAAAAGGGGGATACAGGTTTAAAAAAAACCCACTCTGAAATTATCTAAAGAAAAATATAATCATTATACATTTTAATGCAGCTTTGATTTTGAGGGACTAGAAATATGGAACTTAACAAAACAGGTAAGGAATAATTACACAGGCACGCTGGAAACACAGGCATTAGATAGCGACACTAGCATTAGAAGAGATTAGGCTGAAGCAATGCATCTGTTCCCTCTTTTCTTACAAAAACTCACACTCCAGTGTGGTGCTGCTCCTTGATAGCCAATGAACCAGGTTAGGGAACAGGGAACAGAACGGGAAGAAACGCCTGGCCCTCGACAGCCAAAGTCAGGGAACCCTTCCCGGAGCGCAGGTGGCAGAGTGAACCAGCTACCTGGAAAAACAGCCTTTTGAAACTTTATCTCTTGGTGGTAAATGGAAGAAAGCTGGTGTGCCCGACTGTGTTGAGAGAAAACCCCCAGAGAGAACAGGGGAAAAATGTTCTCAGAAAAGGGAAAGATCTAGCCTATAGTTTACATACGACTATGACACATTTGCCATGTGAGAAATTTCCAAGCTACTCGCTGACCCTTCCCTTACAAGCAGCTAAGACATAACAGCAGGTGAAAGGTGATTTTTTTTTTTGGGGCCACCTAGACTTGTGGTATATATAAAAGGCGAGGAGGATAATTATTACCACAGCTCGTAGCCTCGGCAGAGCCTGAGCTGCCCGGGACAGGCACATGTGCGATGCTCTCAACATATGGTGGAGGTCCCACTCCAGGCTGTGCTACAACAAGCCCTGAGAGAGACGTGTCTGAGGAGTCCAGCTGCTGAACGCCCCCCTCCAGCGCTCGCGTGAGGCTGTCTCTCACAACACAATATAACCCTCTGTGTTTTAGGGGAGATGTTATTTCTCCCAGACGTATTTTGCAGCGTCCCGTATCTTTGTGGTGGGGTTAGCAATCTGCTGCACTGCTGTGACGACAGGTGGGATGGCTCTTTCAAAACTTGAACAAACCTGCCCAAACCCGGATGTCTGCCAAGCTTACCACACAGATGCTACGTTCAAAGGTTATGACCCAGCACTAAACCCACCGATTTGAAAGCAGCGCCAATTATACTTGTCCTTTCCTTTTGTTACAAAACCCCCAAATCTGGAAAGAATTCTGAGTTCAGGCCAAAGTTCACAAAGAAGCTCCCTAAGGGTCGTGATCCTTCAGAGTTAGGCTAACTCCAATCCAAGCTGGGAGAAAAAAAAGCTCTGAGTTAACACAAGGTTTCACACGGGAAGTGTGGGAAACTCGTGGTTTGACAAGATTTCCTTGCAAAGCCAGGTGAAGTTCAGTGGTTTCTGTGATATTTCACGAAGAGTGTCTGGGTGCCTTTGAACTTGAAACTCAAAGCAGAATCCAGCAGCTGCAAACTTAAACAAAGCAAGACAAAGATTAAGAAAAAAAATGTTTGCATCAGCTCCTGGGAAGAATATACTGCGTTTCACCTGCTGACATTTGAAAAAAGCAAAGTCTACACACCCTACTGTTCAATTTAAATGAGAACATTAGGGAGGTACAGTAGAGGCGCAGATGCACTAGACTTTTGACTGAAGTGAGGTACCTGTGGGTGGACTGCAGAGTCCCTGTCTACATTGCTGCCCACTGCTGTTCTTGCAACTACTCACACTGATTTCTAGAAGTTACACGATGCCATCCCCACAGGCTGCACCACGGCCTCTTTTCTAGAACCACCAAAGCTACCAAGGCTTCCTTTCAGCAATCAGGAGGGAACGAAAGAGAAGTTGGTTCTAGCCCTTAAATTTGGAGATTCGGTATTAAAAAAAGAACCACATGGGTTTAAGGTTTGAAGCAGTATTTGTCTTCAAGCAGCACTATTCAGACATCTCCTCTACAACTGCAAGCTTTCAAGCTGATGAAACAAACGGCTTGGAGTTACTTCCATGGGGGGTGTTATATTAGTTCACAACAGTGTGAATCTCTGTGGTATTTGGAGCCTGTTAGCGGGCTGATGCAGAACACTTCCAGCATCTTCTGGTCACAATAAAGAGCAGCTTGTAAACAAGAGAGGGAAACCAATGTGTAAGAATGTCATCTGTGTGGGCACCAGTGGTCCAGAGCCACGTAACTTATCAGCGTTGGTTTCCTATGTTAGGACTGGAATAATCATACCCTGTTGGGAATTCATAATATTTTCTGTTTTGAAAGGGCTTTTCTTAATAGCACTGAAAACAGGAGAATCTACATGCAGCACATACAGCTGTAAGGAAAAAAAGTGAAAACTGATGTAGGCATGCAGGAAACAAAAGAAGAATAAAGGACTGTAGGCAAATAAAAGAGAAAAGGTAAAAAAGGAAAGGAAAAGCAAGATGATTACAGACAATAAAGACTGAAAAACATTGGGAGAAAGGTTTAGAAATCATACTGAAAAACAGGCAACGGGGATAAAAAACTAAGCATGTTAATTATGAGACACATTTCTTCAACACATTATTTTTTTTTTAAGTGGAGTAAACTTTTTGTGCAGTAAAGAAAGTATTGCTTAATTTTGATTCTACTGTTAAATCATTAGAGAAAGAGGAAAAAAATCCTAAATTTTGTCAGCACAGTTTTGGTCTATGGGGTTCCAATTCTTTGGTGAACCATTCCTTAACCACTTGTAAATGCTGGAAATTATATATATATATATGCTGACCCTAGACTAATTTCCCCTGCTCCCCCCAAGTCTCCAACTACCCTTTAAACACAGAAAATTAACCATTTATATTAAATAGTTAATCAGATCACCTCAGGGTCATTGCAGCATTCTCCCTAATGATGTAGTTTCTGCTTAAGACTGAGTGAAGTTTTGGAAAAGCAGAGAAATATTTTGCAGAGACTCACAAAGTATCACATCTGGCTTTTTATTATATACTCCTGTGTCTGTTTTTTAAGAACTCTGTTTCCTAATGGAGGAGCTTAATAGTTATACAGACAAGAGAGAGTCAAATTGATACAGCTGTGAGCATATAAATGCTGTGGGTTTTGATTGTGACCCTGGATGATACTAAAGTTGTAGAAATCATCTGGAATAAAAGGAACTACAGCAACAACAAACCCCAGAGTGCTTTCTTGCTAGTTTAAAAAGCACTGGATTTATCATTATGACCTAGCGCATCTCTTTATATACATTCCTCTTCTCTTCATCATTTATGTAAGACCAGTTGCCGTGACAACTAAAAGAATTGTTTTAATAAAGCAATGTCCCCCTATATTTTAAATACTGCAGGCTCCCGAGACAAAGAAATCCACCCCACAACTTCAAAGCTACAAAAAACAATACACAACACAAAAAGAAGCCGAGGAAGAAAAAGGAAAACTGGCATACCAAATGAATTTGGCACGGAAATAGTATTTCTGGTCCACAACTCCAAGCACACGCTTACTGCTTATTATAAGCTTTACTGCCGATACCTCCCACACCCCTAACTTCTTCTGCATCCCTCCCCACGGCAAACCAACCCAAACCTGCGCCTCTTAATTGGGTTCTAATGAAATAAGCGTAACACAACGCCCAATACAAGTATTGTGAGGATACAGCCTTAAATGCGAAGAGCTCTACACCTACTGAGACCGAGGCACCAGCTAAAACCTGATGTGAGGCAGTGACGAAAGGCTCGTGGATTGCCAAGTGAAAGCAGATCCCGTGCGTCTGCGCAAACAGTCTTCAAACAAGACTACACAGACGGCCCAAAGGAGGTTTGTCTTTGCTGGATCAGGTTCTTGCAGTGTTAAGTAGCAACCTGAAAGTTTACTCTTAATTACAAGAGACACGCGGGTGTACCGGTCAGCACAAATGACCAGAGCTTGGTGGGAAATTCTGGGAAGGAAAATGTGAACATCTTGGTTCACTGGAGCGAAACCCTCATTCTAAATTCTCCCTGAGTGTTGCTATTCTTCAGCTAGGGACTTCTGTGTGCTCTGTGCTGCCCCGGGGTGACAGAACTCTACCTACTCCACCAAGTTATTCAGACCACGAATAGTTAACAGAAAATGCACAAAAGGGAACAATCACGCATTGTCAAGGGAGATGAAATTAAATATCCCAACAGACATTCCTGTTCATAAGACATTCTGGCCAACAGGCTTCCTCAGATACTACGGTGATAACAGTATAATTAGTTTCATTATTAATGCTAATTCAATGGGAATTTAACGGAATAAATAGTTCAGATGAGCAATTTCTTTGAGGAGTTTTGGGCTGGCAACAGTAACATCTGTCTCTGGGTAAAGCGACAACAGCTTAAACTTCAGGTTTGCAACCTCTGCAACATTAGGCATCACATTACTAACCCAGAGCTGGGTAATGATTCTCCTGCCAACCTTAATGAGCTTTCAGCTACCTAAGCGGGCTTCAAGCTTAACGAGCACAGGTAGTCCTAGCAGCAGCGTGGGGTTCGCAGGGGACGGGTTTATCTGCCTTAGAAGCTGATCTCTTGTGCTGTCACATCCAGCCAGCTCCTGGGACCCAGACTGGCTGGCCAGAAGCTGGTTCCTGCTAAGACACCGCTCCAGCTCAGGCTTCAACCTAGTTCTTACTTGTGTGACAGTGACTACACGGAAAACCAGCGCTCGGACTACCAGGATGATTTGATTAGCGGCACAGCATGACTGGATTAGCAGCTGATGCACTGTGTTAACTCAAGTTTGAAGTCTCTCGCCACTTCTCTGTTTTATTACCAATTTAAACGTCAGTAGCACTTGTTCTTTTAAAACAGGCTCCCAAGGGACTAGCTGACTCAAGCAAAAAGCACCACGCCACAGAACTAGAGGTTTTTGTGGGTGAATGAAGTGAAGGTCCCAGTAACACTTGAGTTGGGTCTGCAGTTAACACTTCAGTGAAGACAGATCCTTATTTTACACATGCACACTCTGAGTTTATAAGATTTTTATGCTTTTTTTTTTTTTTCCCCATAAATTATTTATTTTCTGAAATACTTTTAGAACTGTGTAATTAACACCATGTTTCTGATTTTACACGGGAGGCTGCTTTTTATAGATATTCTGAAGCATAAATTCTGCACAAACTATGCCATATACTTTTTTTTACCTTTAAAAGCTTCCCTCTGCCGCAGCACATATTTTTGAATAGGAATCACAGATTACGTAGTTTAGAACCGTTGTTTACAGGAGTTTTACGTTTCAAGTTTCCATCTTTTATTCCTTTGCAACTGTGAAAGAGTTAATCTCGCATCTTAATGGGAGTTTGTCCTTAATAAGAAAGCATTAAAGCAAGCCAACAATAATAAGCTAAATGAAGGCTATTCTTTTGCCTTTTGTCAATATTTTCATAGCGACAAATAGATCAAACACAAGATATTTTTTAAGGCTTTTATTTTTTTCCCTCTTTGTAAATCATAAATGCTTTGGTATATTTAATTTCAAAATGAGTTCCCTGTGGATTAGGCTAACACGATGGATTAAAAAAAAACCCTTCCCAAACCCTACTAGATCTTAGATGGAAAAGTACACAAAATGTTCTTTTGCTATTTCCCCCTGCTCATTTTCTAGCAGCTGCTTTTGTCCCTATACCTAAAGACCAAGCTGTCTGCGTTCATCAAAAAAGTTTCATAGTCCTATTCTGAGACTTCAAAACATTGTAACACGTATTATTCAGAAGAAAATATTTAAGTACCTAAATATTTGCTACACCACAGAGATATAGCTGGCATATTCATGTGGGAAGAGGTGAAAAACTCTCCCCTGCAACACAAACTCAGCCCTTGAGAAGCAGAGGGAATACCTGCATTTTGCCCCAGTCTGCGCAAGGCACGATTTGGTGTCTTTTTGTGGGAGAAGAGTTTGAAATGTGTGTCAAGATCCAATGGACAGCATTCCTTCTCAACCTGTACAAGCTTTAAACCTTCCCAAGCAAGGTCAGAAGACATTTCTGTCCAGTGAGAGGTGTCTGTAAGACCTGACTAACTTTTCCATGCAAGGGCATTGGCCAGACTTAGAAAATATTCCTCTGCAATGCTCATTTGCAGGAGGGGATTTAAATTTGTGGGCTTGAATGTCCTTTCTCCTGTCCTCACTGGTTCTGTGTGACCAAGGGCTCCTCGGTGAAACGTAGAGTACAGCTGTTAACAACTGCTGTAACATATGGACACAAGCCTTCCGTCAATGCAGCAGGCTGGGGCTTGGTTTCCCGCCCCCATTAAATCTGTTTGATGGTAAATCCTTTTCCTGGAAAAAAAAAAAACTTTTGTAGAAACGATAAACTCTGGTCCAGCTGCGGATGGACGCGAAGGCAGCAGCGGTGGCCATGAGACAGCCCATGGATGGAGTTACACCACGGCCTCAACCCAGAGGGAACGTCCAGGCTGCACTGCCGCCTCCTCCTCCACGCAGCTGAACCAGAGAACCGAGCCTGAAAACCAGAAGGAAAAGGGACAGAACCAACTTTCAGTTTGATAATCCTCAGCTCTCGCAGCTGGCCCCGGGCAGCTGGGACGTCTACCAGCATAAAAAGAGCCCATCAGGAGAACACCGTGAAAACAGCCTTCACGGCTCCCTTACGTGTTTGGTGGCCTGCCCGGCCCTCGTCCAAAGGGAAAGTGTCCCCTCTAACCATTTCACAGGAGTGGTACAAGTACTGACAAGTTACTTACAAACAGCATCCTAAGTTTTAACAAACTTCTTTGGAGAGAGAGAGGCAGGCATGCAGCGTGAACACAAAATAATGAATGCTAACTCACAGAAAAACAAAAATCCCAGTTGCGGCTCCAAAAGAGATTATGAATTTCAGCTTTTGCATGGATGCAATTTTGGTTACTTACCATGTATTTGAAACAATTGAAGTGGGTTTTTTTGCTGTGTTTATTTTGGAGCCAGCTATTTTTAAGGTCACAGTCCCTGCTAAGGGAGGAAACTGTGTCTCTGGGGTACTGGGAATTAAACAGAGGAAAGAAAAAAGCACAGAGAAAGTAGCTGCCTTACAGAGAGACCTCAAATGTTTTGTTTCCTTCCTCGTTCAGTCTGTAGTCAAAGAAGAACTTTACAGTAAACATTAACTTGTGTTTTTTTAAAAAACAAATGTCATTCTGAATTTCACAAGAATTCTTTTTTAACTTTTTCCCTCCTGGAATTCCTTCTGATAAACTGCAATACAAAGGGACACCGCCACTTGTCGATCATCTTTCCCAACCTCAGAGGTGAGGTTTATCACTCTCCTGCCTGTGGTGACTTATTTAACAGCACCTACATCGAGCTAAGTATTTTGTGCAGGCAGCGTTCAAACTCGGAGAGAGAAATGAGGAGGTGCAGGGAAGGCAGCAAATGTTCTGAAAGCCTTAGAAAAGCCAGCTGAGATAGAAATCTGCTACTGCAGAGGGCACATACTGAGTGCTGAGACCACAGGCTCCTGTGCCAGGAACCAGAGGAAACCAGTGCTGAAGGAACGGCGAGGGCAAGGATGGGAGCGAGTGAACAGAGGGGCTGCAGAGACAACCAAGGCACCTCCACCCCCGAGGAGGGCAGAACCGATGGCTGTCAGCCTACAGTCTGCTCTGTCCCTGCCCGAGGAGGTCACACGAGACGATACCACCCCGTATCTGACACAAGGGATTCACTCTGGACTCTTAGGTGTTAAGTAATGCAGAGAAGGATCAAAGCCAGCAGCTATATGGAAAGAGGCTTCTTTCACGGCTTAATTGCTCATTTGCAAAATACCAATGTTGTTTATTTAAGTGGCTATGACCTTTTCTGATGCACTGGTCACGTAAATGCTCACGTGTGGGTGTCAGAAGAACATCATGATAATAAAATACTAATATTTTAGATCAGGAGACGCCCAATTTATTTTGCTGGGACAGCATCCCTACAGAAGCAGAGCCGCACCTCACTGAGGCAGGGGTTACAGCTGTCTCCAACTCTCCCCAGGCTCTGCATCTGCAGAAGAGAAATGCATTCGCATGCATTTTTCAGGTATCTTTTACTCGTGGGCATACCAAGATCTTTGGAATCCCTCCTTTTAGCCAGCCTCTGCTCTTGTCATATCCCAGATGACGGTACATGTCAGGAATGTTCCTCCAACTGCAGTGCCAAGAAGCATTATTTTGAGGTTGCACAAGGTGATTTGCACGGCTCTAACTAAACAGAAAAAGCATGTACAGGCAGGGAATGGCACAGGCACACCAGTCCACAGGATGTGCAGTGTCAACTAGAATTGGTTAGGGAACAGCGTGACTATAACAATATCAAGAAAGCCAGAAAGGAAAGGAGGACACTCCCATGTCTGAACAGTGGTACAACGCTAGACACGATCTGTTCCTTACTTACAAAGATGTTAGCAGTAAGACATAATGATGAAGGGAAAGTCTTTAATCTCTGCTTATTCCTTGGGTGCAACTTGGATAAAGAACACCAATAAAGTGCAGCAATTATCGAATCAGCAGGTTATAAGAAACTTAGCGGGGGGAAAAGGGAGTGTGTGTGTGATAGAAGAGTTCTAAGAGTGGAAAAACAAGGAAAAAATTATCCAGATTATTCTTATTTTGCTTCAGAAAGGGCTCGCTCTGTCTCATGCCCAGGCATCATAGTAAGAAACTATTATTTTGTTTCAGTTAGGATTCTCAAATTTGGGACATTAATAAAAATGGGACAGGAGCCCATGACAATATAAAATAATTTTCTCTTCGGAAATTGTCTTGTAGATGTATATGGCAACTTATCTTCAGGTGTTATCTGTGTGTTCGTATGCAGCCTGACCTGAGCAGGGGACATACCTGCACCCGACTTTCCGGGGACACAAAAGAGCTACACAGCTTTTTCTTTTAACTACCTGCACAGATATCCTGTCATACACATTAATGTAAGTACGTAAAAATACAGATCAGAACTGACTGCTGCTGGTGTGAAGGGAAACTGTGTGACCTCTCAGTCCCATTTCAACACATTAGCAGGCTTTAATAAAGTCAAGCAATATTGTTAGCTATATTAGCACAACTAAACAGTCCTTGAGGTATAAAAGAACTGTGCAGGCTAGAATGAGAGTTTCAATAAATTTAAGAATTAATAGTTTTCAAGTCATATGGTTACCACATTAAAACTAAGCTTTTAAGAGTTCAGGAAGGAGATTAAAAGCCTGTAAAGCACATTTAGATAGTGAATACACAAGAATTAGGTGTGTGTTTTGAGACCTGTTTTATTTAAATTCTGCTGTAATCTATACATGTTTTGGAAGGCAACAAGAAACTCCTCAAGCAGATGATGTTATTCAGTGAAGTTTGAAGACGGGAATACTCCTTCTGACATGCTGAGGGAATGTAGGCTTACCAAGAAAAGACGTTCTAACTGAAACATGTGAATCATTAAGTCTGAAAGAATGTGGTAGCTGCGTAGATAGGAAGAGCACTGTGTTACGCTTGACCAAAACCAGAATACAACGCTGAGGGACTGTGAATTTTTCCAGAAGTTTAGGCTGTGGCAGGGTGTTCTAACTAAGCATATCTTGCAGGGAAGTACTTGTTTTGATTTGCTAGCCTTCTGAAAGAATACACACTTTCCAAAATGTGAACAGCGGAATGTGTTTTTAGTGACGTTTCTTAAAAGCATACTTCAACTACAAAGGAGCAGGAAAAAAAAAAAAAATCTGTTCAAGAGAAAGATCACTTTCTCAACTTCTTAATGCACATTAGGTGACTTACCAAAATACTTCTTTTTTGAGTCACACTACTTTCTAAGTTTCCCTTGCTTGCTTTGACATCGTATCTGGAGCAGACAATGGTAAGCAGAATCTGTTTTGCATGTTATCAGTGAATCTGAAATAAAAGAAAAGAACTTTGTTCAGAATTACTTTTATTCTCCGTGCCTCAAGGAACACAAGCACCGTCAAACTTTAGTACCAACATACCTGAAAATCCCACTGAGCTGTCAAAGACAACACCCCAACTCATCAGAACCCAGCACCAAATGATGGATCTAAGTGAAGGCAGGTTTAAAATAAGGTCTCATGTACAAAAGCTTCTTACCCGTAACACTTATTATTCAGCTGATGTCCAAGAACAAGTCTGAAGCTCACCTAATTTTCCCTTGTTAGGTCTGTTTTCCGTGGCATGCTGTTCAAAATATAACCATTGCTTGAACAAACTTGAGTATTTTTTATTTCTGAGTCTCAGATTTTCACTGTGACCATTTCAGAAACTCTCCCTTATGAAAGAATGACACGTTTGTATTTATGAACAGCATGGCTCATGAACTTTCATACTGACTGGAGTATTTTAATAAAAGCAGAAAGCGTTCGCTTTTTTTGTAGCTGAATCTCATGAGCATGCAACTCAGCAACCCAAAGTATCAATCTAATTAAGCTCCATGGCCTTGATTTTACACATTAATAATCTGATCACTGTTTTTATCAAAATCAAGAAAGAGTCCATAGGAGTTGATAATGGAATCATGAATCTCTGTCACTGCACGGCAACGTCAGACTGCCTAAAAGAACACAGTACTCTGATTATCTCTGCAACAATTATGTAACTTATACCTTCTGGTTTTCATCACCAACTGTTTTCTCAGTTGCTGTAATATCCAGCAAAAGTACGTGAAGCAAAGAAATCCTGTTGTGTGGAATGTGAGAAACTAACTGGTGGAAAAAAATAATCTACCTTTTACACTGTGCTTTGATATCCAGGAACAATCCCGAACTGTCCCTCAGGACTGTTCAAAGGTTGCACCAGAGCTGTTCAGTGCATTCAACATTACATCACTGAGCTGCAAAATCCAATCACGGAGATAATAACGTTTGCTATTTTTGTAATTACTCCAAGCATCTGTTGTGGATGAAGGTATCTCACGTGGTTACGATTTAATAGCAATTAAAGATTTATTAATAGTGTGAGGTAGATCAAAGGTTAAAATTTTAGCCGCACTTAATGGTTGATTGATTTAAAGATTAGCAAAATGATTTGGCGAAATACGTTATGATTAAAATAGTGGCTTGATTACAGATTCGAGAATGACAAGATTCACACTAACTTACTACAAGGTATTCTGAATCAAAGTTTACATACGTAAAACTCAAGACATACACACAAATAGCGGGGAAGTATTTGGATAACCAGTGAAATATATAACCATCCACACTTGTGAAGGCAAACGTGGATAGGTCAACACATAGATAGGTCAAGAGGTGGATGGAAGACACCAGCCTATAGTTAAAATTTTCCTCTTCTTGAGTTTGAAGTAAATGCTCGCAATGTATCAGTCCTTCTCAATGGATGGCAACTGAGAGTTGAGAAGTCTGACTTCACCCCGGCCTTCCGTTGGCTTTGTGGGCAGATAATCTTCAAAATTCAAGAAATCTGTGTCTGAGAGGTGTCTCAGCTCAGAGGAGATGCTGGTCACAGCCCGCTGTGATCCAGGAGAGCTCAAAGGGTCTCATCTAGAGCCACTATTTACAAGGTCTGAGATAACTGACTTTCATCAGGTAATTTTCCATTTCAGCTCAACTCGGAGGAGGAAATACCTTCTACCAGCTGTGCAGGCCCAGGACTTGCTCGATTTCAAAGGTGTGGTATCACCCCCTTTGGCCACGACCCAGGTGCAGATGTACCAGGCTGTCAGGAGGTGACCGGTTTTCATTATCGTTCCCAAGCGATAGGGAAAGCAGCGATCGGGTACGTTAAGGGGGCGCCTTGATGCTCTGGTCCGCTGCCTTTCACAATCCACCTTGGGTTGGTCTGTGGCCCGGGAGTGGGGGAATCACACCAAGCACCGAGCAGCCCACGAGCGGGGACTTAACACCCTCCACAGCATCCTGGTACCAAAAGCAATAATACACTGTCTTCCTCTGTTAAAAAGTTGTTGAGAAGATAGTTTTAGCTTCAGGAAATTAAGAGCATTCTTTTTACGCAGGACACATTATAATCGTGGTCTTTTCTATCATCAGGTCTGTAAAACTTGTTAGGATAAAAACCCCTCCACAAACCTTGCTTTAAGTGGTGCCAAAATCTACACTGAAAAATTCTAACCATCCTCTGTACAGATTAAGTTCTATTCAGGACATGATACTTTCCTTTTTCAGTGGCTGAACTCTCACTTTATACCTCTTCAGAACATTATGCAGAAATATGTTTCCTCATTCTTCCTGTGTGAGCTGTGCAAAAATCTACTGCTGACACAAGCAGCAGCACAGCCAACAGTGAAAAAGCCTTTAAATGTCACCGGCAAAATATCTTTTCATTAAGAAGGAAAAGCACACCCATGATGGAATCCGATTTGTGTTTTTACGGCTTTTAAAACTTCACAACTTACTAATTCCAAGTAGTGATGGGCCTACCAGTTTGGTAAGGATGTACCAGCTTTGTAACACATCATCAGCCAGTGGTAGTTGCTGTATTATTCTCATATTCTTTCACCTTTACCAAGGTATATAGCTCATTAAAAGCAAGTTTTGATGGAGATTGCTATCTTGAAGAAGAAGGTTTAAAGAACACTGTGGCAACAAAATATAACTTCTCTCATATTTCTGCATTTCTAAAGACATAAAGCAGTATGAATAAAATACTCTTAATAGTAGCTGCTGTAATTATTCACCAAAACACCAGCAGGGCGGGAGGGGAAAAAAAAAAAGCTTAAAATGTATTAAAACCATTTGCAATTAGCCTGGTCGCATCCTTCAAGTCAAAGGGAGTAAAGCTGGAAGCCTAGTTCTAAGGTACAATTCATGAGTTTTCATTAAGCACCTGCTGCCATCGGTACTGAATAGGCACAACATTTGTTATTCCTCAAAGCGCCGCACTGAAAACCCACAGATGAATTAAAGAATCAGACCAAGTTGCATGTGTGCCTAACTAGGCTTGCTCCCACGCGGAGAGGGATGAGTATTTCCTCGCCTGGACTCTGGGAGTTGCCTATGAACAGTTACTGTTTGGCTACAAAGAGCAAAACTCTCTGCAGGGTGCTTTACTGTGATTTTCTATCTTAGGGAGGAGGAGTATTTAGTCTTGTTAATGACATTTTCCAGAAACTGCTTTGGATACATTCTTTCCCTCCCCAAAATTATTTTTATGATCGTCAGTACAAATTATTCCCAAGAATAGACTGTCTTCTTACACATGCGATGTCAAATGGAACTGATCAAAATCTAATCTATTTTCTTCGTAAGATTTTTTTTTTTCCTACAATGGATATATATATATGTATTTGTGTAAATCTGTATTCCAAACATTACTCCAATATTTTAAATAATAAATACGATCTTAAAAAGATAAAGTAAAATAAAATAAATAATAACAACTTCTTAAATTATAAATAATAAATTAAAAAGAAAACCAATACTCAGCTTCCACCATCAAACTATCACTTCAAACTGCTCTGCTTCTATAAGGAAATTAAAGTTTTATGCCACCAGTACTGAGAATCCAATATGAGCCTTATCCTTTGCACATAAAATGCTTTGCCTTTGCTCCAAACTCTCCAAGCCAGCTACGTTCTGGTTATCTCCTTCACGTGCCATGTGTGTCCTGCAGTAAATGAAGTACCACAACTTCTTGCCTCCCTGAGAAAAGGCGGTGCCGGCTGCATTCTGCATGCCTCCACACAGCGAGTGCTAATTTCACAGATTAAACAGGTTTTCTCTAACTGTAACCACAATCCCTGTGTTACGATGCCATCAGGGATTTCTCCCCGCTTTACTCAATCCAGAGCTTTACTATCTTGCTATCCATTGTAACTGATGTACATTTACTATGCACATACATATCCATAAAATAAGATAATGTGTCCTACGTTTTTATCCTCTGAAATATGAATTAAGGGCTTGTCTTTGGTGACACTCCGCTCTTTTGTCTGTGCATTACCAGCAAGAGAATAACAACGCTCAATGGATTTCAATCAAGAATTAACAAGAGGAATGAAAAATGTTTTATGTAGTTCCCTTTCTTCGTACGCACGACTAAATCAGGCGTGTCTTCTCGGTATTCGTGCAGATAGACACTGTTTTCATACAGTTATAAATAATCACTGAGATTATCATCACAGAAAGAAGTTAGCGGGGAACAAACACATAAAAAGCCTTTCTGGTTTTGTTTATTTATACACTGTATTTCACAGCACTTTTTCCTATCATAAGTCAACCAGTTAGACATTGCTGAAAGAAACCTTGCCCAACAACAGCAGGAAAAGGAAAAAAAAAAGCCTTGGAATTATTTTCTCAAAGAAACTAAAAGCAAACCAAAACAAGGTACAATATTAGAATGACATTATATTAGAAATTATATACCAGATTTTACCAGCTGGGGGAAAAACGGCAAGCTAAGCATGTCCCTTTAGCTCTCCCATTTCGTTAATTCTTCACCAGTGCATGTACCTACAAAAGACTTCAGCTGAATTCCAGTTTAATTTCTCCCTAGACTATCCGGGAGACATTCTATTTAAATATGTTCTCATTTTCTTCATGGCATGTTATGTGTTTCTTCCCTGGAAGTGCAGTGTGTTGTCCTGAGAGGGTAATACAGGTAACATTTAATACATAATTGTGAAATAATAGTAGCATTTATCAACCCTGAATTCCACTGGCACTATTAATTCTCACGGAATATACCCACACAACAGAGGCCACAAGCTCTGGGACTCCAAAATGCTGTGAACCATTTTCAGCTCCAGCAGCAGGGGAAGAGGAAAGTCAAGAAAAGTCAATCTGCATGAAGACCGGTGACTAAACCAAGTCTCTGTCCTGGTTCTGACAGTTGCTCTTAGAACCTGCTCTCACCCTCCCTAAAATAAAGTGTTTGTGTAATCACAAGGAAACAAGAAAGACAAAACTATCCATAAAACATACTTGAGTTTCCCTGTCAAAGGCATCTCATTTTCCAGTTGCAGTTTTGCACGGAGTGTTCTTTAATTCAACAGCACAACAGTGGGTGAACCACAAAGTCTAAGAGGAAATCTTTATTTTCAGTTTTCTTTGTCTAATCGCTGACAAAAATATCCGCAGAGTATAGACACTTCCTAGATAACAGACCCACATCCAGCTCCAAGAATGTACATAAAATATTCAAACTAAATGATGCATCAACTAATACGCACCGCTAATGCACCTATAACCTTAAAACCCACAAATTCTGTCTCAAATCCTGGAAAATTCAGTTTAGAAAAAGATCACCATCTTTGCTTTTTATTAGCTAGGAGTATACACTGCTTTCACCTGAAATATTGCTGCATTTTCCAGAATCCCACACTGAATTAAGTGGCTGCTTTACCGCATGCACTCTAACTAATATTATTTCAGCAAGTGTCACGGGAGTAATGCAATGCAAATAGGATTTGTATTCTCATCTCCACCGCTAAATTGTACCTCGTGCCCTGGAAAAGTAGAATGCATGTGACAAACTGAATGCCCTTTATACTTTTCACCAGTAACACAATTCGGGAATGACCTGAGAAGTTAAGCATATGACTAAAATTATGCATGTGGGTGGTTCTTCAGATCTCAGAGGGGCCTGTGCTGACCAGTCACCAAAAAAACCCACGGAAGCCGAGTTAAGAGAAAAACAAATGTCCTTGCAATGAGCGTAACCGTCGCTCAAATCCAGCTGCCACTTCCAACCTCAAGAAAAGCTAGCTGTGGTGGCTTACGTGCTGGTCTGTAGGTAAGAGCCTACAAAAACCACATCATTTTTGGCCTCTCTTTCTCTCCAAGGCTGCGGGTCAGCAGCACTCTGTTTAAAAACCCGGGTGGCGTGAGACGTGGCGCTCCCCACCTGCGCTGGGCGGCCACGGAGGTCGCAGAAGTGACCCCTGGGGCAGGAGCTCAGGGAGCTCAGGGAGCACGTTCATACCAACCTTTCTAAAGACCTAGGAGGATCTAAATAGCCACGCTTCTTCTGGACTTTGTTTACCAGTCACAAACTTTAAAAGCCTGAAAAACACTCCTTTACACTAGAGTTAATCAACTACCACATGGGATAGGATGCTCAGGTTTTGTCACTTCACACCCCCAGGTTAAACAGCTTACTTGAGCCCTGACACCCCCAAAAATTAAGAAAGGCTTCCTCTAGTGGGAAGCATATTTTCTTCCAAAATCAATGTTCTTTCAGAACAGTGCAACAAGGATGAACATCTGAAAACAGCGTGGTAATGTGGAAACAGTTTGTCTGCATTTTACTTTTTTTTTTTTCTTTTTCCATTTTAATTATCAAAGCAGAAAGAAGTTCAAGTATTGACGGTTCTAAGTTTAAATTCATTAAACTGGCACATTTATTTATCTAAGCAGAGAAAAATCAGCAAGCTGGAAGTAACTGAAAAAATATTTTCAGCAATCGAAATGAAGTAACATTAAGTTGGGGAAGGAAATCTATACTTAAATAGGCAGTTTTAATATAACACCTACTTAGGATGGCATTTGAGAGTTTGCATAAATATTTCAGCATTCTAAATTCCATCTTTACCAAGCTGTACATATTCACACTTCCTATAATCATTTTCACTGAAACAGAAACTTAATAAACAAATATTTAATTTCAGTACCTGAAAGCAATAGTAACAGGGCTGTACCTTTGCCTGCACTCTATGTCCATCTTCTCTGTGCCCAGGACTACTCTCAACTGTAAATGATTCCAAAAGCTATAAATGCACAGTAAGATACATAACTTGCTGCATGATTGAAATGGCTTCCGGAAGGAGGATGCAAAATCTGAACTGTCACCTCCAACTCTGTTTCTCAGTGACACGGAGGCAGAGTTCCACAAATAGCTGGGAAGTTATATTAAGAGGTTGTGTGATGTCCTGCCAGGATCTTTACTAGTCTTCTAGAGTACAAAGGTTATATATTATTTATTTATAGAGAAGGAGGATGCTGTACAAACCATATGAGGTTTTAGGAAGCTTGTACTTCTAACCTGAACGATTCTGTGAAATAATGTACGTCGCATCTTGAGAAATGGCATTAAATGCCTGTTACTGAAAGGTGTCCCCATTAGTTAGTACATGGTCTTGATTCAAGAAGAAAATCAAGATGCATGCTTAAATCTTGCTCAGCTGGGACACAGCTTACCTCGCTTTATGGTTTAAAAGAAACGTACAGGAGACTTCCATCTCTTTTAGATAAGACTGAGCAGTGGCAAGATGAGGATTCCTCTTACTATGTGTTTGTAGAGCACAGCCGTGCCTTTTTACTCTACACACAGAATGACTTTGTCTTCTGCATCTGCACAGCACACTGCACGACACGTCCTAAGCGTAATGAGTCCGTCCTCCTCAGCCATAACATACATCACTTTATGATAAAAGGGGTTGGTTAAGATTTGATTCTCACCCCAGTTCTGCCATCTAGTAACTGCAGTCGCTTGGTCAAATCCCTCCTGCCTTGCCTCCGCTCTCCTGGGACCAGGTAGTAGAGCGCTAACGTTTGCCAGACAGCTGTTGTGTGGCTTAATTATCTCCACAAAGCAAAATAGAATTACTGCAAATTGTTGTTCAAGGACCTGAAATGCACGCCATGCCTGTCAATAATATAAGCAAATCAATCAGGATTTTGAGTGCACACAAATACAGGCTGTTCTCTTAACAAATAAACACATTTTTATTTTTTTTTTTTCCCCCCTTTCCAGTTAAAGAAGGGAATAAAGTAGCCTTCAGGACAGTAGTGAACCCTGCCTTCCCTCCCACTCTTCACTTATTAACAGGCTGGAAAACTAAAGTATATTGTGCCTCTCTCTCTAGACACTGTTTTTATTTTAACATTACTGATTTTCAAACTTGACAGAGCCTTTAATAAGATATAATAGGAAAGCTGAACGTCAGTCCCAAGAGTCAGAAAAACACTCCATTTTAACCTGTCTGAAATGCAGCAAACAGCTTCAAGAAAGAAAATGAACAGACAGGATTACTTAAGTATTCTGTGTTAAGATACTTCTGCTGGATCAGTATGAACCCTGAGTATACATGAGACACAGATGCCCTCTGGAAGATGTATAAAGTCACTGATTTTAGAAGTTGCTATTTGAGATTTTTTTTTGCTTAATCTGCATTTATTTTGACTTTAAATGACATTCTGCCAATTCAATTTAGAAAGAAACTGATTTCCTACCTTATCTGAGAAATACAGCTATTAGCAATCCTAATACACAACGAAGCCGGTCATTGCCAGCCCACACCAATCCCATAATAGTGGGATTTCTAGTGTTCTTTTAAGATGTTTTGATGGGCAGTACCTTCTCCTGAATGTATTAATCCTCAGTTTCCTTCTGATTTCTGCTCAACACATTAGGGGAAAATTAATTCCCATTTTTTACCTCTTCGGGCATCTCAAGCTACTTTTGACTTTTTTTTTTTTTTTTTTTTTTGGTTCAATCTTCCACTGTCAGCATTTTCTTACTTACACCTTCCCTCCTGTTATCTTTTTCCATCTCCATCATAACAATGCCCCTTAAAAAAACCTACTTCTGCCTCTGAAAAAAACCCTACCAAAATGGAGAAACTTGTTTTGTTTAAAACACTGGATTAAAGGTGAGTTATCCAGGTTTACTTCCTGCACTGAAACAGATTTTCAGAACAGCTTCTCTCCAGTGCTAAAAGCCCACCACTGATGTCAAGATTTTCAACTGCTTTCCTGCTTCAGTTCTTCTGATCAGGTATTTGAGATAGCCCAGGGCCAAGAAAGATGAGTATTTTTCAAAGTCCAGCCTTCTGCTGTCTCAACAGGACTTCACTATTTTTCACATTCTGGCCCTAATCTTCCAGTGCCCCAGTATGTCATATGAAAAGCAAAAAAAAAAAAAAAAAAGCAAAAAAAAGTATTTGTCTTCTCCCAAGGTTTATCCTAAAAGGAATTTAGGATGTGCATGATTCAATATCTTGAACTTTAACCTGGAACTCCACTACAAGACTCATTTAAGAATACCACTGTTGTGTCATGCAATGTCATACATTAGATTTACTACAATATTTCCCCCAAAAGAAGATTTAAGACATTTAAGCCAGCTCAGTTTCAGTAGACAAAAATCTGCAAAGTCTGTTTTGCACTAAGAAACCCAAAGTGAAATCTAGTAAGGAAAAACTCCCACAGGCAGCAAGATTTTACGGTGATTTAGTTAAAATCAGTCTCTCGGTATCATGATTTTGTATGTTTGCTTGGCTGGTTGTTTGGTTTTGCAGGAGCAACCTTAGCAGTCTGCAAAACCTAGTGAGTAAATAGTAATTTTAATACTTTGCTCTTTTCATTGCTTTCCATTTTAAACTCTTAATGTGTTCTACAAACACAGCAAAGAGCTCTTCTTTTTAATTTAACAAAAGATGCTACAAAGGAGCGACTGTGTCTGAGGATGAAGGGCAGCTCAGGCAGCTACAACTGGTTTCCAACTCCGTGCTAAGCCCATTCTGAAGGGTAAATCCACTCACTCTCTTCGTCCCATAGCCTGAGGGTTCAGTGGTGGGTAGAGGCTACATGGGACCTATAGCACATTACATGTGTTCTACTGTTAAACCCAAAAGAGTTTAAGAACAGTCCAACCTTAAGATTTAAGTACAGTCTAATCTTAAGCACACCTTGTGACTTCTGGCAACATCCTAACTCATTAACCACAGGTGTGTTTATAAAACACTGGTTCCACCAGGAAAGAAAAGGCGCCGTCAAACTCTTAGAAGGTGGAAAATCTGGCAATTTAACACTTACGGTCTTTCTGATCTCCTTTGTCTATTTAAGTATTATTTAAGCATTTATTAGCCCATTCTAAAGAGATCATGTGTCTTCAACGTGTAACTGACTTGTGACTTCTGTTGTTGTAGCTTGTTTAAATGTCAGGGTTCCTCACGCACCTTTACCCTCCTCTTCCTCCTTCTCTCTACCACTCAAGTCTCTTAGCGCTGGAAAGCTGAAAACGACTGAACACGTCGATCTCAATACGATCCCGATTAGGATCAGCGCTCTACCCAAAACCAGGGATAGCCAACACATATCAAATGATAGCAAAGTCAAAAGCATATGGTGTTCATCAAGCAAATATTTAAAAAAAAAACCCCACCACTAACAAATGTGTTCCAGCAGCATTAAGTTTGAGAAATAGGTACCTCAGGAATAACACCCAGACTCAGTAAAGTACGCCAGTTATACTTGGTCTGAAACACGGCAGTTGAGTTAAACATACGCTTAAATGCTTTCTTTAACTGGAACTATCATGAGTTTTTCTGCTGTTACCAAATATGCCCATGCTTATAATTGACGTGGCTGCTGAGACAGAATTTATCTTGAACTTAAGCCCTTTTAGGTTAGTGGTTGCTTCACGTACAAGGCTACCCTGTCCTGGATTACCTAACTGTGTTCTATCTACCACACTAAGCTAACTTCCAAAAATGAATCACATTTTAAAAATATCATCTCAATAATCCTTTACCAGCTTGGCTGTCAGATTCCATAAAGCATCCTTCCATCTCGAACTAGCAGGAGGTAGTTTCAAACCAAACAAAAAAGGAAGCGGCTCTCCGTAACACGCGTGTTAAGCTGTGGGACTCCTTGCCACGGAGTTAACGTGGCTGCTGGGAGTTTGCAGGGCTCAGAGGGAGATCACCCAAGTTTACAGATTAGAAATCCATCGTGGTTACTAAATAGAAAGAAACTATGCCTGGCTGCGTACGGCTCTGGGATGGCTGAACACCAAGAGATTACTTAGTCGAAATATGATACACAATTTCCTTGTTCTTACACGCTTCCCTAGGCATTTGGTTTTGGCCAGTGCTGAGGACAGGTGACAGTCCGAGCGGCTGGACAATCCATCCACTGCTGGAGGAGTCCTGGGACTGAGCTCACGTGCTCATTCTTACGCTCAGATGTTCCAGCCCTTCCTAGAGGGAGCTCCTACTCCCTGCACGCTGCTGTTGAGTGAACGAGCAGCAGCAGTTAAACAAAACTTAAAATACTTCAGACTGAGGCTTAACCGAATCCTATTTCAGCCTACTGGTTTAAACTGAGCAAAAATGTTTCAGCATTTTTCAATTTTTCTGTTTTAAGGAAAAAAAAAAAATCCTATCCATTTTTTTCAGCGCCACCCAAAACAGATAGGCTTTTAGAATAATAGAGATTTCATGAATTTTTAATGTAGTTCGCTTATATATTCAAAATTAAATTTCAAACAAAAAGTTAATGACATTCAACAAAATCAAAACTGCTTTACTGATTGCCTCAAGTTCTACCCATCAGTTAGCAAGTTGAATGAGGCTTAATTCAACCTGACCAGCAACACAGATGTCTCCTTGGTATTCTTAGCTAAGACGCAGAGCAAAAATGATTGAATCTGTGAGAAACACTCTACTGCCTCTTCCCAATTCCTATCTATTCCTATCAGAATCAGATGGAAGAAGAAATTCCACCAGAAAAGTTTTTCTCATGCGCCTGCCAACTGATTCTGCAGATTCAGCTAAATAACAGACTTCTGTGCGCTTCTCTGAACAGATCCTCCTAATCACTCTTTACAGGATACGAGAACAAAATTAGAAAAAGGGGAGGGGGACGCGACTAAAGTAACAGAGAAACTTCACAGATCTGTGTGTGCCATTTAATACTTTGTGAGCAGCCAAGTATTTATTTTCATCTTTTAGGTGGAAATTTTAAGATGCTGAATCTCGAAATGGGTTATAATTGTGCCAACTGAAATTTCATTCAAATAGACTTGGCAATCAATTCCACCACTTATAATCCGTAAGAAATGCTTTGGCTGCAGCGTAGCACAAAGGATGTAGTTACTTGGAAACATGCTTTCAGTTTGAGGAATGAAAGGCGAATTTTAACGTTTTAAGAAAACTACTGCATTGTGTAGATTGAAGGCGAGAATTTTGCCTCCTGTCTTTATTCTAAGCAATGCAGCGGTTTCCTTAAAATGCTGAAAATTGCCTTGCATTACCAAAATTGAAAGCATGTTTATGTGATTTGAGCTAGGTGGATTACCATCAAGGTGCATGGTCTCCACATGCTGTTGGAGGCTCACGGTCATCCCAACTGTTGTTTCTTTGCTTTTTGAAGTGCAGTGAGAGAAAAAAAAATCAAGCTCCTCTGAGGTTTGGGATCTGACCCATCTTTATATCATTTTTAATACTAATTTTCCCGTGGCTTAAATCAATCCTCCCACTATCTGCGAGAGGCTACTGGGATCTGCCCTGTGAACCCCCTCCTTTTCCCCTAGCATACTTCTTTGTGATGATCTCATTCTCCACTCATATATCTTCACATTCCATCTGTAGGCTGATAACTCATAAATCTGCCCCTTCTTTCATGGCTTGTCTCATTTCATCTCATCCTGTCTCATGTCTCTTCTTGGGTGTTTTGTTGTCAGTTATGAGTCATTATAACTCAGGCTTAATTCACATCTGAAACCCTCTTCCCTCCCCGCATTACTGTTCAATATATGCCAGCTAGGTCCAATGAATGCCCTGCCTCAAGCAAAAAAAAAACCACCAAAAAAACAAAAAACCAAATTCACATTTTTGAACATTATCAAGGAAACCAAACTTTCAGGCCACAAGTTCAGGGGCTTCCAGCAGGATGGCTGTCAACTAAATCATCATGTCTTAATTTTTTATTTTCTTCCTCCTCGGTGTCTTCACTGCATTTAGATTTTATAGCTGACATTCAGCTAACCACTGCTACCTAGTCTTCACTTGGCAGCAGGAGCTGCTCACGCCTGGGCTGCATAACAGGTGCAAAGCTGTCATTTTGAAACAAAGGCATCCAACCATCACCATCAACTTCGCACCCAGACACCGCTGTCACCACTCAGTGCAGAATCGATGTTCAAAAAAAGTAACCGGTAGTCCTGCACTTTGTGGAAACCATTGCCTTGGTTACAAAATGCAGCAAACAGGAATAGAAGGGGCTAACAATTAACTGGAATAATCCTGTATCACATTCTTTAGCCGTATTTTGATACTAATTCTTCCTATACTCAACGCAGAGTGTTTTGGAAGGAGAAGGACTAGGGTTTTGAGATTTTCGCTAAGTTTTCCAGTTAGTTTCCTTGCTGCTCAACTAGAAAGTCCCATTTCTGCACTGGGAGAAACTGCAAATGCCTTATTTCCTTGCAACTGTATACAGAACATCCAGTTCCTTTGAAAACGTGACCATCTTCTACGAACAGACTGTGAGAATATACAGATTTCAAGTTTTTCGGGTCCCAAAATTACACAAAATTTGTGAAATAGAAGTACTCCTTCCGTGCAAACCAAAACTAACTAAAATCTTCATCTCGAATACAGCACACTTGTAAGTAGCTTTGTTATATTGTAATTGTAGTTTATTTAGAAAATAGCGTATCGGGGTAGTGTCAGAACCATGAAAGGCTTGCAACAAGCATTAAGTGTAATTTCTCCCTCAAAGGAGGAAAAAAAAAAATCTTCCTTTCTAAAGTAGCTTGTTACTCATAGTTATTCAAATCATATGTAGTTTGAAATTTCTAAGAGGAAAATTTGACTTTTAGAATTTTCTTATTTTGAGGGAATTAGAAGTAGTGGAATGATCACAACCTGAAATTCTAAAGTAAACTATTTTCTCCATAACTATGAGTTTTTAGAACATTAAGTAAGGTCAGCAATTCATATCTAAAACACTGCATGTCTGATCTGACCACCACCCTTGGGTACAGAATTAGTGCCTAATTTCAGGCCACAGGATGCTCTCAGGCAGTATTCTTCCTATCTGTTGGCAATACAATTTGGGTAAGGCTCGTTTCTCCTGTCTTGGAGGGTTAACTGTTTCGAAGGAAATGCACAATTAAGTAGTTAAACACTTTTTAATCTCGAGTGTACTTATTTTCAAAAGGCTTAAAAGTTAAAATTATTTAGATACAATTAATCTTCTTACAGAGAAATAGTATCACTCTTCGAAGTTGAAGAGAAACCTTTCCTAAATCTGCATTAGGAGATTCTTACAGCAGTTTCCTGTTCTTACAGACAAAACTGTAGCTCCAGAGACCGAGGATGTTTCTAAAGGCAAATGATCTGACTCAGGGCTCAAAAGCACTTGGGAAAAAAAAAAAAAGCCAAGTTTTCACCACTGACTCACATTTTGCAATGCCAATGCTAGGAACTACTTGCATCAGAAGACCAATGCTACAAAAAACTAACCAGTGAAGACAAAACACTGAAATGAAAAGAACTAATAATGCCACGTCATCATTCACTGGTCCCATGTGTCACATCTGTATCACGTGTAGCAAAACTCTGTGATTTAATATCCATTTTGCATCCGAGTTACCTGGTGTTCACTCAGATGAAGCAAGCTGCACGAAGTCGAAGAAGCAGTTTGGTAGCAAAGTCCGAAAGAGTACATCAATACTGTCTATGAACACACTGCCAAAACCACGGGAATGCACACATAATAAAATACAAACTTGAATAAATATCTGGAAGCTGATACAGTGCGTAGTTCAGGAATTAAAATAATATTCAGAGTGACTTTGCTGTTTACATATATTTGGTTTTCAGACAGTCGCATATGGTACAACATTTAACAAGACTCATTTTCACGTATTAGTGACATAACCATTAAACATATACCCTTAGGAGATACCTCTGATTTTGTGGTTTTGTTTAAAATACTTAATTATAAATAATAGTTTGCAACGTTAATTATAACAACGTAATGATTGTAACGAGATAACGGAGGACTGTAATGACTACAGAAGCAAAATGTGTTCTCTGGATGCACTTTGTATTGATGCATTCTGCGAGCACAACTCTTACCTTTACGCCTGTTAGCAATCCCATTTGCTTCACTGAATTAATCAGCTATAAAGGGACCTAGCTGTGTACCATCAATATCTCTACAGTATTATCATAATACCAAAATGTATGTAATTACTTGTTGCTATTATCAGTTTGCACATCTATAGCAGGTCTGTCATCACCTGCTCACGAGGAGCTTTGAAAAGCAATCACGTAATTGTTCTCCTTGCTTCAGAGACACATGACAGAGAATAAACAGATCTGTGCTCCTTCTCCCTGTATGTACTTGTGAAACAAAAATCTATTTTCCTATAATATAAGAATTTATAAACTTTCTTTAGATTGCCCTTGCTGTCCAACTAGAAAGTCCCATTTCTGCACTGGGAGGAACTGCAAATGCCTTATTTCCTTTCAGCTGCACACAGAACATACACACTATTTAAATCTCACTAAAATCCTTGAGGCCTGGCAAGAGGCACACAGGACCTTCTGTCATCTCTGGGAACCAGAATGAATTTCACCCTCACTGCAGGCCTAACCCTGGGCTTACACGGCTGCCAGGATCTAATTCCTGAGGTCACTGGGAGTTTTATAGCGCCCGAGCCCATCAGGAGAGGACAGGCTGTTTGCTTTGCTCCAGTGAAATGTCAGAAAAGAATCCGCTTTCTCCACCATTCCTCAGAGGGCCATCAGTGCTCGGTGTAGTCAGAGGTGGTAAAATCTGACTTAGCTAACAGATGAGATGGAACATCCAGAAGCACCAACGCGTGTTTGAACTCCGAGCTGCGACTCTGACATGCCACCTTTTCAACTCCAGCTTCATCTCGAGGTTGCATGGTGGCATTCTGACTAAACGGCTTTAAATCCTTCGGGTGTGACTTTTATGTCATTTTCTCACCTCTTTGTGCGAGTCAACAAGAACATTTTCCTTCAAGTGCATGAACTGCAGAGAACCCCACGTCACACACCCATTACTGGTATACGTAATGAAAGCACAAATACCTGAACGCCTCGCAGGTTAGTCTCAAATATCTTCTCTTTCTGTGTTTTGAGTTCATTTTGCCTGCTTCATCTTTTTAGGGGCAGCTGGAGACAGATACTCTGTAACAGCAGAAGAAAAAGCTATCTGAGTATGAATTTAGTCAGAAACTGCAGAATAAACACAGCAAAAGCCAAAACATCATAAAATAAACATTTAAGTACTGTTACCCCCTACAGTCTGTTTTACTGATAAATGTGACATATCATGCAGAGCAGATAAACAAGAAACAGTAAACAAACCATGTCATTTCATAGAAAAGGATGGAAAATATTTGCACTGTTCCTTTAAGCAGTGGTTTTTGAACTTTCTGAACTGAGCCACGCTCAAGACTATTGGCAGTGTTTGATGCTTTGCGGGATTTAGTGGCTTCTTTGCCAACCTCTCTCCTTCTCCCCTTCTTCAGTTGAACCAGAAAAGCTTTTTAGCTCGAGTACAACATCTCTGCTATGATATACAGACACCTCACTGGCTTGGGACTACTCACCCAGAGTACACACATTATAGCAAAACTACACTCAAAACCTAATGAAAACTTTCCTTCTACTCGTTACTCAGGAATTGGGAGAATGAGAAACAAACCATTTGTTGTACACGGAGACCAAATCATCTGACATAAACTAACATAAGCTTCCATTGAGCAGAGTGATGCTATGCCAGTTCACACAAGCAGAGCATTTGGTCGCTGTGCGTGTAAAAGTCTCTGTGGAATATCTTTAAATTCCTAAGAATAAATCCCAGAGAATCCTCTTCTCTCCAGGCCACTAAGAAAATGTTTGTTCTATTTTTGTGAGTGAGTCAGTTCACTGACAATTAGCAAAAAGATAAATCAACACACACACACACACACACACACACAAATACCACAACTTCACATAGATGCGGATGTTACAAATGTCCAAAGTATACTACAGTTGTTCTTGTTTTCCTTGATTCTTGCCTATCTTTCAAAAACCCAAAGCAAAACCTGCCTTTCCCTCTAACATCCTTAGACCTCAGGCCACCGTCAGCCTTTCCCTGGCTGAAGCAACTTGGATATGGACTCCTCAGAACAAAAATTTGAACATTAAATAAAATGCATTCTCCTTCTCAGTGCTTCTTCCAGATCCTGCCAGCCTGGTGCCCAGAGCACACAGCAGACACACCTGGTGCAGGACTGAAACTCTCTGAGGTCACCTGGCTAGTCCAGTCATCCAGGGATCACAACTGCTTCTAGTCTGGTTGCATCAACTTACCCATGTCAGCTGTTACTGTGGACATGATGCTGCAATTTAAGTTTCATGTTTATCTTAAAAAATAACAGTTGGAATGATCTGAGTTCTAACACTCCTTATTCTCATATCTACTGCAAGTGATCACTGGAGCACAGGTCTGCTGGGGAGCGGCTGGGGGAACTGGGGGGGTTCAGTCTGGAGAAGAGGAGGCTGAGGGGAGACCTCCTGGCCCTCGGCAACTCCCTGCCAGGAGGGGGCAGAGAGGGGGGATGAGTCTCTGGAGCCAAGGAGCCAGCGCCAGGCCCCGAGGGAATGGCCTCAAGCTGCCCAGGGCAGGGTCAGGCTGGCTCTGAGGAAGGATTTCTGTGCAGAAGGGGCTGTTGGGCGTTGGAATGGGCTGCCCAGGGCAGGGGGGAGTCCCCGGCATCCCTGGAGGGGTTGAAGAGTCAGGCTGAGCCAGCGCTGAGGGGTCTGGGGGAGTTGGGAACGGTCAGGGGGAGGGTCATGGTTGGGCTGGAGGAGCTGCACGGGCTTTTCCAACCTTGATGATGCTGTGACTGCATCGCAAAAAAAAAAAAAAAATTATGTATCTTGAATTACAATTGGTAGTTGTGTCTAATACTTAGTTTCTTCTACCTTCAAAAAACATCTGAATGAAAGTTAGTGGTCATTGACAATAAGCAGCCCCAGCAACCAGACATTACCACAGGCCCATAACAGGCACAAGTCCCAGTCTCCACTAGCCCCTGCTTCTTCAGCTTCTCTACCTCTCTCCTTATCATTAGATCCTGATGACAGCCCACGGTAAAGTGATGTGTTATGTGGTCAGGGGTCACACAGCAGCATATAGGTCTAAGTCAAATCCAGTTCCAGGAGCAGCAGACTGACGTGTTAGTTCCCAGCTTCACACACTTTTGCTCACTAAGTTTTCCCTTTCTGGTAATATCAGAATCTACACACACATTTCAAATGGGCTCTAATATGCATCTACTGTGCATGTAAAGTACTTTCCATAAAGGTATTCCTTCATTAAATATCACTGAGCTTGGATCTCTTATGAATATTGATGCAAGCCTGAAATTTTCAAAATTTAGGGCAATGTGACTTTAGAAGATGCGATCTTCCCTAACAGCAGTTTCCAAAAGATTTTGGGGCCCTTTGAAGATTCCTGAAGCTGACCACCCAAAATCACTGTTTTCCAATCTTAAGGCAAGGTATATTGCGAAAAGCGATGGAGTGGCCACTGTTTGGAATGATTTACGTTACAGTAACGTCCAATGGAGGTCAAAACCATGTCCTTTCCTGGTAGCCAAATTCTGCCACTATCAGCAAGTACATAATCTCACTGAAGTAAACTGTAAGGCTAGACTGGAAAAGGATAGATAAAGAAAACTCTGTGCACTGAGTCACTGCAGGGAATCTAAAGCTGAGTATCTAATAATTAGTCTTATCTCTATCAAGGTGCAACAGAATAAGCCGAGAAGTGCAAGAATGCTTGACAAGGCCCTAGGGCTCTTCACAGCTGCAGAGAAACCTCATTGTTCTGGAGAATTTTAAGGATGATCTCACGTGGAGAGAACATGAGAGATTTCGGTTTTGTGCCACGCTGCTGACACCGGTATCTGGAAGGTACATTTATCTACACACTCTTCCCTTCATACAAGCCGCGGCCATGCCGAAGGTTCGCGGTTGGGTTCCCTTTACACGGCTGCTCAGGCAGGGTGAGCAGTAGGTGCACAAAGAACAGCCTCTGGGGCGGGCAAACTTCTGCTGTCTTGTGAGGAAGCCCAAAGGAAAACTCACTTTAAAGAGGGAGACGGCTTCCTTGAAGTTCTTACATTTCAGCCTCTGCTTTACTCAAGACTTACTCAGGATACTCTAGTTAACGCAAATCTTTATATTTAGAGATTTACTGGTGGCTATTACACATTCAAACAGCAGCTGACACTTCACCCTCCAAATTGAACCAAACACCCAGGAAAACAAGGTGGTCCCTCCTTCCTCGTGCTTTAACGCAAACTCACACTAAATACCAACAAGTATGAATCTAGTCACACATTTCACATCTTTCTCTGGATGATGTGTAAGTGCCTGAGTAACAGGTTAATGGGACTCTCCCTCCAAACCCTGAGCATTTTTTCTCCAAAACGTGCAAATGACATGGCACCAAACTGATAGGGATCATCTATCTCTATCTGTAAAATTTATGTTTCGTTGTCCTTCTATTTTAAGACATGGTGGTGACTAGAATAGACATGGTATGATTGCTTCTTCCTAAGGTTCACAGTTGTTCCCTTTTTCCATCAACATTTTGCTGAATAAGCAGGGCAGATGTTTTAAGCAAGTCCTGGGTAGTTTTCTAGAGACAGCAAATTCTTGTTTTACGGGCCATCCCTTCAACTGTCTGGAGGAATCGGGGTGTTTCAGCAATCCTTGTTACAGCTATTTCCTGTGACCAACCACTTCCATATTCTCTGAAGAAAATAATCCAAGAATTAGTTATACTAAACCCAAAAGGGAATGTATGCATTTTACATTTGCATGGTACTATGGACTCACAGCTTTCTTCTGCCCATCACGGGTCTTTTGCAAACTCCCATTGAAAGAAAGTGGAATTTTGCCACCGGCTTCAAGGAGAGCTGAACAGCTTTTGTGTTCACAACACCCTTTTCCTTGGGCAGCACAATACTGCACTTGGGATATAAAAATTTGTTTGAGTATGAAAAGGGACCCAAAGCTTCTATTTTTAATGCCTGAGCCCTTTCAATGGCTACAGCCCTCCAGTCAGCTGCACTGCTTTTACAGAACAGGGGTGGAAGAGAAACTGGAAAAAACACCGTAACTGAAATACAAGCAAATGACCTAATCTACAACATGGATCTGCAGCTAGCCTGATTCCGCTGCCAGAGAAGTCCAAGACAAGCTTTATCTTCAGAGAAAGCAACTGAGGATCTTTACTCAGTATAATAAATTGTGAGCAGTTTGCACTTTCATACAGTTAAAACGCATTGACCATAGTTGGGTCAAGTGGGTGGTTACGTCACATGATTTTTTTTTTTTTCACGCTTTCTAATGCTCTCACAAGCTCCAAGCCTTCTTTTTGCATTTTCTGAGAGACAGAAATAAGAAACAGGGTCAGAGGGGAAACAAATGGGAGGTCTGGGTTACCCCACATCTTCCCTTTCCAAGCAGATGACAAATTTTATCATTCTTACTTCACAATTAAGTTTTATTACCTGGGTTACTGTTGAGGCTTTCAAGTCTAAGTTAATTCACCCCAACATCAACTGACAGAGCAAAATCAGGCCTTTATTTACACTGCCTGCAAAAAAGTATTACTGGCAGGCTGAAGCACACAGACAAAAGCTAATACCTTTATTTGTTTCATGATTTGTACAAACACACTCTTTGCAGCCTCTAGTGCACACCCAGCCATTCCGAAAATCCAACAGCTGCACGATACCACTGATATTTACACTAGACTGGGAGACTGAATCCACAAGGAATACCATTTCAATAGAAATTCTGCCCCATAAAGTGACTATCATATTCCATAGATCTGTTCTCTGCCAAACGCAACTGGTCCAAGTCTGCCATCATGTGTCCCATCTGTCTCTCCAGTGAGTCTGTACCGGCAACCTCACGCAGATAAATCACCCGAGGAGCTTGTTCACGCGGAGAGGGCAGATGGGATTTGTAGCAAGCCACACCTTGAGCATCCTGAGAAAATGACACTCCTTAGCCAGCCCCTCGCCTCTAATACAACACACAGAAGGGACTTAACCATTAGCCATTTCTCTCCGGTCCATAAACCAGAGTAACAGCACTGCTCTGCCTCCCAGGGTACTTCAGTGCTGCACCCAAGAGCCACAGGCACAGCCTTTATTAGTGCTGAATGTCACTGTGATGGTTTGAAAAAGCCAAACTTAACATTTAGAAACTGACTGAAGTCAGACCTGACTGGAGAGTTTAAGTTAGAAGATGTACCTTACAATAACCTGATCTAGCTCAATGAGACTGTCTATATCCAATCCATGCTGCTATTTTTATTCTTGGAGTGGAACTGCACTACCAAAAATACCTATTTGAGATAGCCACGAAGAAAACATGCTAGCAAAAATTCTTCAGAAATCATTTTAGCCATGTAAAATGCCTATGTTGCTCTAACATATTCCATAAAGAAATAGCTCACAAGATTCTGCCTCAGAGGTTACACTTATTACCCACATGTACAGAAAACAGGATTTAGGACAAACTGTATTCTAAATACAGGGCACTGAGGCATGGAAGAATAATGTTCACCCTCTCCTAAGAGATAGTGCAAAAGACTATCCAAAGTAAATAAATAATTTGCGAACTATTATGCATAGGATTTTTTTTTTTTTTTTGAGTTAAGCTTTTCTTTCCTAATCCTTTTAGGACTAGAATATCATTAGTCTAATTCAAGGCTGTGCGCCTTATTTCCTCCTTCCCCCTCAGAACAAGACCGTACCCATCAGCGTGTGTTAATCTTGCAAATCAGCTCCTCTGAACGGCTTGCTCTCTTCTCAGCAGCTGTATGCAGGCTTCATCATGGAGCCGAAGTCAGCTGCTCTGGTACTTGTCACTAAAACGCTGAATGTCAATCACTGACACTGCTCATGAGAATTAGCACAACACAAGTCTAATTAGAAACTAAACACTGTGTTATCTGCAATGATTCGGAGATGGAGTAAGTTGATGCATGTTTTAGGAACCTTTCTTGCTGCACAGTAGTTCATGATAACACCCACCTCACAGCTCATTAGCGAATCAAAATATTATACTGTATAAATACTACTTTGCTCTTTTACATTTTACAGAAGCCCCAGGTCTCAGAAGCCTCCATTACAGAGTATATGTGATTTAGTTATATTGGAACATTGTAGGAAATGGAAAGCAGCCCCGACTGTCCAAAAACAGCAAAATGGAAGCCAATATACTGTATACTTTGGTCCTCTCTCTCTAGAAATAGTCCCAACCAGCCTCAAGACATTTTAAACTGAAATACATATTGGCAGAACACAAAGAAACTATATACTGTATGACACTGTACATGAATTCTCAGTACTTCTGCGCTGGATTTATTTCTTTCTCTCGCTCTTTTCTGCAAAAAACAATGTAACCCACTATAAATCTAGACGGCACTACTAGAAGCTTCAACCAGAAATCCAAACGCAAGGAGGGGGAAACCTGGCAAAGAACTGGAATCAAAGATGTAAATGTTTAACAGCAAAAGGAGGACATGAAAGGATATGCAGCTGTTTCGCTGCACGGATTCTCAAAACGGGAATTGGAGAGCACAAACGTAGACCACGTTCTCACTTCTGGTCGAGATAAACATTTACAAGCTCTTCATTTTAAACAGGAAGACGTAACGTTAGGACACGACCTTTAATTTCACTGAGTCTGTGAAGGCAAACCACCACAGCTCTACTGCAGCGCAGTTAAACATCCAAGAAGAGATGCATAGTATTCCACTGCTTTGTTATTACAGGTGTGCTTGATTTGAGATTCAAGGAGGAAGGTGCAATTTTACGGCTGTGTGGAAAAATCTCTAAAATGCTTGCGGGTGGATGTCTAACGATGCCAGACTGGTGTTGCAAAACATAATATGAAGATAAAGCGTCGAAGAAATTGTCTACGTGCCAATGAACAAGCATTTAGGTAAATAATACTAAACCGTACACGCACAGATTTGGTGTCATTACACTATTATTACAGATGCGTACCCTGCTTTTGTTCTTTTAAAAGGGTGCAATTCTGATGTGTTATCGTTAGCTTTCTAGCTGGAAGCCGGTGGAACTTGAAATATGCCAGCAGAAGACAGCGGAAGATTAATTTATGGAGAAAATCTGCAGATTTTTGAAAAGCCACAATCTACCTGTAGCTCAAAAGATGAAACACGTTTCTTGTTTGTGTAACATTCCCCACGTTTCCCCATCTAGAAATACATGCAGACAATTTTTTACTGGGGGAAACTATTAAATATATAAGATACCACTTTGTATTAATGGGCAAGTGTATATTTATAGCATTTTCTTATAAAAATATTTATAGCATTTTCTTATACAAAAGACAGCAAGACAAAGGCTGAAAGGTGACAATTTTGGGCTTTTGTATCCCAACCTGAGACACCTCAGAGGTGGATCGCCTGCGCAAAGCTGAACACTTTGAAACCTTTGGGTTTCCAAGGTCTCAAGTGTGGTTCTCCAACACTGACACTTCCAGAACGACTCCTCATTTTTAAACCTTGGCTCACAATCTCTAAAATAAAATCCTGTAGTATCCAAACAATCCACGATAGAATAGGGTAACTCTGTAGGGAAAAAAAATATTGTACACATATATTAAGGGCAAAATTATTCTCCATTGTGTAACTGGCTTCTCATCATTGAGGGCCTTAAATAGACCCTCTGCTTTAGCTTACTAATACTTTCCATCAGGAGAAGACTGAGGATCCCTTCAAGAGGTTTATTTCAGGCTTAGAATACAGTTAAGTTCCAACACAGGCTGCAACAGAGTACCCAAAGCCTTGGAACATGCAATTCCGAAAGCTTGAGAAATATTTTTTTTTTTAAAGAAGCACTAAATACAACCATAACTTGGAAATACAAACTAACTGTACCGAACTAGAAAAAGTCCTTTGCGCTATTTAATATCCTGACAAAATTTTAAAAATGATAAATACTACTTATTGAAAGACAAGGATACTATTTCCTATGATACAAATATACAGTGCTTTGTGAGGGTCTTTAATTTTTGGTTAGGTCACTCATATAAACCTGATTTTTAGTAGAAAGTTTTTTCCATTCTAGAGTAAGTTTTTTTCCATTCTAGAATACTTTTAGTGTCATTTAGTTTTCTTCAATAATAACACATGCAAAACAAGTATTTCCTGTGACTCTGGGAAATGTTTTGGACATCAAGACTGGGGTTGCAATCCCCATCCATAACGCACTGGACCGAAATCTCAGATCCTAAAGCACAGGTTAACTTGATGAAAATCAAAACTAGCACTACAGTGTCGTTAGATAAAATGCGAACGGCCTTCTTGAAAATGATTTCTCAATGCACTGTGGGCAGGAAAGAGCATGTAGGAATCGTGTTTTGTATTTCTGACAGCTTTCACCTGAAACGTCTACGTGCTCAACAAAGAGACCTTCCACACGGTAGCAGGGCGTTACGTGATGGTGAAAGGAAGGTACGGAGAGGTAAGCGACCTGCAGAGGCCGTGCAGGAGGGCTGTGGCACCGCTGAGAGCGGAGCCCTCACTGCCCCGGCCCAAGCCCCCTGCTTTGTGCACGAGCTCAGTTTCCCTGCTTGGAGAAGCACGTAGGAGGTGTGACAGAGAAGTCTTCTACCCCACCTTTTAGGAGGACAACTGTTTGCGATCTTATGAAGAGAAAAGCACGTCCAGCTGTTACCAGGTTTGGCTGCCAATCCTTGACATGCCAGTTGAGAATTAGGAATGTGTTTGAAAGTACCTGGACAACACCTCACCGGGAGCTGGGGTACAGATTTCTAACTTCAAATAATACGTAATTCTAAGTAGGCACAGGAACCACCTGACAGCTTCTGCTGCTTTTCACTTGACTTCCCACTGAGAACACGTGATGACTGAAATGACCCTCCTTGCCATACCCTACTTACAAACATTTGAAGAGAGTATGTTTTTTGACTTGGGTCTGTTAAGGGACAAATATCAAGAATCCAAATGTAAAGCAACACTCAAATACTGAGAACCTATTTGTAAGCATTATGACAGCAAACATATCGGCATTAATTTACGATGAAAAATTCAGGAAAAAGTAAGGTGAAGAGAAGGGAAAAAAAGACTTAGGAACCACATAAAAGACACCACGTTTGTCCTACTCTAGTTAAAGAACAGTCCCAGCTGGCATTTCCAGGCTTTGCAACGGCACTGGCACGTCTGATTTTGCTGTAAAATTCTGATTTTATATTTGTTTCATGAAATTTACTGTCCTTGCTTAAAAGCCATTGTTTTAATAAGAGATTCACCTTCTATTTATATGCAGACGAAAATGATCTAACTTGAGATGGAGCAGTCTTACGAATCAGGCCCAGAGACATTTAACAAAGGGGGGGGCGATGTCTGTTTTGTGCAGAAAAACAAGTACAGTCCATTTGCGGTTTAACAAAACACTAGGATCTTGTTGCAAGGTGTATAAAGCTAGATGTTCTTCTCTTAGTTCTAGGACCGGTTTCAGGTTATAAACATTATGAGCTGGTTTTATCCAGAAAATTAACTGCTATAGATCCAGGCCAGTGTGGTCAGGTGAAAAGCAGCACAGGGCAAGACTGAGTAAGGAAAATTTCAGTTCAGCCTCAAAACACATTAATAAAGGCAACGTCTTAAAAAATATGTATATACATATAATATATATATGTATGTTTTAGATAGCTCTGTATTCTGGTAATAACTGTGGTTATTGCAGAGAACAGTAATTTGTCCAAACCAAACCATAAATAATTAAGGCCAGGATTTCGAAATCGGATCTGTGTGGGTGGATTTTTGCACCCCCGCGGATTCGGTGGCAGGATCAAAGATTAGGGAAGCCAGAAATACACTCAGAAGCTGAATATTGCTGAAGTGCAGCACCTGGCATTTCCAGCATGGGGAAAGGTCTGTTTTCACTGCCACCCTCCCACCCGAATGCTTGACGAACAAACATTTTCAAAGCAGCAAACCATCATATTATTCTCCCACCCTCCCCACAGAAGCCAGTTCCTACCGCATCCATTTCTTTGAGTTGTGAGTTAGAGCTAAAAAAACAACAGAGCTGGCATTCTGAGCTTCAATTCTCCTTACTATTCCAATTAAAATAAGTTTAGCTTAAACCCCTCTTCCCAAGCACTGATTTTTTTTTACTTTCTAAAAAAATCCCAGAACCATCTG
>NW_020799092.1:26231784-26254088 GCF_003259725.1 Athene cunicularia
TAAAAAAATCCCAGAACCATCTGGTTTGGAAAAGCCCCTGAAGCTCCTCCAGCCCAACCATGACCCTCCCCCTGACCGTTCCCAACTCCCCCAGACCCCTCAGCGCTGGCTCAGCCCGACTCTTCAACCCCTCCAGGGATCCCGGGGACTCCCCCCTGCCCTGGGCAGCCCATTCCAACGCCCAACAGCCCCTTCTGCACAGAAATCCTTCCTCAGAGCCAGCCTGACCCTGCCCTGGGCAGCTTGAGGCCATTCCCTCGGGGCCTGGCGCTGGGGCCTTGGCTCCAGAGACTCATCCCCCCTCTCTGCCCCCTCCTGGCAGGGAGTTGCCGAGGGCCAGGAGGTCTCCCCTCAGCCTCCTCTTCTCCAGACTGAACCCCCCCAGTTCCCCCAGCCGCTCCTCATAAGATAAATAAAGTGCTTATTTTGTATTTCAGCTGTTCCGAAAGTCATCAGAGAAAATCTACACCCGTTCCTAGTGGTGACAGTATGGAGAAGGGGCAGTTCTGGCTCCTGCTGAGGAAGTCATTGACAGCTGTCACACAAGAAGTCACTTGATGGTGACAACTGGACAATAACTGCCCACAGACTCAACTTCCACTTTTGGACAAAATTACTGAGAATGCTGTCAGGTTCAAGCATAGAACAGAATAGTCTTATTTACCCAAGTCGATCAAAGGACAGACATGGAGAAGTCACAGCGTTTTGTTATTAACCTGGTGTCCTCCTGAGAACCTGCAATGGTCACGCATTGAGTGACTGCAGCACATCTATGAGCTTTTAACACTGGTCATCAGGAGACAGTACAGACACTATCCTGTCCTCTAGAATCCTCTAGAAATCTTAAAGGGTTGCTGACCTACTTTTTCTCTTGTAGGAACCTGGAGAAAAAAAAAAAAAAAAAAAAAAAAAAAAAAAAAGCCCTGCTATTCACTTCAACAAGTCTTGGTCACACGTTGGTTTTCCTCCTGCTCAGTATGTCTGTAAGGCAACGAGGGAGGTTTATGTCCAACGGGCATTTCTGTAGATGATGTTCAGTCCCTTTCAACTCAAACGTGTCTGTCGAATACCCAGCAGTAACTGGAAGAGAAACAGGCTGTGAATGAAGGCCGTAGAGCTGCAACTCAACCTCCCTAAAAATGAGGTGTGTTGGTTGTAGAAACTTGAAAGGTCATCGTGACGATGACTGCAGCTGTCCCTGGGGTCCTTCTGAGTGTATGTTGCCAGGGTGTCAAGCACGTGTGTACATGTCATGATGGTTGGTTTTTTTTTTCATTTTTGGCAAACCTATGTTTCTCTGGAGACAAGAGAATTTGTTACAATTACATTTTGGGAATCTTGACTTAAATCATCACCGGAATACAGCTCCCATTCATGTAACTCCCAGGTTAAAAGAGAAAATACTAGGCCAACATTAGACAGAATCAGCCTAAATAATGTCCCCCAGTTGCCTTAATTTGTGGGAGAAATTCAAAGCTGATCAGCAATTCAGCTGATTTCCATGGAAACAGGATTTCAACTCAGGAATCAAAATTGTATGAGGGCCAAAAATTCCAAACAGAGATTATAAAAATATTTTTCCACATTGGGATTCTCAAAATAAAAGGCAAATAGTTAAGCAAAACCGTTTTTCATCATCCACGCTATCTTTGTTTTGCACGGTACGTATCTACACACTTAACATTCTTCGAGTATTTTGGTAAATGCCCCACATATCAACACATTTTCATGGTTTTGATATCTTTAACAACCTAAAAGCAGAAAGCGCCTATATGTGGAGAGGACCCATCAGCATTTAGCTGAGCACCTCGCCACAGGTGACCTTGAGATCTGAACTTAAAACTTTGCTCAGGGGAACAGCTAAAGACGTTATTACTGCGTTTCCCCGTGGAAACATTACCAAGAGCATTCTCTGCTTCAGAATTATCACTTCGCTTGAATACCCAACAAAGAATATATGATTATTCCTCTGGAACACATTTGGAGTATATGATATCTTTAAGCAAACAGGGCTCACTGTTGTACTTTTGTCTTGGTAGTAACTGAAGCTCTTGCAATAAAGACTTGCAGCAATATTTAACACTACCAGCGACAAAGCTATGTAAGAGATTATTTCATAATTGTTTTGAAGTCCTCTTTCAGTTTACATCACTTCTCATCATCTACAGAATAAAACCAAATGTGCAAATATCCAGTTTGGCTCCAAGGATACAGAACAGCATGTGGTATTCTGCGTTATACAAAAACTGCTTAATGTGTTAACATCTTACTGCCTAGGGAGAACTTTTTCAGATCACATAACTTGGAGAAATGTTAAAACCTCTGTAAACATAGTGTAGCGGTAAGGACGTGACATAGGTCAGATTTTAAATATATGGTTAGCAACTTCAGCTCTTAAAATAATGAACAGATTCCCTTCCAAACTGAAGAGCAGCAGCAACAACAAAGAATAGATTCAATAGCTTTAACTGAAATTACTGGGAGTCCTTCCATTCCATTCAATGAAAATTTTATCTGGCACATAGCTGGTGGTTTGTTCATTTGTTTTTTCTTGCAAATATCTTTATTATTTGGTCAGATCTTTAAGATGGTTGAACATTTTTCCATTAACTTTTCAGTTTTGTGCCCAATTTTCTTTCTGAATAAACCACATGTACTGCAGATACATAATGAAACCGAGCAGAATACTTCAGAACTGTGTATTTGTTCTGCTATGGTTTATTTATTCTTTCTACATATTCCTGGGTTTAAGAAACCTTCAAAGCACTACCCAAAATAAAACAGCAATGGTACACGTAACTTTTTAACTCAAGGAATCAGGGTTTCCTAAAGATAGCTTCTAATGAAAGGGCTTTTTTTTTTTTTTTTTTTTTTTTTTTCTACACCACCTTTACTGATGCAATTACATTTAACCGCTATTAACAGTCAAGATTTTTAGCAGCTAGATGAAGCTGTATGAGCTTAATAGCTGTATCTTTCTCAGACTTTTCAGAACTTGTTTTTCTTTTCTACTGGAGCAGAGAGCTAGCGGATTGGAAACTTGTAGCGATTCTTCTGAATCAAAGACTGAAGTGGTTTAACTGTGTCTGCTCCTATAAGAGGACAACTCTAATTCTCACAGGTCAAGGAAGAGAACAACGAAAAACTACATTACCTTTCTACATTAGCCAGAAGCACATATTCTCAGACAGCAAACAGCACAGAAAACATTAGCTGCTGTACCAAAAATATACAGGCATAAAATAAAACAACTCAAGAAATCTGAGACTCAGATCTCTTCAAAGTTTTACGAAAAAGAAAGCCCACGCATTCAGAGCTAAACTGGATGAATCCATCACATGACTCAATACCCCAAAGAAAATGTGGCACGTAGTATGTTAATAAAAAACAAACAAATGTACAGCTAATAAGTCTGAAAATTCAAACCTTAAGTTCCTCGTTATAAAAGCCACAAATGACTTTCTAAGCAGAACTACCCAAACCACTATGCCGTGTCCCTTGGGACAATCAGTTTTCCTTCTCATCTTCTTTGCTGCTTTTGTACTGATGCATAAAAGTTTAGTTGTCTGGGGCCCAACCATTTTCAGGCAGCTTTGAGCAGTCACCAGTCTAGCGATGAGATGATCATACGTGATGAAAGGACAAGGTTAACTCACAATTTCCGAGTTAGTGTTAGTGTTTCATGTACCACGTGACGCATAACAACATGAGAGGCCCTTATTCTTCTAAAGCATAATTGGCTTTTCTTTAGAGAACAGTGTACAGAAACACAAAAAATGGGGGTAACATTCAGGTCATGCTCAGATGGATTAACTTCCTGGTGCCTCTTTCAAACATTGTCTTCCTACTTCTCTTTGAACCGCAGACAAGTCACCACAAACTTTCCTTTTGATAGCTGTTGTGCTTTTCATGCAAACATCTGGAGACTAACTAGAGGTTGCTAACCCAAAGATACCTAAAGATACCCACGCAGCCCACTTGGACCAGGCTTGATTTCCTGTTCCTTCATACATGCTGAGCTCCGGAACACCCTTTGGGTTCCCATTCTGCTGAAACAGAACTTGCTTTCACCTCGCTGAAGCCCCATCAGAGTGCCTGTTGGTTTCTTTCTGCCTCCTTTATCTCTGGCTGAGGATGGAGAGCCCGCGAGGCGTCAGCCAGACACACACCGCACCGTCCCGCTGCTCGCTACTGAATCCCGCTCCCGGGACTCGTTCCTACCAGCCCCTAAGGTGCATTGCTCGCATTCTCCAGTTCACTCCCAGCTGGCTGCCGCCCTCCCCACAACCCAGTCACCCTCATCCTGCCCTCTGCTTCCCACCAGTGCCTGGCTAACACTAGCCACAACACTGTGACCGGCTGCAGATCCACAGCACAAATACGGTTGTTGCAATCAGGAGCTGCAAACATACGTGGCGACCACTTTCTGCCCTGGACACGTGCTACAAGATGTTGAAGTTGCTTAAGTCTTGCTGTAAATTTCCTCCCGCGCCAGGGCGATTTCTCCACGACTTCAAGCACAGCTGCTTTTCCACAGCAGAGGCTGCAGGCAGCACCGAGACCTCAGTAACGATGATTTCCATGCCCCTTCCAGCACGTGTTCGGAGGGGTGCACCAGCACGCTGCCCCAGCAGCATCCTTCACGAGCCCAACTCTGCCCCGTCTCCTGGATTCACTTGAGGCAATCCTGTGTATTGCAGGAGCAGGCCTTGTTCTGCTCTTTTCCCTGGACAGTTCAGCTGCTCTTGATTCATTCCTTTAGGGTTAGATGTCTTTTTCTCAGCAATTCCTCCTACAAGCTGGAATCACATGTCCCACAAATGATCCTGTCTCTAATTAGGAGATCTTTTATGTCTCTGAAGTACATGTGCATGCCAGAGTTCTCAGCAACACGATGCAAGCATCTATCCTCTTCTCTGCTTCTTGTATTTGGAGTTTTAGAGAAAAGTGCTCTGCTACCTCCTGTATATTTTCCTCAAATATTTTCCTCAGCTGTTCCAGGGTTTGCGTATTCATTCCTGGCAATTTTATTTCACTCTTTCATTTTGTCCTGTGAAAACGTAAAAAAGCCGTACCTTCATTTTGTCATTTTTATTCCCTTTGTCAGGTTCATATACAGACACAATTCTTCCACATACGCATGAAACCTTCCTGGCCTGGAATTTTTGCATTCCTGGTGGTCTGGTCCCTTGCAGGGGATTCATTTGCCCATTTCTAGGTGCTGTTAATCAGACTTTTTTCTCTCAGTGGGTCTCAGCCTGCCTGATGCTAACCACGTTTCCATGCACAGTATGCTAGGTAAGTAACATAAGGGCTCTACACTTTTGCAGCCAACTTTAATACACTTATTTGGAGAGCTTTGCTACATATAACACGTGGGTATTTCAGTCAAGTACGATGAGAATAAAAAACTCAGTTTTTCAAACTCACAAACTACGCTCCTCTTTCCAAGCTCCAGTTAGGTTGCAGAGGAGGTTGTTCTGACAAACTTGGCAGACAGCACAAATTTTCTGAAGTATTCTCCCTCAGCTCCCTCACTGAAGTATTATATTTCTTTTCCTAGACTTCTAATAGCCATGTTTAAGAAAATTACAGCGTTCTCTAATGGAGAGTTTCCCAAGAAGTGACGGTATCAGTCAGTCCCCACTGCAGATGAACATTCTTGCTTGAAAATTTCTGGAAGCATCTCTCGAACCTACCAAATCCCCTAGCAGAATGATTTTCCTCTTCTGCAGCACAGCTCCTCGACTCTGTAGCAGACACAGCCTGTCTCCCCATTAATTCATGCCTTTAAGAGCTTCTCAGCTCCATAAGCTGCAGGGAAATTATGTTTTAAGCAAGTACCTAAGCTCTGACAAGTAGTTGGAAGCTCTGCTTTGGAAAGATGCTAAAACCTGTAGGCCCAGAGCTACCCTTTGGTCCCTCCTGCTGGGCTGAGCTGCTTTGCAGGTGCAGAGCGCCTTGCTGCCTTGGGTTGAGAAGCTCCATCGAGTCACCACTGAGGGTACACATGCCCAAGGCACAGCGTCAAAGTGCTCTCCACTGTGCACCCTCGATTCGTAGGTGGAGGCGGCCATCAACATGCACATGACAGCCAGCACTTCAAACTGGGTCACACACAACCATCCCGGAGGGACTGATGGTAAAACAGACACAGCATCCTTGGGTCAAGTACACGAGCCAAACAATGCCACGCTTCAAAGAAGTAAAAACGTTGTTTAACGTACTTTAGGAGAGCAAGTGAAAATACTGCAAACAAAGATGTGAGAATTGAAATTGTTTTGTGAGGTTACCGTATGCTTAATTTGACTCGGCCATAGAGAATTAGCATCAAGCCATGCCACTGAACAACATGTCACATCCAACTGGTCTTCACTCAGGAGAACAAAGGTGCTGGAATTCAATCTTCTGGTGCCCCCCTTGGAAGCGTAAGTGACAGTAAATTTTAAAGGCTAAGATTTAGGATTGGTGCAGACCTGCCTTTCTGCAAATGTGATTTTAAGGCTCAACGCAACTGTTGCTAAAAATAAGGTAAAAGAAGGGTTCTGGTCTTGCACTATAATGAACTGCAGGCTCAATTGTTTGAAGAAGTAGAATTGCATTGATGAGAACGGATCAAAGACAAATGAAAAATCAGATATTTCCTCTTGAGGGTAAAAATTTTAGGAGGGTCATGCTTTCTCAAGCAGCCCTTACTGCGGTTTAAAGGCAGAGAGATCTTGGAGTCAGATTTAATATATTATCAAAACAACAAAAAGAGAAGTGGGGACATGAAAACTCCAGAAAACGCTCAAAGAAAACCAAACGTTAGCAGTACCAAGTGGAACATGCAGCCAATCTTGCTTTGTTTTAGAAATGAGCTGCAACACAGACAACAGAACGGCATTAGTAACAGCTACAACTGTCCACCATCCCCAGGCAGTAAACCTCCTGCAAAACTTCAGAGGCGCCACCATTTTTAATTCCTTGCCAACATGTACACTTGTCATGATCGCTGGGATGCCAACCATTTCATGACAGAATCCAAGCAGCAAGAATTTTTAATCCAGGGAATACTCGGAGCAACTTATGTCAGTCCCAGCACCTCATTCCAAAGTCTGAGAATAATATATCGCACAGCTGTTACAATTAAATCAAATATGCACTTAAAATTATTTATTCCTTCATGCTTTTTTAAAATAAATGTTTACTGCAGCCAGTTTACTAAATCTGAATTTTGTGGATGTGCAATTTCATTGTGTAATAATACTCAAGAGAACTGAAATGAAAAAGAAGAACAGAGAGGCCAGATAATTGCTTGAACCCAGGTTGTACAAAACCAGTTTTACAGACGTACCTTCTGATTATATCAACCATCTTAGCCGACTTGGACTCACTGTCATTTGTGGAGCTCTTCCACAAAGAGCTGAGTGGTCAAACGGCACTGATGAGTATCATGTCTAGCTGCTAAACCCTAGCTAAAAATGGGAAAAGGACCCACTGGACTTCATACAATTATCCTCTAATCGGTATCTGTAGGCAGAGCAGTAGTGCTGCACGAACCTGTGATTTTAGAGCAGTCTGTGCACCCATGACCAGAGCAGCTCCACAACTGCATTAGAAATAGCATGCCCTTAAATTTACTTTGCAACAACAGCGTGCACTCTGGACCTCTCATATAGCAGAAGCACCTCCGTCCCATAAAAGAAGAATTAATTTAAAAACACCCCAACAAAATATAAAAATCATATCCTGAATATCACATGCTTAGATTTAATCAAAGAATACCAGATATACCTGTAAAAGGGCTCCAGTATCTTCAGCATAGCATCTTCTCCTACTCTGCTACCAATCTCAGGAACTGCTACAGTTCCCTGATAGGCACATCAGGCTGGAACTGTCTAAAGTCTTCAAAAACATGAGGCAAGAGAAATAATGACCTCAGAACTGGCACGGTTTTTACCCAGCATGTAAAACTGGTTTCTTAAAAGCATATTCAAAATGTCCCTCCCCTCAGGCCACCTGGAGAGAGATATTCTTCATTCAAGGTCCAAGGTAAGGGGAAAATTAAAGACTGGCCTCGAAGCAATTCTTATGGGCCAGACTGAAGCAAGTGTCAGTGCCAGGCATAAAAATAAAAATTCTTAATCAGACATCTCCGTGGCTGCAATACAGGCTGTCTGGATGCTACGGCCCCGCTCCAACCAGCTCCGAGTGCTAAAGGACTCTGAGAGCACTGGTTTAGACCTCTAGGAAGCAGTGTAATACAGCGGTGAGTTTTAAATCAGTTTTAAGCACAGTTCAGCTGATCTGTGTTCTGCAGCACTAATACCAGTGTTGGGATCTGGTTTCATACCTGTCGCTTGTTCACAGAACAGAAAACTTGCCATACTGTCCAGCCTATAAACTACTGGGGCATGGGTGGAGAAACCGTTGGGAGCCACAAGAATCACTGGATGAGAGACTAAATGGGAAAGAAGCCCCAACTAAACTGTTAATGGCAGTTGGGACGTACCTGGGGTTGGTTTAGCACCACTGCAATACTACATCTCAAGTAGCCCGAGGCAAAGTCACTCTGAGACACAAGACAGCATCCCCCACAGCGTGTCAGATACCCAGCAGAGGAATTCCTCACCACAGAGCCACGTCCAGAATGACTGTACTTAAAATTGTGGCTACTTCTGAGGGGAGAAGACAGCAGGCACCTTTAAGATCCATTTACCGATTCTCTGAGGCGCATTTAATTTACTAAAACAGGCGTGCTTCTCAAATCCACTTCCCTGAAAGTATCAAAACCACAACAGAAGCCCAAAGACTGTGTAACATAATGTCTGATACAATAAAAAGACAGAACTGTATGAACAGATTCATTTGTTGCTAATGAACTGCAGTGTCATATTAACATTTCAAACGAGGATACCGTCACCTTTTTCACATCTCCTTTCTACCCCAATTTTGACCACTCTCTGTGAAGAAATAAATATGCAAACACACATGCATGAAAAGCGATGTTAACAAATTATGATGCTTCCTAAAAAGAGACAACACACTTCCAGTTTTTAATCAGACGTTTTTTAAAAAAAAAAAAAAAAAAAGGCAACAGGAGTCGATCTGTCATTCTGTTATTTCAAGGCCTGCTTCCACAGAAATAAGCTGAAATACCAATATGTCCAATTTAGAAATAATACAGATATTCACGCTGAAAGAGCTTTAGGTCCCAAAACACAAGAACGACTCTATGCTTTGGATTTATACAGCTCTGCTTCCACTGGCTGGTTGAGGATGTTTTGCCATCAATTGCACACACGGGTACAAAACATCATTAGCAATCACCCAAGTAATTTGATCTCCAGTGGGGCATCTGTCAGGAATAGCCACATGTTGCTAATGCTCTTCTGAACTGGAGGCTGCTGGTGTAAATAAAAATAACAAGCTTCAACATCAAGACTCTTCAAAATTCAGCACTGAATTATGTATCTGGACTACATGATAATTTTATTTTATTTCCTTCAGCGCCATCACTTTTAGTAAAACCTCATGGAGAAGGCTTAGTTTTTACTTTCTGCTTGTATATACTTAATTTTAATAACTCGGCCTTTCTTATTTCTGACAGTGAAATGACTTTTTTTTTTTTCATTAGAAAGAATAATTCCTGATGTGTTTCGCAAAGCAAGACCACAGAAGACACTTCATGCATGCGACAGAATCCTGCGTGTCACAACCCTGCGTGTCCTGAATTCTCCCGTTAAAGCAGCACAACTCTTCCCAGTCAACTTTAACAGGCACCAGTGCCCATCCCAAGCCACGGGGGTGTGTGGGTCATCTCCTGTGACTTCAACCTGCCAGCCATCGGGCGCCTGGGATGGGTCCTGGAAAGAGGATACAGGCACTTCCAGCAACAACCCTTCCAGCCGCAGCAGGTTTTTAAAGTAGGTGGGCAAAAATCACCCACCTCATTTCATCACCTACAGAGAAATTATGCTCCTAGGGCTTTAAACATAGGAACTAGCAACTCATTTCATGTGTATCTGTCTCAAGAGTTTGCTGTAGCTGGGTACGTAGCTTCCAATGATGAGAATTCATATATGCTAATCATTGTTTGTTTAAAAATTCAGTTTCATTGATTACTAATATAAGCAAATTATTGGAAGTACTCAAGTAGTATCATGAGACTACGAAAACGTTTGGTAATTTGTAAAAATATAGTATTTATGGAAAATAAAGACTTACCAAAATAACAGAAAGATCATGATCTACCCAAAAGACTCTAAAGTAACATTCCTGCCTTTCGACCTTCCTCCTGGTTACTCTGGGAATTTAATTACCCTCTTGTGCTATTCCTTGCAAGCTCCTTTTGTTCCTTAAATCTTCAAAATAAAATTTCTTTTTTCAATATTAGCTGGAGCTGAGCCACTTTTTCTTACAGGACCTCTTGCACAGGAATTATGTACAGAGCACCACATGCTGAAGACCACTGCCATATTTATTTAAGCTTATAGACATTTTTTTAGAACCTATCAGAAAAAAAGGTTTGAATTATAAGGAACGTATGCTCATCTCACCATTACTTGTCAGCTGAAGAGTCAATCAGCCAAGCGAGTGTACGAACAAAGATTTATATTTAGAGGACTGAATAGAAGAAGGCTGCAGTTAAAGCATAAAGTCCTCAGAATCTAGAAAAGGCCAAAGCTAAGACTGCTCTCTTCTCAGAAAAAGCTGTTTTGACTGAAATTGCTGTATCACAGTAAATCTGAACAACATGCCCAGCATTCAGTGTTCATCCCAAATATTTTAAGTTTGGCAACATTCTAAGGAGCTGATAACAACGCAAGTGTGAGGCAACCAGCTTCTCCTACAATTACCTTTCCCTACTTTACTACTATCATTTTAGTTGGATGGAGAAAGTCAATACCTTTCCAATGAATTAACTAACTGGAGGATATGCCATAATCTTTATGTTACATACTGTATTCTATTCCACCACATTCCTTCCCGGAAAAAAAAAAAAAAAGATTATCAGTCATTTCCTGTGGACTGGAAAGAAATACAGACTTGAAAGGTTTGCAAGAGCAATTTAATACTGGAGCAACTGCACTGCTCATTTTCTGTATTCATTTCTCACCAGTCGAGTTAAGATCTCTTGTGTACAAGGGAATCTGCTTATCACAGGTGGGTCTAAAGCTTTTGGTAGGAAAAATCTAAATCATTCAATTTCTTGTGGAATTGCAAAGAAAAACGCAGCTGAGGAAAAAAAAAAAAAAAAAAGAAAAAAAGAAACCAAACCTCCTTCTTCAAGTCAACACATGTAAATTAACTTTCAAGAAATATAACAAACATCTGGTCAGTCTTTCCCCTCTGCTGGTTTGAGGATTTGAGAACAACATGTTCTTTGGGCCAGAAACTGAGAAATAATAAATGAGCAAACTTGATTTGAATCTCTGTGTGCAACTGTTTTCAAAATGCTTTGCAACAGGTCAGAGAAGCCCAAATTTACTGATTTCTCTTTCTATTCATATCTGGAGCATCAGCTGACCGAGTCAACTGCCCATCTCCAGGACATGGGAGGCATGGGAAAACAGATTCTCCTCCCTCTGAGGATATCCAGAGCAAGAGTATTTGAAGGAAGGTTTATTGGGCATTAGAAGACTTTTAAGACATGTTCTAAAATATCCTCCTATGAATAAAGTGAGAACCAACATAATGAGAAAACAGTAAGAAGACGACTGAATTTTAGTTAGCCCAAGAAAAAATAATCTGAATAAACTAAAGAAAATTTTGAAACAATATAGCAGTAAGAAGAGAGGCTAGTATTTATTGCATACATTGAAGATGTTCTGATTACAAATGTATTTTAATTAACTACTTGTGACAGTATCATGGGACATTATCTGATTTTATTGTTAGCTGGGTTTCTTCCTCAAAAAATGAACTTCAACCTGAGGAGACTTTAACCTTAACAGGACTTCACACACTAGAGTTCTTGGAATAGACCACTTCCTTAAAAAACACATGAGAATCAAGTTTTAGAAGATTTTAGCTTAGTCTGTGATCTTGCAATTAATTCTGAGGTCTAGTCCTAAAGAGACATATGTATTACTAGACTTACGTACCTCAGGTAGCAATAACAGCTCACTGTTTTCTTAAGAACAAGGACTTTCTAATCAGACTGATTTTTCCTCTCCCTTTATTTTTTTTTTTTTTTTATAAGACGATTCTTATGGTGAGCTATTTGTGTTTTAAATTCAGTGTACAATATATGGACATCCAGATCTCAGCTTTTTAACACCACTGGCACATAATTAAAGACATAAAGCAAGACAAAAATCAGCAAACTGGTGACATTTCACCAATGCAAGTCATTACTCCATATAATTATTTTAAGGCCTTGAAATTTATAACCCCTCCCGTACCTTTTTAGTAGATATGCACAGCTCCAAACAAATGTCCCTAGTTGTTGCAGGGATAAATGGGTTTCATAGCCAACAAATACATGCTGGTTTGGACCAAGCTATGAGGGGAATCAAATCATAGACTCAAAGGGTGCTTAGAGAAAGTCTGTTGCTGACAACTCTCTTACACACCAGGACTGAAATTTTAGCTGATCTCAACTGTCTCAGAACTGACACAAAATATGCACAACCCCTTAAGATAAAAGATCCATCACACACGGGGCTTTGTCCTCAGACACAGTAAATGCAAAACACTTCATATATTTATACGCGTGTATGCGTGAACACACATACATTCACCCACATGTGTTTTCTATGCAAAACAAAGTCATATCATCCTATGCCAGGATTCCTGCTCAGCTTTACCATGATCTTGATTTAATCCATACTTGGACCATGCAGGCTACAGACCAGTGCAATGGATTCATCAGCCAAAGGGTAATTTACACTAGCCATTTCTAGAAACAAGACACTGATGTAAGGGTTATAGAAATCTTTGCAATGTTTTCCTTAATATCTCTGGTGGTCTGGAGTGTGCACAGAATGTAGTACCAGTGTGTAACTATCTTTTGTATCTACAGCATTGGAATGCTAACAACAAGAAAGTATGCATGTTTTTTCCTTTACTGCAGATACACAGACTACAGAAGGATTTCAAAAATAAAAATTAAAAAAAAAAATAAAATCTGCATGCTATTGATTCTCCCACACTTATTACCAACTGCTATGTCTTCTACCACAAATATTCTCTTTGATGTTAACAAGAAGGATGAGCTGCAAAGGCTGCAAGAATGCTTATGCCCATTACTGGCTTAATTATAAACTTGTCTGACTATAAACAAATGAAAAAAAAAAGTGTTTGTATGCCCTGGCCAAATTCCTAAGGCTATAAAGCAAGCATTTCACTGTTTGTCATAAGAAGCATTTTATATTGCCAGGAATGTAAACACCTGCAATAGTAAGAACTGTACCCAATAGTCATCTAGACAACAAGGTCTCTGGTGTGAATTTTAGTTATATGGATGACCTGAAACAGAAGCAAGAGAAAGAGATTCATGTATACAAGAAAGTACCGATGCCCCTTGGAAATGCTCTTTATAGGAAATACTATGACTACATCACAGAGAAGGTATCCCGATGACACCCCAACTACCTGCACTACACTGATAGAGCGATAAGGAAATAAACTGGAAGAATTTAATTCATCAAAAGTAAGATAATGGAAACCACTACTGAATACAAAACAAAACCGCTAAGAACAAGAAACAGCACTAGCTATACACAGTGCAAATATTCCAGCTATTTCCCAGGATCTAAGCAAGCCAAAATATATTGTACTCCTCATCAATTCATACTTTCCACACGTAACACTAAAAACTTATTTTTCGTAGTTAAACATTTCTGTACTTTGACATGTATTATCAAAAGAATAAATAAAACATAATATATGCTTTAATATTTGAATATGAAACGATTTCTTCAAATACGTTAGCTGTTTAATCCTGATAGTAAATTTAGGCTTATTGTTGTTTCTGTTTTCATAATTTGAACACACACATTGCCTTGAAATTTTCTTACATGGAATTGCTCCTACAGATATTTCAGCACAGAAGTCAATGCACAAACAGTATCTTCTCTGCCCCAGAATTATACCTTCACACCTCACATCAGCTTCTACTTTACAACTAAGCTGTTTTTTTTGTTTGTTTGTTTGTTTTTTAAAAATCTTACCCCGTTTCCAAAGAATCTTCTAGGAGTCCTGCAAACAATGTGATAGAAAATTTCTATTTGACTACTTCCATCCTGCGTTTTGAATGATGGTTCAGATGAGGAAGAGCTTTTTCGCTGATAAAAGTGTAATTCTGCTGTGTATTTCACACGCCTTACACGGAGACTACATCCAGGCCGATACACTGGAAAAATAATTAAAAAAAAAAATCTTTCACCATGCAGAAACATGTAAATATATCAACTGAAGCAGCAAATGTCTGTAAGGGTTTTCTTTTTTCTGCTTTTGTAACTCTTGGGCAGGATCATCAATATTAGCTGTAAAAGAAAGGATGCCTGAGCTCTGCGTTCAGGTCTCAAACATACAAAGAGGTTTGTACAGAAGCGTGAGCCTGGCAATCAAAGTTTTACAGAAACATCCATATTTTAAAATTGAGCCCTATATTGGAGTGTAGGCTGGGACGAACAAGACATTTTTAGCATACACCTTTTAACTTCACAAGGGTAACGATTCTCAAAACGATTCCCCGTACAATGATTTTATTCTTTTTGTGTCCTTTTTATCAACGTGCTGTTAGACACTTCTCTGTCTTAACCCGTGAGTTTTGTGAATGACAGATCTTTGTACCACGCGGAAAAAGCAACAGCTCGAGCAGCGTGCACGTATATTTCCAACTGCTCGCTATACAGTGAGACAAACTGTAAAAGAAAAGAAGTTATCTGCATTGTAAAGCAGGACAGCAGTATTGTTTTGCACTGTACGCCGCGTGCATTTCAGCAACGTGAAAAGGACAGACACCTGCTTTTTGACTTCCAAGTCACGTAGGCTGTAAAATAACAGAGTAAACCTGATCTGATGAATCGTCCAGCATAAGAGTGACGTTAACAGTTTCCCAAACACCTTGCAGATTATTTATTATAAAGGTTTTCTAGTATGAAGAGTAACCGTGTGACAGACAGTGGCAATACCTCACTTTGTAACTGTACAGCCTGTAAATTCACACTGGAGGTTTCCTACGGACTCTGCGCAGCGTTCAGAAAGCCAGAGATGGAATCAACATCACCAGCTTAAATCCAAGATAAATCTAATTAAGGGCTGTAGAATTATCGTGCTTTTTAACTAGAGAAGGGCCTCCTCCACAAAGCTCATCTTGGGAGAAATCCGTTCTGCAGTGTGCGAGAGAGGGGCCAAGCCTGGTGTGCTGCGAGAGACTCATCCCCATCTGCGGTGTGTATGTGGAAACGAGTCATCTCGGATGATTCAAACCTTGTAGAGACAGGAGTTCCTGTTGCTCTGCTCGCACAGATGCTTGTGGACAGCTCAAAGACTCCTGGAGCAGGGTTTGAGTATCTTGGCCATTTAATCTGTAGTGGTGATTACAGTGCAAGATTTACCTTTATAAACGCTTGTCCCCAGATAGGTTAAATATGTAAATAAACCCCCATATATATATAATACAATTAAATGTATTTTTGTATTTAAATTATATACAATAAAATTAAATATATGAAATATTAAATTAACTGTAGCCACGTAGAATACACAAACATACAACTTTCTATAGAAACACACATACTGTTGTGCTCAGCAAGCAATTTGTATAGTGGCAGGGTGATTAGTTTCTATCCATACTTCCAAACGCGTGTCTTAGAGCATTAACATATACTTTAATTACTGTGCCAAGCAGATGAGCACATAATAGCAGCTATCATTTTGGAACTTTAGAGACATGGTTCGCTATTTGAAAAAAAAAAAAACCCTTCTTAGACGAACATTTGCTTTACAAAAGCAACAGACTCTTGATCTTATCAATGTTGCTTAATTTTAAAATCAAATCACAAATGTCATGATATTCAGTATTGTTCTTAAAGCCTTGGCTCCCGCAGTTATGCAATTACAAGGCACTTAACAATTTTTTAAGACTAAGTGTATCTCTAACCTTCGTGTTTTATGCTTAAAATGTGTATCTCAGCAGCTCAAAAACCACCCAGCAAAGTAAAAGAAGCTCTACCAGCGTTCCAGCATCTTACAGCATTTAAACTATGTCATGATTTTCAAATCCAGGCTAACATTTTCCTAAATTAATACCTGAAATTAGTAACGCCACACTATTAACCCAGGAATCTGCTGTGAAGGCCAAGGCCAGGCTGGCCAACAGCATCAGCTTCTGGCAGCGTTTCTAGCTGACGGTCAGCAAAAATACCCACAGAGCTTAGACCAGCTCGGAGAGAGCAGTGCGGGCTCACGCGCAGCCATCCAGCCTGTCCCGGCTACAACCATCACGGGGACCCGCACGTGAGAGCCCCAGCGACACCCCAACAGGCCCCCTGTTCACTCACCATGACCTCAAGGCAGACAGAGTAAGGAGGAGGACCCCCAGGATGGTCGGGGCTGGAGCATCAGCCCCGTGAGAAGAGGCTCAGGGCACGGAGCCTGCTCAGCCTGGAGGAGAGAAGCCTTTGGTGATGGTTTTTCCATATCCGAGGGGAGGGTACTGAGAAGTCAGAGCCAGGTTGCTCACAGTGGGGTGTGGTGGGAGAACCAAGGGACAACACACATAAGTTGAAATATGAGAGGTTCAGGCTGGAAATAAGAAAAAAACACCCAAACTTTTCTGCATGAGGTCAGTTCAGCAGTGGAAGAGGCTGCACAGAGAGGTCGTGCAGTCTCCGTGCTCGGAGGATTTCACAGCCCAAGGGGATGAAACCCCCAGCAACCTGGTCTGACCTCACAGCTAACCCTCCTTCGAGCAGCAGGTTGGTACTAGACACATCCTGAGGTCCCTTCCAACCCGAACCACGATCCCACCATCATTCCGCGCTGCTGATCACTGCTGCCTAACTTTCGTGTTTTCTGGAGCTGGTCACTTCTCACAAGATTTTATTTGCTTTGTTCACTCCTTAGAGTCGTTACTCTTGACACCCTTCAGGCCCCAAAAGAGCATCTTATTTGACACCAGTGTCTGTTTTTTCTCAAAGAGCCAACTGTTCTTTCAGGCACTTGAATCCCAAAGTATATTAGCAAATACTCTGAAATCCGTGAGTTGATTCTGGACTGTGTTTGTTATTATGTAATGAGTAACCCTCCTACAGCATCAACACGCAAAACAGAAGGCATGAAATACCTGTTAAAATTTTTCCTCATCATGAACAAAATCCAACTTAGTTCTGGGCTTTCCCCTTATCTTTAAAAACAATACAGCCATGTATCTGACCTTGACATACTCTTTCTTCACGGGGGTCAAATCAGCTGCTAAAGCTGCTGGCATAACTGTATTCCCACTGTTTTTTTCCTGCGTATGTTCTACATTTTCAGCTCCCAAAGCATACTGTGGAGACCAAGAACAGCCCTGCGCAGGCAGGCAGCTTCCACACATAAAAGAAAACCAAAGCACATGCACAGCAAGACCCATGAAGTAGATCTCCACACGTGTACCTGTTTTTACGACTACTGTAACACAGAGCGTAACAGCATAAACACAATATACAAAGGAACTGGGAAGCAACAGGGTTGAGCCAACTACAACTTCAACTGACATTTGAAAATGCTCGTTTGGCTCTTGCATGAGGTCCTGGGTACATATTGATGCACAGAGTTTATTATTCAAGTCTAAAAATAGTGAACTCATTAAAAAAAAAATTTACTAGGAGTAGTAAGAAATACACAGTTGTAACAGGCCACCCCAAAGCACTACTAAAACACAGTGAGCACAAACCTGCTATACATTTATCAGAAGACCACCTTCCTAAAGCAACCGATTTTCATCACTTCCTGGAGTGCTTTTGCTTGATTTCTTTTTCTTGTCCAGCTGTGCCCTAACTTCATTTTACTAATGTATATAATTTTCCCTAAGAAAAGATTAAGCGGGCAAATCAGGTTCCTGCTCCTGGCACCAAGATATTACTGAGCTCCATCAGCTATTAAGGGCCTCCAAACTATGGCAAACAAGTCCTGTCCCCCGTCCCCCCACCCCAAGGCTCATTTAGGAAAAAAAATACAAAAACACAGGTCTACTCTTGCCAAAGTGTCTGCCTCTTACATTCATAGAAACCTGTCTCAGAAGAAAAAAAAAACCAAATCTTTATTATGTATGAGGTACAGACCATCTGCAGTGGGCTCCGAGAGCCAACTTAAAAGAAGTGGGAGGGAGGGCAGTGTTCCCAGCTGCACTGCCAGTGAGTGAAGAGCGTGAGACTCAGAAGCTGTTTGTGAGTAGGAAAGAGATGGTGGGTCAGCATGAAGGAGGATGTACAAGATCTGTCATCATAAAGGATGAAAAAAATAAAACAAAACAACAAAAACCCAACCCCAAACATTGTTACATACATAATGTGTGTAGGGGTATACGGAGAAGGGCAACAAGAACAAAGAAAATCCGGTGAAGACACAAAGATCAGCCCATAAAATAAGTTTTCTAGGAGTGCTCTCACCCTGTCTCTGTGGTGGAAGAAGCACACGGAAGGTAAGAAGGGATGATAATATTATTACTCCAGTTGTAATATGCACCACTGAGCTCTTCGTGACATGGGAAGTAAGAATGGCAACAGAAGTAAACTGGCAGCAATGAAGAGTTTGAGGAGGTTTGCTTTTTTTACTCATTCTTTTAAAGCATTAAACACAGCTTTCCACATCAGTCTTACAAACCTGCCTGCTTCTCCTGACACCTCTTTTCACTGCTGCCACTGCACATACCCATATTAGCTATTTACTAGTATGAACACCATTACAGCTCAATAGTGTTTCATTTCTAAAAATGAAAAAAATAACCGTTTTTTAATTTTAACCACTGAAACCTAGTTACATTTAATCTTCCCACCAAAAAAAACCCAAAACAAACCCACCAAACCAACTCATGAGATTCTAACTTCTAGCAGCTTGCCTATGCATTTCTGTGTTTGTAGTTCAATAAGGTTACACGAGCTATAATCCAACGGCGATTAGGTAGATAGGAGTAAACCTTTCGAAGTGACTATTGCTGATTCTGTCAGGAAGCAAATCTATTTACCCCTCTATTCAAGCCAAGAATCGTCCCAAGTATTTGTCCTGTTATGTAAAAATTGACTGGCTTTTTAAACACTCCAAATTGAACCCTGGTTTTACTGACCCCCTTGGCTAAAACCCCGTTTGTGTCTCTGGGGACGGGATTTCACCTGGAATTTGAATCTATATACGGGCTGATGCTGGAAATACTTACCCACGATGGAAGGGGCACTGACATTTGAGCTCTGGTGAACCTTGTTACACACTGCAGACACTTTTCCCAGCGGTCTGCTCCACCTAGCTGCTGGAGATGAGGGCTCTCCATGCTGACTCAGCAAACACAGACACCTCAGGCGTACTCCAGCAGCTTAGCAGAAAGAGATTCATTGCCAAGGGTTGGAGCTGAACCTGGGGGTTTTGCAATGAAGCAGCTAAAGGTGTGGGCACACATTCCCTTCTGGAAATTCTGCTAAGGAAGCACTAATCCCCAGTCAAAGGGTGGAGCGGGGAGTTTGGGGCAGTAGCAATTTAAACCACTTCAAGGAGGTTTGCCAGAGCTTGTCTGTCAGCGCTCGAGCTTTACTCCTGTAAAAAGTCCTATCAACTTCAAAGGGACTGCATGCACCAGTGCAATTAGTGACATCCACGCTTGCAAAAGACGACTGAAGCCTCATTAAAATGCGTGGTTTTTTTAAATGCGCACGACGACATCGCTTTCATTTTGCTGAAGTCCTACGAACACCAGGAGCGACAATGCAAGGTTATTGTGCTTAAATTTGCTTATTTATTTAAAATAAGGTCAATTTTGCCTAAATATGCCAATATGCATAGAAAGCTGTACCCCTACAAATCTATCCTAATCTGTATATGCCACCAGAGACGAGCCTTTGCTAGAAAAATGCCTTTTTATCCATGTATCCAGGAATATGCTTATGCCTAAGCAGGGAATTTTAAGTTGTTTCCCAGACTGTTCCTGTATCCAACTGCAACCTGTTTATTTTGACCTCAGTTCTTAGAAACTGTTGATGCCACGGTAGAAATATGCTGTGTGTTCCAACAGGCAACAAACAGTCCTAATGACAGAATACTCCATCTGTGCTGCCAGAGCATACAGCCTCAGTCTATAGCTCGTATATGCTCTAGCTGAGCACGAAGCCTCGAAACGTGGGGAGAGAGCAGGGCGGTAACCTGCACCCCAGCTCACCGTGCCAGGTGTACCCATTCTGATGTGACAAAACTACCCAAAACAGGCCTTTGTGGAGAGTCCCGAGTCAGCCAGTTTACACCCATACAATTCAAATGCACCAGCAGCACTTTTATCCTACCCTCCCTGTCCTGATTTTATTAAGTACAGGCTTTTCCAAATCTTTCAAAACTACAAAGTAAAGAAAGCTGACTTAAAATTGTCCAGTGCTATCAAAAGGTAAGAGTTAAAGTGTGCAGAACATATGGCACTATTTACAGCAGGCTAACACACTGAATTCAAGGGAATTTTCCATCAACCTCATACTCTGGAAAAGGTATATTACAGAAAAATGCATGTGGGGATCCTTTAATTTTTCTTGCATCTTCTCCTCTTATATGATGCAGCTGTGGAGCAACACCCACTGGTATTGGTAGCATGAAACAGCGATCCTTTCCTTTTACCAAGGTCTGGTACCAATTACCATGGATTTAGAGGCACTATATAAAAGACAGTGCTGATTTGTTTCTAAATTTGTATCTTGATTAAACTGTCAGACTATAGCACAAAAGCAGAGCTTACCTGACTTTAAAATGCTGCGACAATAAATTATCCAAGAAGTGCAGTACAATTTGAAAACGCTTATAAGGATCAATACTACGCTTTCTGCTTAGATTTTAAATTTTGGTCATGCCAAATCAAATTGAATAGAAGCAGCATTTTATATTCAAACTGTAAACTCAGTATGTTCCAAATAAAAACTGTATGTGAGGAGAGACTGTGTAGCGAGATTTTAAAAATCACCGAGTTGGCCCAGAGAATAACTGCGTTATTATTATTATTTTCAAAATTATTTTTAGGTGTATTTTGGTTCACAGAAAAAAGCAAACATAAAAGGCCAAAATTCATATTCTCAGGAACACAGATGTAAACCTCCATGGATCAGAACAGTGTTTTTTCAGCATTTACCCCTGTAAACAGAGCAGAAGTTGGTCTCGCCCTGTTAAAGCAAAGTCATTTCCCCCAGAATAGCTTTAATGATACTGAATATATTTTAACTATCTAGAATTTCAACATCTAGGATTAGTGCTGTAAACAGACGTAGGGACTGCGGTCTAATGAAAGAAAAAGTCAACATAAACATGGTGAAGCAAAAGCAAGATCAGCCATGTAGAACTTCCAAAAAGTAGCTTGGGAATTAAACTACGGTTATTAAAACTTTAACAGTATACTGAACCACTCTATATAACGCAAATATTATATATTAAAAAGAAAGAGATTAATTTTCAATCACGTTTACAAGCCATCACTTTTCCTAAAACTTCTGCTTTTCTTGCCAACGTTCCTGTATGTCTTAACACTATTTTTCTACTGACTTTTATAGGGCATCCATGTAAGAAATAGCTATTCTGAAGTAATTAATTAGCATGCACCCTTCCAGAGAGAGAATATACGATAAAAGTATTACATAGTGAAGTTCAGGCATATTTTTATACCCTCAAAAGAGGGTAATTGATCCTCCCCTCTCCCCAGTTTCAAATGTGGAACTTGGCTGCTATGGGTTCTTTCCCACACAAATCAAGCCTTAGCTCTTTTGAATTGAAACAATATGGGATGATTATTGTGGGAAATTTTTTACTGTTACTGTAATTTAAAACTTTCTGTACCCAATTTTGCATTTTCTATAAATCAAAAACCCATTTCACTTAGGGCTACAATTAAACAGAGGAAATCAAAGACTAACTTCTAAGCAAGTCTTGCTATTAATCATAGGATGAACTAGTAGTACAACTACTTTTACTGCAGTTTCTTTCTGCCTGAGAACTACATTTTAATCTAAAGCTTGAGCTCTTTAGAAGAGACTGTGTCACAGACGAGACAAATTAAATAAAGGTATACTAAATGGTATAGCATTGCATGCTACTTAAGATGGAAGAAAAAAACCCAAAGCATTCAGACTTCTGTAGTAACCTCCCCCCCCCCC
>NW_020799092.1:26254138-26264038 GCF_003259725.1 Athene cunicularia
TATGCCACCAGAGACGAGCCTTTGCTAGAAAAATGCCTTTTTATCCATGTATCCAGGAATATGCTTATGCCTAAGCAGGGAATTTTAAGTTGTTTCCCAGACTGTTCCTGTATCCAACTGCAACCTGTTTATTTTGACCTCAGTTCTTAGAAACTGTTGATGCCACGGTAGAAATATGCTGTGTGTTCCAACAGGCAACAAACAGTCCTAATGACAGAATACTCCATCTGTGCTGCCAGAGCATACAGCCTCAGTCTATAGCTCGTATATGCTCTAGCTGAGCACGAAGCCTCGAAACGTGGGGAGAGAGCAGGGCGGTAACCTGCACCCCAGCTCACCGTGCCAGGTGTACCCATTCTGATGTGACAAAACTACCCAAAACAGGCCTTTGTGGAGAGTCCCGAGTCAGCCAGTTTACACCCATACAATTCAAATGCACCAGCAGCACTTTTATCCTACCCTCCCTGTCCTGATTTTATTAAGTACAGGCTTTTCCAAATCTTTCAAAACTACAAAGTAAAGAAAGCTGACTTAAAATTGTCCAGTGCTATCAAAAGGTAAGAGTTAAAGTGTGCAGAACATATGGCACTATTTACAGCAGGCTAACACACTGAATTCAAGGGAATTTTCCATCAACCTCATACTCTGGAAAAGGTATATTACAGAAAAATGCATGTGGGGATCCTTTAATTTTTCTTGCATCTTCTCCTCTTATATGATGCAGCTGTGGAGCAACACCCACTGGTATTGGTAGCATGAAACAGCGATCCTTTCCTTTTACCAAGGTCTGGTACCAATTACCATGGATTTAGAGGCACTATATAAAAGACAGTGCTGATTTGTTTCTAAATTTGTATCTTGATTAAACTGTCAGACTATAGCACAAAAGCAGAGCTTACCTGACTTTAAAATGCTGCGACAATAAATTATCCAAGAAGTGCAGTACAATTTGAAAACGCTTATAAGGATCAATACTACGCTTTCTGCTTAGATTTTAAATTTTGGTCATGCCAAATCAAATTGAATAGAAGCAGCACCCCCCCCCCCCCCAAAAAAAAAAAAAATCACTAGCTACAATGCAATCAATCACGGTTATTTATAGCAGCCTCTCTCACCTTTTGACACAACAGAAGCCTGCTCAAAAGTACAGCGCTGGCAACGTTTGCGCCATCGCAATGCTACTACAGAGACAACTACTCAGGGTCTGATGGTGCAATTACAGAAGCTCTCCTGCTTTTTTCTTTCACCAGAAGCAGCCACGGAGTCTCGTGTTTTACTTGACGCATCTGAGCCGAAATATTTTTTTTTTCTCCTTTTTAAAGAATGATTTACCAAAGCAATTGATTTCAACGTCAACATTTACATTTACAATACGACACAAAATTAAAATACTAGTGAAAAATGAAACCGTGTGGAATATGTAAACTTAGGGCTTCTGGTTTTTAAATCTGGAAGTCAAAACAATGCATTTCTGTTTCCTAAAAAGAAAAAAAAATGCATCTTGATTGCTAGACAAAATAAAATATGAACCCTTAAATCAACAGAAAGACATGTTTCACCCAGCTGCCTGTTTTTTTTTTTCCCCCCTCTGTCTCTCAAACAACATTTTTTCATGTCATTACTGTTTTTCAGTGCCCAGATATTTTTAGGGAGAGGTTTAATGCCTCATGGTGTTACTCTGCAAAACTCCTACAGAGGTGCAAGTCACCACATTATTTTCAGCAGTACGTCCACAGTAAGAACAAGCAAAAGTAATTTCTTCATAAAATACACACTCAGAATAAAAACTGGCTTCCAGTTCAACACAGTCTGTAATGGGTATATTCCATGCTAAAGAGGAACCTTTTACTGTTTGTGAGGCAAAATGTATCTTGCAGAAATCCCTTTTTTTTTTTTTTTTTTAAATCACACACAAAGAAAATAGCTGTGAAGAGTTCTGGGAGTTATTGGAAGGGCTTTTTACAAACAAAAATCTTACCAATCCCGACCAAGAAGTTTTCACCTCTGGGAAGAATTTGATTTTTAAAAGTAAATGACTTACTGAGACTACAGGTTGAAACATTATTTTACTATTGATTATCTTCCTAACGAAGATTTCTAATGTACTTGCAGAACTCGTTATCTCTGCCAATGAACTCCTGGAGCAATCAACACCTCTGTTTCTCAAAAAATACTTTCAGAACATGTCACTTGGTCTGTGACACAGTGAGTTCCCAGGTCTTTGCTTTAGTTTGCTGAAACTCGCTCATCATTTTGAGCGTGCCATTTCCCGAGCTGAAGGACAGGGGAACTCTCATTTTCTCTTCCCCTCTGATCTGAGCATCAGCCCAAGGCAGGTACACAGGTGATGCACAAGCCAAAACAATGCCTGCAACCATGCCCCTGTCTACCAGTAATTTTGGAAAGACTGCATGCGAATGGACCTAAAGAGTAAAGAAAGACAAATTGGTGAAAACCCAAAAAAACAAGCAGGGAAGTTTGGAAATCTTGTGCAAACAGCATGAAAAAAAAAATCTGGAGCGCTTACTGAATTTAGTTACAACCCCTGCCCAACTTAACAGTCCCAACTAGAACGTTTGCCCCTTCTCTTTTTCTCCTCAGGTTTATCACACTAATTTCTCCCATTTGATCTGAAATGATACTGTAAACTGAAGAGGGAAACTGCCTACCCTGGCAGGCTTACCCTCCTGGGTGTGCAGGACTCCTACACAGAGCTTGCACTGCAAGTGTTCTCATCCCACAGGTCATGAGAATGTAAGACCACCAGTTACCAGAAGCACTGATGAGCCAGTCAGAAACACCTAAATGCAAGGACTACAACATAGTCAGGGCCCAGCAGCACCCACCCAAAGATTTTCAGCACCATTAATAATCGGGCTATAAAGCTCTAGAAGTGGGCAGAGGATTGGTAGGAAACATTTCAGGCAACTGGCTGTAGGTCTCCTGTATTTTCATTTTTGGCTCAAAGCACTGTTTTTCACCCAGTCCTCACCAGCTGCAGATGAGAGGAGAGGGGAAGCGGTGGTAGGAGGGGGAGAGGACGTGGAAGCAACACAGTCTGGGAAATGTGAGGATAAACCTGTTTATGAACATCGCTCGACTCTCAATGGGTGCAAGGTAAGTCCTCTGCATGAGCATCTGCAGGATGTGATTGTCACAGGCATACTTCCTAGAAAAGTAGGGGGAGGAAAAAGAAAAAAAAAAAAAAAAGCAAAGCAGATTTTAGGGTATTCATTAAAACACAGTTGGCCTTCTGCAGTAACTAAGGCAGTCAGCTTTAGCTGGCTTGAAGCTGTCCACATGGTGGAACCAGTGTGGCTCTCTGCGCTCAGTCAAACCCTCGTCTACTTCCCAACTCTGTGCATCACGTGTGTGTCTGGGGCACTCTCCAGTGTAGCTGTGCCCTTGATCAGAATGAAAATTGTACACAGGGTGACTGAGAAAGCCTGCTCACTTGAGCTGACTGTAATTTGCTACACAATGCCAACGCTGCGCGAACCAGGCACGCCTGCCTGTCTTCTAGAAACTAAATTCTTTTAGGACCAACAGAGGATAGGCTGCTGTAAAAGAGAAATAAATCCTAAACTCAAGTATATTCAGGCAAGCAGTAGGATAAAAGGAACGGAATTATCAGAGGAAAAAAAAAAGTCAGCAAACAAAAGCTTTAAAATATGCCAGTGTCTTTATTTCAAAAAGTTCCCTCCCAGTTTTCTATTCTGCAGGGAGCACATAAAATGTTATGATTTTTAAGTGTTAGTTTCCATGGTCATTTTTTTTTTTTTTTTTTTTTTTTTTTTTTTTTTTAATTCAGTGATCTAATTATTTTCCCTGTACAGTCTTAAAATGCTATCAGTATACTGGATTTTAATTACTTGTACAGCAGAATCCTAAACTGGAAGGGCAACAGACCAAGCAATTTCACAGCCTCTTTCTACTGAGCTGCTCTGATCAGACTTAAGACTTTGATTTGGGGTATATCCATGCAAATGCTGTGTGTGCTATTACTTATGAATGCATAAAGCAGAGCGACTAATGTATGAGATGGTGGTGATGAAAGAAACCTCATGGCAAGTAAGCAAGGGAGCACATAACCTTCCACTTCGGTGGAGAACGCTGCTGAATTTTGGGCGGCAGAGGAGTTGCCTCCTAAAGCTGTGGGTGAAAGTCTCCATTCAAAGGAAGTCGAGGACTAGAAGAGCAGCTGCAGCACAGATCTGGACTATGAGATGCCGCCTTGTGCAAAGCCGTATTTAACCCCTCGAATTCTGCAGGCACTGCTCTGCAAAGCTGCTCCCAACTACTCCCTTCTCATCCCCGTGTTCTCCACGCGCGTGCTGGACGTGGGTTATTCACACAGCTACTGCATCTCACAGAAGAAATCTCATGGGCAACATCAGAGTTTTCTCTAACTTATGAGGGAAGGTGCTGAAGCAGAGAAGGAGGAGGAAACTTGAAAAGGCTCTTACTGTTACACCCCTGAGTGTAAAAGAATCTCCCAACTTCTTACTCATTTTTCCAGACAAGGGCACCACGACTCCCACGTATAAATACTTCACTAAGGCCTAATTTCTGGACAACAGCATGTCTAAGATGCACATTTTACAAATTAAAGGATAATATATTAAAGGATAGAAGAGTGACTAGATAAAACTCGCAGATTATATTGATCAGAATGAGTTAACCCCACTGAATGCAACAGCACAATAAAAATTATTCTTTGTACCCAGTATTTCTCCCAGTGGCTTCTGCAGTCGTAGCTCACGGTACATAAAGGATAGAAAAAAAAAATAAAAATGCCGCGTGCTATCTGAAGTGGTTTGAGTGGGACTTAAACTCTACGCAGGCCTTGAACTAGTCATCTACAAAGAGGTGAAATTCACTTCGTGAAGAATGGCTTCACTTTTTTTTTTAATTGCCATTAGAAGTAATACCCACTAGACAGCGATGCGAAACACTGATCACCTGGATAAACCCTTCCGTAATAACCGTTTCTCAAAAATACTCACACAGAGCTGCAACGAAGTCTGAAAGCGCCCTGCCAAAGTAATGTTGCAGCTTGATCCCTCCATGCTAATTGAATTGTGACACTTTTCTATTTGTTCTTCCACTAACAGCAACTTTGAAACTCATATACACCCAGTTAAGGCACGGGCCTGATTTTTCACAGATTGATCTTCAGGGAAGCTTGCTAGCTCTTCCCGCTGGCCCTTCAACCAGTGGGTATTTTCCGTTAGATTGTATCTCAGGAGGAACACATCAGTGACAAGAACAGTTACAAAATTCGGGGATTTGCTACTGCCTCACTCACCCCCTCTTTTCCTGGTGAAGTTCAACCCACCCCCAGGCCGGTGCGACTCTTCCACCCGCTGCACTGGGCAGGCATCACAAGTTAAAAGGCTGGCAGCAATTATTTTGACAATAACGGCATTTTAGTGCTCCTGTGTCCAACCCGGGACCTTATATGGGTGCAAACCAGCCCTATCCAGCCGACAGTGTAAAGAAATCTATTTTGGGAAGAGAATTATGCTCATACTTTAAGTTCCTTCGAACTTGGTAAAAACTGATTGCAAGATGCGGACCGCGCTTACAGCACCTTCCAGCAGCGTGGAAGCATCTTCATAAAGTTACAAGTGTTGTGTCGTCACTCCTGACTTCCTCGCTGGCCTGGCTCTTTACAACAGGCACAACAACCTTCCAGTTTGCTTTTCTCTCCCAAATCAGTCCTCTTTTTCTAGAGACTCTAGACCACCTTGCTGGCTGTATCTTCAGCCAAGCGCTCTTCCTTATCCGCCTGCCTTAAGCGACACTGTCAAGTTTTGTCTCCTGAAAGCATTTTGGGGCAAAAAAACCACAAGCACCTGATGGATATCATTTTTATCCTGTTAAACACACCCCCCTGAGAACATTTTATGTTACAGAGAAGAAAGTAATTGCCACTCTAAAGCACTAAATAGCATCCTAAACGCACACACGCTAATATTATGTGTTCAACTTCATTTTTATTGACACCAGATAGGAGTGCATCCATACAAAAAAAAATGCCCTGATCTCATACATGAAACATATATATTGTAGAATGGGTTACGCTTTAAACGAAATAATTTTATAGACATTCAGGAGGCACCAAGGAGACAGTAGAAATAATTGTTTTAGTATAATTTAAAATGTAAATGTCATGTAATATGTAATTTAAATGTAAATCTGCACCTTAAACCTTCAATCCATCAATGTAAGTCTCCATTTAAGAAACAAAATTTCCATGTGATCATGTTAATTCCTCCTTCTGTAATAATTATAGAATGAGAAACGTATAACCTTCCATTAAAAAACTGGTAACTAACTATCTTCATAACAGACTGAGTTGGAAATTTATTTAAAAGGATGGTTACTAATAAAAATAGATTTAAAGATGCAAATGGTTTATTCACATAATAACTAAGCAACACCACACCCCCCACACACCCCCCCTATATTTCACACTGCATTAAAAACAAAACCAAACCCCATGATGAACCCCCGCAGCAAAATTTGTATGTGCATACCCTTTGGGCCTGTAATAATTTCCATCCATTTTGAGAAAATTTGATCAATTCCTTCCCATGCACCCTCCAATTCATAAATGCACACTGGAGTAGGAAGAATACCAATGCTGTGTCCCTTAAAACAAGCAAGCAAGACTCTGACACTCCTTGGTTTAAATGAGACAAAATAAGAAGGGGAAAAAAAAGTTAACTGCTTGAGTCCATAAGGTCATGCAGAACGTAGCATTCTCTAAATGCACTTTAAGAGTCATTTGAGTTCAGGCTTCCTGTATCAGGTTTTAAAATTAGTGTTACTATGGTTTGAGAGCACAATCCAAAACTCTCTGATATCTGTGGGAGACTTTCCACTGACTCAGGACTGGATATAGTATTTTGTTTCCTATAGACAAATAAGACAATACATCTCATCTGCCAAAGGTAACAAAAATGTCATGAGAAGTCTCCTTTCTTAAAAAAAAAAAAAAATCTGCAACCAAAGAGATAAATAAATATTTAAAAAAAAAAAGGGGGGGGGGAAAGACTTATCAAAGAGTAAAATCTTTTGAAAATAATATTTGCTGTATATACAAATGTAGAAGTAAATATACCAGAGCTCATTGTGTATGGGTAGCAAAACAAATAGTCATCAAAATCTCTTGGATTCAGTCAAATAGCTTTCCTACCCTTTTGCACACTGAATTCCAATAAAAAGCAAGACTAATTCTGAGAAGATTGCCAGTGCATTTAAAACTCCACGTCAAAGCTTTGTGTTCACCAGCTCACTATTTCCTGAACAGAAACAAGTAACTCCCCATCTAAAACACTGTATTTGTAACTCCTTTATAGTTACTACATCTTGCAGATGTAAAATATAAATGAACTCTTCTCCAGCTTTATCTTCTGACCAGAACAAAGCCTTTTCTATCACCTACCCTACCGCGATTCTGTAAAACCAGTTACTGTGAGCGATGTATTAGAAAGAATAATATAACTTGTGAAAAAAAAAAAAAAAAAAAAAAATCAGCATTAACTGTATCACCTTTACAGAAACCCCAAACTGACCTCTCTCTGATGGATTAACTTCAGTGTGAAGTATCTCGGCCTACCAGGGTTGTAAAACACAAAAAAGCTATCATGTCTTTCTCTAAGCTACTCACTGCCACTGCCTGCACCCTGCCCCAGCATTAAAATAAATAGACTTGATGGTACTGCTTCTTGTTTTCTAGCTCCTGAAACGAACTGTTTCCAGTGTAGTCTGCTATTTTTGAAATTACCTAGAACAAGAAAAAATAAAATAGGGAAAAATAAAGAAAACAAGGCCAGTTTCAAATGACTTTTTTTTTTTTTTTTCCTGATTTGGCATTCTAAAAATCTTTGTGTCTATAATTATAAAAGCATGTAAACTCTTTTATTATTAAAACTGAAGCTGCCTTCTCCTTCTGGAAACGTCCGCTTACACTGACAAAAGAATTTCAGGAGCTGAATGAATGCCACAGTAAACAAACATATCTGTATGCAGGTATCTGAACACATGGGCAACACGCTTAAACATACCTCAGCTTTAAAGTGTTGCTAAATATCAGTCACCAATTCCAACAGCATCAATCAAATGATGGCTTAATTAATATTTAATAAATGTATATTGTTTATTATAATAATAAATTCATTTTTCCTTAGCTCCTCTTCCTTCCCCTCTGCAAAATCTTCACTCGGTATCCAAAGCAATTTACTTTTTCTATTTGTGTTTTAACAAGTTTGAAAAGAGCAAATCACTTTGTAACTCCTGAGAGGTTGGACAGGAGCTGAATGTTTTCCTTGGCAGATAACAGGATACAACGGTTGGGGTTAATTTAAACTTACGTGTGTAAAAATAAGTAGTACATTGCCATCTTCAATCTACAGACTCCTTTCCAAAAAGACTGCCCTAATTTAAATAAAGAATGCATAAGGTAATGCATCAGCTACATACCAAATATGGAACCAACACTCTTTATTCATCAAACTCTTACTGGAGCATCAGTGAGATGAAGCTTTTGGAGCACACACACCCCCACACCCCCCCCCATTTTTAAAACAAAACAACAAAACATGATCAATGCTTAGACGTGTATTTTGGAGTATCTATCATGTGCCTGGACAATTTATATGAGAGTTTTGAAAAGTTTTGTGGAACACCCTGAAAACCACCGTAGCAGTCAGATCATTATTGCAAATTATTATGCATATAGGCTTAATCCCAATGCCATTTGAAGTCGATGGAAAAAAACCCTGCCACCTTCAGAGGCCTTTGGATCAGATCCTTTGTTTCCAGAGGTACGGCACAACACATTTCAAACATGTGCAAGAGGAAAGAGTGTACAACTACTAAATAACTAAACCGTTAAATAACTAGTAAAACTAACCTTCTGCAAAAAAAAAAAAACAACTGACTGTTTTTACAAAGGGCAACTCGACACAATGAAATCTTATATTTGATGGTGTATATTTTTAAAAGGCAGGCTGCAAAGGGCCTGATTCTGGTCATTTTATTCCTGCATATCCCCCCCCCTCAAATCAAGGCATCTTAAACACAATTATGTTCTGTTTTGGAGATCACAAGGCAAATTGTAATTAAATCCTACTAGTACTGGGGTTACTAGGGGGTTTTAAATATTCTGCGTGAGCGTAGCAATACTCACGGACAAATTTGTGCATCATTCCTAGGAAAATCACAAATTTGTTTCCTCGGTAGTAAGAATTATAGGCCGGGTTTATTAGTGATTCCACAAACATGCACGCATACTACGTTAGCGAATATCTGGGTAGAGGAGGATTGCTCCAAAGCCCATCAAACTCAACAGAATCCATCCCACCGCAGATCAGGCAGGGAGTCAAATGCATAAACAAGTACGGATTTGCACAGGCAGTACGGTTCGGAGCAGTATAAACTCAGGACTTGGAAAAGTGCGTGTGCGTCTGAAAACATCTACCCCGCCATTTTAGATCTACTGGGATCGCTCCACTTACGAATGTCACTTGTGCTGGCTACAGGGATTTCAACTTTTTGTCTTCTGGCTGCAATCCTAAGTCTAGCTAGCTGCATGCAAACCGGATAAACACCTAATCTTTGCAAAAAATCAAATGCACTCTACGAGCATACACACGCTATACGAACACGTACGTAGCTATGAAGAGACATGTTCTACATTATGTCTTATTTGAGAAACAAAGACATGCAGGCATATCTCTAATTTTTTTTTTTTTTTTAAATTTTCTTCTCAGACGAGTAAAGGCGCCATAAATCAAAATTAAAACTGTATGGCAGTATTGCTTTGTTATATATCTTAGACCTCCAGAACAACCACCGTTGTGCAGAGAGGAGGAGGAGGAGGAGGAGGAC
>NW_020799092.1:26265745-26269467 GCF_003259725.1 Athene cunicularia
AGGGGGGAGGCGGGGGAAGAGACTGTACAGGATTCAACCTTGAAGAGTCTTCTCTGAGGAAAATATTTTACCATCAGAAAAAAAGGGATTACGTGGTTACTTAGGGAAAGTCATAGTTGTCCCTCTCATTTAATATTTATTTTGCTTATGCTATCATTGCTTTCCTGAGGTACTTTTAAAACAGCTAGGCAGTTTCGACTAATGGGAAAAGTCAATACCATGTGTTTCTAAGGCTTTGTAAAATATTCTTCAGGAAAAAAAAATATATTAATTGATCTTTGAATCCTCTAAATATTGATCGTGAGGCGACAGGAAAAAAAAATGCAATGGAAAAAGAAAACCGGTAGATTTGAGTTTCAATCCCTTGCAACTCTGAGATCCCATCCAAAGAGGCTGCTCTCCAACCTCCTGCTTAAAACCAGCACTATCCTGCAAAATGGAGCAGAGGTCTTTGGAGGCACGGATTTTTTTCCGAGATGCATTTCCTCATTACATAAACGGGCATGATTTTTAAAAACGCAGTGTTGAAATGATCGGCTGCGGTCGGGATGGTGAGAAAGACTTAATACTACTTGCAATCTACTACAGCTTGTGATTACAGCCATTCCAAGAGCTGTATGCACTCTGCCTAACTGGTACGACTGGTGAAAGCAAGCCCTCCTAAGAACAGCACAATATACTGTATTTGACAGAAGAGACGTTCTACCTATACATCACCAAGTATATGAAAACCCATCTCATTGTTTCCAGGCCTGACTTTAAGCACAATTGCTCTCTTAAAACGCAGAGTATTAGCCAAGTCTAGAAAGTACAGGGTGGCACATGTGGGTTTCTCGGAACTAGCTGGCTGTGCCACATCTTGAATGACTCCTGCAGTGACAAATTTAAGGAACCTCTGTTGCACATTTTTATTCAGCCTCAAATCTCAAGAAAATGCTCAACCACTGGCATTCTGAGGAGAATAAACATTTCTTTTGTAAGCCAAATATATCTTTTATGGTTTACCCTTACCAGCTTTTTTTTTTTTTTTTTAAATGGTGTGAAACCACAAAATGTTTTTAATATTTATTTTTAGGGAATTATAGTAAAAGCATACTAGAGATTATCAGGACATAGCTGACAAGATATTTAAACAGTAACTTTCCCACAAATTTTTATTTTGGTAAAATGACACCTAGTAATTCTGACCTCTGCTAATAACTTTGGTATCTGCTGCATAGACTGTGGATGCAGAGGATGTGTATGCATAAATTCTGGCTGGTTAAAAAGTAAAAGCAAGCAAAATTTCTGGATAACAGGCTTAGCAGCAGACACCCACAATGTCCAGCTAGAATTCTTATAATTTTTGTTCAAAAATAATGGCACGACACTCATGATAGTATTTAACAGAACATACACAGATGAGACTGTTAACCCTGCACAGAAAAAAAAAAAAAAAAGATTATATGTGATCATGCATTCAACAACTTTTAATGCCAATGTAATATAAAAGACAGACCTGGTTTTTTAGGGAAGGATCAGGCTCAAGTATATGAACAGTTTAGCTGATAGTGGGTTACTCGCATTTAATCGGTTTTCTGAATGACTTTCCCCTTTTCTCTCAGACGCTATTTTTAGCTCCTTACTTATTCTTGTACTTGCTATACAAAAATACATATCTCCTCGTTCTTTACTCTCCATACATATCCCTTCCTTTCTCACTTTTTGTATAAATGTGGAAAGGGCTGAGTTTCATCTCTGCTCGTGCCAGTCTCATACCTGGGGTAATTCTGCTGCATTTGGAGAGTTGAAAGTGCATCGCCTTTACACAATTATGGCTCAGGTTCATTCATGGAAAGAGATCCCTCTTCAAAGCAATATATAAATGCATTATATCTGTCACCATAGTTGTAAAATAAGATTGAAAGTCATCTAACTTTAGCTAAATGCTAAAAAATAAGGATACAGGAAAGAGGAAAACAATTAAGTGAAGTCCAACTTGTAAGCTTCACTTAATAGGAACGGAATTCCAAAAAAGGGAAGTGGAGGAATTATTTTAAGATTCATCATGCCTGAATAAATTCAAATTACGTAAATAGTAGTAAGCCAATATTTTCGCACCACGGTTTATAGTGTTACATAATTTTATAACCTCTCTCTTTCCCCTTATCACAAGGTCTGTCTATTGGAAACTCATTACAGATACTCCTGCTATACACTAATTCATTTGCTCGTATTTTAACTCAAGAGCAGTATCTCTTGTTCTTTCATCTCAGTTTTGTGTGATACAGACATCAACCCTAAGGTCAGCTGTAAACAGATCCTGATTTTTTTTTTTCTTTCTAAATAATACAGCTCATTTTCAATACGGGGTGGCTGCTAATCTAACAGCCTCCAGAAATGTTTAATAAGAAAAGATCAGGTACATGATCTTTTAAAAAAATAACTCAATCAAACATATTTCTTTTGTAGGATTAAGCGAGCTAGAAAAGTGTAAATTCACATTTATTTTTTTAATCATGGAATTAAAATAATTCCAGTGCACGTTATAAAAAACATCACCAAGAATAGCTTCCCTTAGCATTCAGAGAGCTTTTCTTTTTTAAGACACTCTCCAGGGATTAAAAATAATAATAATTAATATATATATAAAAAAGCAAAGCAGTCTTGTCCATCATTGCCTAAAGGGACCGAAGGTGCTCTGAGGGACTACAGCTAGTGTACACTTCATAGAAAGGACAGTAATGACACACTGGGCAGGTTACCTGGGAAAGTTCTATCCTACTCTTGAATAACTCGCATTCATTCCAATGGATCAATGGCATATTAAATTATGGGGGAGGAAAAAAAATACTGAAATACCAAATAAAGACAATTTCGAAGTAGATGATTCAATCTGCAAAGGCAAGCTGAACACGGATAGATTTCCACATTCTTCCCTTCAAAACATAATGAAGCATTTTGCAAAAAAAACCCAGTTCCTTCAGTGCACTGTATTTTAACAGTAATGTTTTATAGCAAACTTGGCATTAAACTGGTATCAACATAAATGAAGCTCTGGCAGTAGGACAAGTGTTTTGTTTTTTAATTTATTTTTGTTTTTTTAAAGAAAGGAGGCATTAAACAGTGCATTGCATTAGCAGTTTTTTAAAGGGTGTTATCGACACAATTTTGTTTATCTTGCAACTATTTTTTTTCCCTTTTTTTTTTTTTCTCCCCACTGTACGATGCTGTACGCTCAAAGCTGACATTAATATTTTGCTTATATACCGTGCTTACTGATGCAAATTTACATCAGCGGCAGCAAATCAAAGCCCGAGACAGGATTTTATTTACTTGCTTCTACTTACTGAGCATAAAGAGGCTCCAAAGTTCCTGGAGGCTGCAAGTATTTATTCGCGAAGGAGGCGCAAGCTGGGAACTCAGCAATGCCCCAGCCCCGTCTGACGGCCGGCTAAGCAGCAACCTCCTCAGCTGTGTTTTATTTTTTATTTTATACTGAAAACGTTAAGCCCACTTCGCAGCACAGCCAGTTTCCCCTGGCAGCCTTAAGTCATGCTCTGACCGACTGTAATTTATTCTTCACGCTGCGAGCAGACAATACGGCCCCGCACCCTGGATCACGGTCTCCTGTGCTGTTCCTGACAGCCCAAGACACGCCGCTCCCCCCCCCTCACCCCGGCTCAGCTCGGCCCGGCCCAGCTGAGCTCGGCCCAGCTAAACCCGCAGCCCCCCCCCCCCCC
>NW_020799092.1:26269517-26283758 GCF_003259725.1 Athene cunicularia
AAAAAAAAAAAAAAAAAAAAAAAAAAAAAAAAAAAAAGACAGAGTACACAGAAAGGATGTTAGCAAAACTGAAGGGACAACAACGGCCCCACTCCCAAGGCAGGCTGTGAACAAGGCACGAGGTAGCAGCGTGCATCAGTAGAAGTTCAAACTTGCCCCACTCCCAGCAGCTGCAGCAGTGGAGTGATGGCTCTGGGACTCCAAAGCAGACCCGGCAGCAGCAAGGCCTCAACTCAGAGCACCACGCTCTGAAAGGAACAGTTTCTGTTCTCATCCAAAGGAGAGACCTTTACATTCTATTACTTTTACATTACACAACCCGTAAAATGTTGGGGTTTTTTTAAAAAAAAAGGTCATTTCTGTGTTGCCAGCAAACCAGAACCTCGGTGCCAAAAAATATTTTTTTATAATTTCCCATTTTGCTTTTTAAAAGATTAATCAGCATCTATGCAGATTAAAGGTATGCCATAATGTTATTTTAATTACGTTTATTACAGCCTGACAAAACCAACGCAAAGACTCTTATAAGGAAAACATTCAGTGGAGTTTTTACTCTGCTATCTACACTAATAAAATATAATGTGAATGATAACACTGGCATCACAAAAAAAAGGGGGGGGTAGAACAGTGAAAAGCTGCTTCCAGACTTACTCAGTGAATTGTTTTTCAGTTGTTTAAAAACACTTCCTTTTCAGAATACCGAAAGTTCCCAGGGGTATCAGTGACTAATCCATGGAAATTTCAAGTTTCAAATTTAACCATTTTTTCCTAGGGCATAAATGCATTTTACTGGAGATTTTAGATGGATGGTAAAAGCAAAGTGTTAAAAGGTCAGTTCTTAAATATATATTTCCAGAAAATATCAACAGAAATGTAATGCTATGAATTTTTCTTGGTCCACCAAAAATTGCAAGAAAATTGCACAGTGTTTTTTTTTTCTAGTGCAAACAAGTAACTTCAGAAAATTGTGCAGGGAGAAAACGACGGGAGAAAGACTTTTTGCCTCTTGGCAACAGGACAGTGAGGCTTGGTTTGAAATACAGAACTCTCCCTGACTCACTTAGAAATAAATCTGCTTTTCCAAAACTTTTGAAGCCAAATACCAAAACCAAAGTTATCATCTAAAGCCCACATCACTTCCATCATTTATTTGTAAGAAAATTAAGCAATTTCTCCCTTCCCCCAACAACCTTTTTAACAAAATCACGTACTCTTCACCTCTTCTACGTGTGTGTGCCCACACACATACGTGTGTGCTCTGTGCAAACGGGTGGACCTATACACCAGAGAGAGGTGTACGTGTATGTGTACATTTATGGTCTCATGTTACAACAGCCCAATAAGTATAAATACTATTAGAGTAAGACTGTAAATTAATATTCAGTTTACAGAATACTGCTCGATATAAATCACAGTCTTTTAATAAAGCAGCCTGAAGACTATTAACATTTGAATTATAACAGGAAAATCATGAAGGGCACGGTTCAGGACTTCTTTTTTTCTAGTTAGACAAATAAATGTCATTTTAGAAACGGTTAATACGTCTAAAATACAGTTTAAGAACTATACAAAAGAAGTTGATCGTAACAGCACAGCATCAGCAGTGATTCCATCCCTTCAACGTTATTGTGACAACTCATCACTACGCTCAGAGAACACGTCCAGCCAAGCGCTCTGTGGCTCCTGAATGCGAGACCTGTACTAGACCTGAAAGAATTAGGGAGGCTGACATAAAGATCAGGGATTGCGCCTAATAAAGCACACACAGCCCAAAATGTTGTTCCAGCACTCAGCTGGCAGCGCTCGGCGTTTTCAGCATGGAGGGAAAGCAAAATAGATACTTAAGGTTCATTACGGGGACGTGCAAACCATAGTTTTGCTTTAAGACTGGACTTATACACAGGCTCGCCTAGAAAATGGGTATCCTGTACATACAGGGGAAGATTTTTATAGGAATATCAGAATTACTGTATCATTTTTCAGCTTTCACTGGCCAGCTAATGGCCAAAACTTTAATCAGTGTGAGAAATTTATTGGAAATCTATTGGAAAAGGCCATTTTGTGCTGGATCTACTCCGTTATTCCAGCTTTCATCTTTGCCCTTCCCTAACAGAAGGCCATTTTGAGGCTGTCATGCATTTTTCTTTCCAAAGTGGATAATGCCAGTGGAAAAACATAAGGATGGTATCCTCGTGCCACAGAAAAATACAGCGATGCAAAAATACTTCACGGAGAAGTAGCATTTGTATTTTTACAGGTGCAACTGAAGTCTGTCTTGTATTTTCTGCTCACCCTAATATTCATTTAAAACCACACACACAAAAATGTACGATATGCAGCTACTTGTATCCATTTAGCATTTTGAAACTTGCACATATTTCTTTTTATTCGAGTATTCAATGGAAAGAGGCAGAAAATATTTCACCAGAAGACAAATCGGGCAAATATTTTGCTGAGTTACATTGGGCCTAAATATACATATCCGGCAGTCCGGTGTTTAGAAAAATGTTTATCTTCAAAAAGTAAAGAAGAGACTCAGTAATTTCCATGGTGCATCTGAAGCCTGGCCAAATCCATATTACACAAGACTATTTTTTTAATTTTTCTTTTTTTTTTTTTTCCCCCCTCTCCTTAGATAAACTGATATATTGCAAATCATTGTCCAAAGGATCAAGGAAATCAACGGGGTAATCAGAAATGGCTTAATATTAAAAGCGGAATAGACAGGTGGACAACAGTTGCTTAACAGAGGAGGCTGTTACATATGAATGGTTCTTACTTCGTTTTCACTGCAGGGGTCACATTTGGAAACAGTTTTGATAAAGCAAATTTATAAAAATAATACAGAAGTTCGTATTTTGAATTTCAGTAACGCCTTTGTCTAGGAAACGATAAAAGTCTTCACCACCACTAAACTTTACCAGGTACACTCACTGGAGAAATCGCTACCAGAAGTAGTAATGCTGAGGAATCAAGTGCATGCAGTATAACAGACTATTCTCTGCCCGTTCTATTCATCCAAACTTTGACAGGGATAAAGCTCTTTTTAAAACAGTAAAACAGAAAAAGAAAAAAAAAAACCAAAAAAAACCCAACCCACAACCCTGAGAGGCTTGAATCAGGAACGTTCAAAGCAAAACATTTCCAAAAGGCTCCACGCAGTAGGAAGCTTTCAGAAGAGGGACTTCTACTATGATGTCTTTGATTATCATATTGCATGTTGAAATACTTAACACACCCTAAGAAAAAACTAGTTTTTCTTTTGAGCAGGCACTTATTATAGTTATTGTGAGGTTCCAGTATCTTTTTGAGGAAAAAGAACTATTTTAAAATTTGAATATTGGCTGAATAATTTTTTTCCCCTTTTACTCTAAGCAGCTATCCACATTTTAAAATTCTCCTACAGCTCATTACCTCCAAACAAAGCACAACCATATCCGTGCTTTAAGGCAAAAAATACCACAAGAATAAATGCAACTGACATTTCCTCAACACTCTCTTTAGTCTTTAAAACCCTGCAGACAACAGAAAAGCAACACTGGTACTGAAGAACACATGGTGAGAGGGGATGGACCTTATTATTTTAATTTAGTAAGTGTGTTAATTATAACTAAGTAACAAGTGAGGAATATACCTATGCTAACCTGGCAGTATTTTTTTTATTAGATAATGGGTATAATAAATACACCTTTCCCCTCTGGCTTCCATTAAAATCTAAAGCTAGTGGACTTTGGGAATTTTAAGCAACGAATAAAGGACACAGAAGGGTTGGTTTCAGTATTGCTGTAGTCAGTGTCACTTGCTGCTCACGTACAAACTCTCTGCTGTTCACGTTTGGCTCAGCTTGGAATGCAACTTTTCCTTACAAGAGCATGATGCTTCGGTTGCTTGGCCATTTCTTTTGTTTGAAGAGCTTATTTTGTTGTATCACAGAATGCACTCTTAAATCTGAGAGTAGATGGTGTTTGTTTAAATAATACAACTTCAAGAAAACTAAGGGAAAGGCAGAACATTTTAGTTGAAATGACTGGAATGCAAAGAAATCAAAATGAGGAAGGAGAAAGAAACAGAAGAATTTTGCTGTCTTACACAAAAGAGAGTTACAGTATTCTGTATCGGGCAAATCCGTATTACAACACATAATCTGAAGGAGAAAAAAAGAAAAGGCTTGAAAGCCTGCAACAATTAAAAAAAAAAAAGCAGCATGCCCTCTTCTCTGAAAAGTCTGGTACAGAGGCAAAATCCGCGTAGCAAAGGCAGCAACAGGACCCCAGGCTCTCTGTCGAGCCCTGCCCCGTGCCTGGAGAAGCCTCGGGAGAAGGATGCTCTGGGCAAGGCAGCGGTGCTGGGGACCAGCCCACACCCCCCTGCCAGGCCCCCAGCAGGACTGAGCCCCTCCAGCATGGTTAAACCTCCTGCTCCACAACAGCGGCCTGAACACGAGAGGTGCCCGCAACCCTACAGAAGACACCGACCGAGAGGCATCTCTTGGATGGCTTAGTGCTTGTTCCTAAAGCGGTCTGAAAGGAGTCAGGAGAAACACAACTGCGGACAGCACAGCACGTGCAGGACTGTTCCCTAAACCAGCAGCTAACATCAGGTGAACCCCCCCTGCACTCCATCAGGCCAATACAGTAGAGTCTTCTAGGGATTTATAGCTGTATAAAGCACAAAAAAAAAAACAAAAACCACAAGAAAACCCCACCAGTAAGCCCAGAAATACCCAAGTTTAAGAGCTAAAAATTTACTGTCCTACACATTTTTATCTCCGTTCTATTCATGTCAACTGCCACAGAAGCCTCAAAGCTTACTATCATAGTATGACTTATTTTTGTGATGGCAACATTCGAAGCTGCCCCCAATACACATACATCCCTTGTGCTCCGTTTTAACCCTGCTGTGTTTTACACAACTTGGCTGTCAACAGCAATTTTTTTTTTTTTTTTTTTTTTTGATACAAGGAAGGAATGTGGGAAAGCAGTATTTTGACTGAGGATACGTGTTTACAGTTTAATTATTTTATAGTCTAGCATTGTATTTCACAGATTTCACTGCTCAGCAAAGAACAGCATATAGATGGAAAATAATAAACACTGAAAGGTGATGGTTTTCTATACGTGAGTCTTCCAGATAATTTATCCCAGCTTCCACGTTAATATATGTTTCCAAGTCACAGCAACTAAAAATGAGATACAATATGTTCTGCCACAAAAAGAAAAAAAAAAGAAAATCAGCAGCATTTTTACATAAAATTAGTGATAAATATGAGGAAGTTCTCGTTCACTTTGCCTTAGGACCCCATGCTTACCATGCTTGGCTCCACAGGGCTCTGTGCGTGTATTTACTTGGTGCAACACAAAGAAAATGTTATGAAAAAAGTGATGAATACAATCTGCTGGGACACAGCATCACGTTTCCTTACAGGCTGAGAAACAATGCTTATTCTGAGACCTCAGAGGCCCAAGTTCAACGCTGCAATTGCCACGTGGTTTCTCTCTTTTAAGAGAAAAATTCTCTAATTCTCACTAGTCTAACGCTTCTTCATTTGGAACAGTCCAGTGAGAGGAGGGGAAAAAAATAAATAAAAAGAAGTTTAAAGGCTGAAAACAGAAAAATTGAATTACTGGCAGCACGGGGTGGGGAAGACCCAAGCAATATATTTGGTTCAACGAGGGATTAAGCGCCACAGCCATCGGTAAGGAAAGAGCTAATACGTCCTCTTTGAAATAGTTTGACTTCTACTCTGGCTGTGACTGCTGCACGCTCGGAGGTTCGGGTGAAGCAAACCTGATACTCTGCCATTCTCTGCCAGCACGTGCCTAAATTAGTTCTCCATTTTGTGGTGGCCCTCTGAGAGCAATTCCCATTGAGAAGTGAACAAAGGCCGCGACCCCAGGGTCAGAGTGTAATGCAGGAAGCATGACCTCCCCTTTGTTCAGAACAGCACTGTTTACTCTGCCTAAGTAAAGATCACCAATACATTAACTAAAGAGGATTAAAAAGGTCATATCCCTAGGGATGGAGCTCACGCAAGTGGCAACTCTCTTCAGTCACTAAATCATTTGACTTCCCCCCTACCCCCCCTTCAAAATAGAGACACCTTAAGCTGCCAAGGCTCAATGGCACATTAATTCCAGAGCAAAAGTACATATGAACTTCATGTGGTCTTCCTTCTAAAACCAGGTTAATTTCTGCACAGCTAGCCAGCTGTTTTGAAGAGGGTTTTTTTAGTTATAAAAACATTTTAAGTGAAAGCTATCACCTCAATACAATTTTTCTTTTATATCTCCTCTTGAAGCGTTCCGACTTCATTTATTAAATTGTTTCGGTCTTAAAATAGTTATTAGAATGTGTAATCTTTTGTAGCTATTATAAATGTGAATCTTAAAATATCCTGTAGTATGTTGATAGGCAGAAAAGTTGCCTGATGCTGTAGATAATTCCCAACTCCGAGGATGGCTCATCGCAAAAAAGAAACCAAGGAAAATAAAGTGAAAACACGCTGCCTGTAAGGATTCACATGTGCTGATAGCTAGGCTTAATCAGGCTAAATAAGCACCTCCTTTGTCTGCTAAGCTTTCTGTTACACACTTTATCATATCCGAGAACATCATTATTAATATGAAACATATCAACAGAAGCATCTCTTGAAAGGGCTACATTAATGCCGCACTGGTGACATACGGGAGGCAACGTGGCCAATTCGACAGCATGCTGGATTGTCTCCTTTCCATTCTCACCTCTAATCTTCTGGCCTGCTGAATGATCCCAATTTTTGCTTTGTGCCTCCGTTTCCTCATCTGTGGTGCTATCGCTCACCGGGATGCAGATGTTACCATCAGTTACTCGGCCAGGATGGGAGGAAAAGAGCATGTGGAAGGGAGTGGTCTAGACTAGGACATTTTAGTCTCTCTACCCTCAGGCAGAAGCACTTCTAATGAAGCTGAACGTTGCTAGAGGTTCCAGAAGAAAATAATAGGAATAAGGCCAGGCAGGGGGCCCAAGCTGATCAAAGTCCTCGGCGCAGGGAGCTCAGCACCAGAGAGAAACCTCATGGGGGCTAAATGAAGTTGAAATCAGCCCTGGATCACCCACCACGCCAGCTGACTTTGAAAGGAGACTCCAAAACCCAAGGTCTTAGAGCAGCACAGTACAGGAGTTCACTGCATGGATGGGAGTAGGAGGGAGAGGGTGTCCTTCAATTCTCAGATACTTTGTGCAAAATAACTGCTTTCGAATCCACAACAATACCTGCAGTTTTCTAGTCTCTAGCAATGTGAATTAATGCATAAAGCGTGGCAAGCTGAGGTCTCGTGATACCCAGCCTGCACTCACACTGCTACGCTCTGCCCCTTCCTGCCTCTCCTGCTAGCCCTGCATCCTCAACTATCAGGCAGGACGAGGAAGGAAAATTCTCTACACTCCTCTTCAGGACATTTGAGAAGTCACTCTTCCCATTTGCAGTCTTCTTCATAGCCAGGAACCCCTGCATTTCCAATGTTTTTACAAGGATCTGAACAGATAAATGAAATCAAGAATCCAATAAAAATAACATCATGTTTTCCTTCTTACGTTCGCTCTGTGAAAAGAATAATTTCCTTCTTCACCCACCACTGCTGTTCCTCGCTCCTATGGTTTCTGATCTTTCCTCGCCCCAGTAGGAAGAGAGGGAAACTTACTGTCATCAGGAAAACCAAAAGGAGGAAGTCTTCTTAGCATACACGTCCCACTGGGGAGCACAGGGTTTAGCCCAGATGGCTCACAACAGATTCCAACATGGCCAAGCGTAAAGAAGAAACTTCCAAACCATGTGTTTGCACCGTGATGGGCGGTACTCCCACTGCAGGTGGGTGAAAGACTGGCACTCAGTGTAGCTCTCTTCTACATTTTCTCACCTGTCCACTTCTGTGCCTGGAACAATCAAATCTAATCATACTGCTTCCAGTGATTGCTCTTCCCTGAAATCTAAAAGTATTGGGCTGCTTATTATATACCAGGAGTCAAAGAAAGAACAGTGGAGTCAGAAAGCTTTGGCAGACAAGTTTAGAAAAGCCTGTGTGCAGAGCAAACCAAGCACCTAGTGAAAAATGTACAGCAAGTATTTAAAATACAGCACCAAACGTTTTACATTTATCAGACCTTCCCATTGACTTCAATGGGAACACTCTGCTTTTATGCATGGAAGATTGCGCAGGCATAGCATATCCATCAGGGAAAAAAAAAAGTTAACAAAATCTCTAGACACAGAAGTAGTAGGTGGACAAGGGCAATCCGAGTACTGAGAAAAGCTCTGCAATAGATTGAGGCAAAGAGGTACCTTGTCCGAAAAACAAAAGCCCCGATACTGAAACAACTAGAACAAAGAATGTACTTAGAAAGTAAAACTTAAAAATGGAGATAAGGAGCATAAGGACTGAACCAAAGACATAAGGACAATTTATTGACATACATTAGAAGCAGGAAGACTGCACAACAGTTGTCTGGCAAGTCTGAAATAGTACTGGGAAACAAAGGGAGTGAATAAAGAGGAGAAAAAACACTGCAGAAAAGATAACTGATGATTATGACCTTGAGAGACTTAGTCATGCAAAAGGGTAAACTCACCCTTTCTCACCCTGTATGACCACATTAGCATTTCTTGTTGGGAAAAAAAAAAGTAGACCCACTACTTCCAGTGAAAGTTCAAGATTATACCGCCCAGTCTTTCATCTCCCAGTTCTCTTTCACACCAGCCAACAGCACTCTCCCTCCAAGGTGGGAAGTGAAAACCACATTCTGGAAAGTTATGGAATAAGACGTCCCTTCTCCTCAACAGGAAAAGGGAGGAAACATGACTTTGTGACACAAAATTCTTGCACAGTCCATTCTGGGGGGGAGTGGAGCAATACTGACACTACCCCATATTCCTGGATACACCTTTATCTCCTGATGCCCAGAAATCCAGACAGACCCCAAAGTACCTTTTAGCTTCAAGAGAATTTATTAAGGCTCAACACAAGTGGAAAAATCTATGATATCGAAGTGATCAAATTGTCTCCTCTGGTCCCTCCAGACAGATGAGACAAATCCCATGAAGCAATTCTTTTGCAAGTAAAGGGAGAAAGAGCAGCAGATACCAAAACAGCAAGTGCTGAAATAACAGGACAAATGAAAAGGCAAGCAGGAGTTCTGAAGCTGCTCAAGGTTGGAGGCAGGGTTTCCAACAAAAACCTGCTCTCTCCTGTCAGGAACGAAAGGGTAGCACTCCTTAAAAATAGCCACAAATGATGATCCAGATTACATGCCAATGAATTCTAGCATTTAGTAGACCTTCTGGAAGGCTACTTTAACAGATTATAACTTTAATGCCTAAGCAGTGATTACATAATGGAGAGAAAAACAACACCGCTAACATAATGAAAAATAGGTCTTTTTTAACTTGGAGTGCATCCGCAGAAGAAATTACTATTTATTTGGCCTTTCAAAAGGGCTTTGATAATGTGACTCATAAAGACCATAAAGAAAACAGAGTAATCATGACTGAAAGTTGGAGTCATGATTAAAACCGAGCTAAGCAGCCAAAATTAAAATGTAGGAATAAAAAGAAAGACGTTTTAAGAAGAGAAAGGTTAACTGTTGTTGTGTGCAGAGGCCATGCTGGTTATCAGCTTTTAACTTCAGTTAGCAGTCTGGAAAGATCAGCTCTAAAACAAGAGTGGCAAAACTGACAAGGGAGGGGAGTGTATTTGGGTTACTGAAGGGTTTAAGGAGTCAATCTGAAACACTATAATTTTTATTTTTTTTTTTTTTAAATCATTGCTAAGGAAATCATATTGCAACGTTCTCGGGGAAGGGGAAAGACCAGGGTGCCATCGTAACAAGTCGACAAAAGCTTTCATGTACACGCAGAGATGTCAAATAAGGCAAGTTTTATGATGCATGCGAGAAAGCACAACATTACCCTCCTAATATATACCTGCCAGGGAAATACCTTCACGGAGAATGCCATCTCCAGTTCTTTTCACCTCACCTCAGTAAAGCTACAGAGGTAAGAGCAGTGCAAGGACAGGTGACTAAAATGATTTGACTTACAAAAAGACTGCCGTATACAAAACCACGAGGTGATGAACCCGTTTGTGTTAGCGAGCACGTGAGCAACAGGGAGCACAACAGAGACACGTACTTTGAAAGTCAGGAATTGTCATCTGACTTTCTCGCCTACTTCCAGCCTTGAATGGGATTATTCAGTGAAATGAAATAAGCAGCAAATTCAAACGGTGGGAATACATTATTTCTACAAAGTGCAGGCTGAGCATGCGAAAAATCGGCACCATCATTAGGGGACATCAGTGGGATTCTGAAAGAATACGGTTCTATTCATAGCCCACAGAAATATAGTGTTAAACGGGATTGTTTGCTGGAAAGACCATAAAGATCTTTGCGCAAAGCCATGATAGAGCCATTGGCCAAGGGATCTAGCTGGCCCACTTTCTGACAAGGACAGGGTATTCCAAAAGGATCAAATGTTGGTCGTCTTTGCCCTCCGTTCTCTTACCAATCAACCCTTTGTAAGAACTGTCAGGGTAGACTTAGCATTAATTAGACTGTGGATCTGATCCAATGCAGTAATTTCTACTTTTGTTTCCTATGGCCAAAAGCAACGTCAAAAAAAAAAAAAAGACAAGTTCACTTTAACTAAAGCGAAGTCATTCATCCTCTAAGCGAGCTGCTTAGCCTGATACAATGCTATCAATGCATCGCTCAAACTTCTCAAAAATAATTAAAAACATCTACTTTTGCTTTGCCACCTGCTCTTCCCCTTCCTGTAAATAATTAGCAAGAACCTGAACTGGAAGACATTGTTTTACTATACAAATGCGTTTCCTTGTTTATTTTATTATCTTTTTTCCCCATCCCCACATCTTTATTTGCAAAACCCATTTAATAATTATAAAGGGATTCCAAGATGTGTGTCAGATCCTGGGATATTGCCACTTGTCTGGTGGTTTGCTACAGTTAGCCTTCAGTCTTGTGGCTAACAATTCACCCAAACTGTGATAATACCTCACCACAACCCACACGCTGCTGCTCTTCAAAGGAAAACAAGGGTACATAATTAAGAGATGATGAGCTCAAATGTAAGAGAGGAGATGAGGGAGCAGATTCTGTAACCACACCTGTGAGTGGTTATACTACTGAAGAAGTTTTTTCAGCTCCATCTTCACTCACAGTATCAGTAAAAGTCATGCATTTTCAAAACACATTTGCAGCAGCAGAGGAAAAAAAATAGTGATAAAATCATGCCACTGCAGAAGAATAGCTTTAATATCAATTATCCAGAATTCAGATTATAAATAAGCATTATTAAGAAATAGCCCTTGTAACAAGCATGAACTACATCTTATATAAATATATATATATATATATATATATACACACATACACAGTTTTACTGGAAATACTGTCAAAATCTCATCCCACAAGAACTGTTACCTGAAAATATTCTCAAAGTCTCATTCCAGGCTTTTGCGATTCTGTAATTGCCACCATAATATAAAGAACTATAGACAAAAACATCTGTGTGTATATGTGCCAGTTCAGTGGCTAATGGTGCAGCACACTGCATGGAAATAAATACTAGCAAGTGGATACAGATACATTCTAGAGCCTACAGGGTCAATCCCTTGTTGGATATTCAGAATAAAAAGGCATACCAAACCACTTTCCTTATTACTCTGTAAAGTTGGAACTAGTTTTTGTTGGTTTTGTCATGGTTAGTGAAGGAGTTGAGAGATCTGGGGCAGAACAAGATGCAAATAAAGCTACCAAACTCAAGCAAGGACAACCGACTGTTCTTCAGAAATATGCATTAAGAAATAATAGGATTACATGATTACTTGATTTCTGATTTAAAAAAAAATAATATTTTGTTTTACCTGAAAGAAGTCCATGTTTTGTCACGCCAAAGGACCACGTCTCCACAAGCGAGTGCCCGACTGCAGGGCCAGATCCTCTAAGTGGCAGCCACACCCTCCTCTTCCTCATTTTTTGTCACTGACCATGAAATGCTTTCAAAGCCAGGCACTGGAAAAAAAAACAAAACAAAAACACCCAAACATTTTTAATGGACACCAGATACCACATTGCTGATTTAATTAGGCAGATTAGAAACAAATAAACATATTTGCACCCATATATTTGTATTTTCTGTTCCATTTCAAACAAATTTGGTAGGCCTGATTTGACACTCTATTCAAATCACAGGAAACATCATTAAAAATGCTCTACGTTGATGGCAGAATCAAGCCCTCATTTCTTTTTAGCATTGAATATAACGTGTTTTCCATTGGTACTGGAAAAATTCACAAATCAGAGGCTTTTCAGAGCATCCTCAGACAAGCCTGTGTATTTTGCAATAGTAATAGATGCCAACACAAAGGCAAGCTTAGAAAGACGTTCTAGAGGTTTTCTCCTCAGTCCCTGGGGTTCTATGGACTTGAAACTCAGCCAGATCTCTTTAACTCTAAAATAAATTTCTATTTTTAAAATCAATTCAAAAAAAAACCCCATTTGAGTAAAGCTTTCTCGTCTTATGTATGCTCATAACCTCACCCAGATTATCAGGTGCTTTGGATCAGAGTATCTACAGGACAGTTCATAATGATACTGCATAGCAAGTATCACCCAACACATCCTTACTCTTACTGTATTTTATACAATTTATTTTATCAATAATTTCGCAGCACATTGGACTATATGGAAATTGATTGTTGCTATAAACTGTTTTGCATATTGTATCATCTGCTGGCTTTAATTCATTATTTAAATGACACTGTAATTATACAACATTTCATATTCTATTTAACCAGAGAATATTGACTATGAATACAAAGTGATAAAAACAACTTTTCCTACCATCTCAAAACACACCCCCTTATTTTCCAATAACCAGCTCCAGCATTCAACAACAAAGCAAAAATACAGTATATTGAGGATTCAGCAACCTAAAGCTCAATTTTTTTGCAAACAACTGCACAAAGATCAGCTGTTCAGCTATCATTAGGACGATAAAATTAACAGGAAAATAAACTGCCTGATTATTGAAATTTAGAACTAAATATGTAACCTGAATCCACAGCTTCATGCTATTCTGTTTGCTGACGGAGCAAAACTGATATTAAAATAAAAACGTTAAGGCTATATTAAGATGTGTGTTAGGGGACGACAACATCTATTACAGGTAGTGTACTAAGTAATGCCAAGTCCAAAATGATTTTGTAATCCCAGCACCTACTACATATTTATCCGTGTATGATTGCGTACCCCCTTATAAACAAGTGATACACTCGCACTATTAGCAGAGGTGTTTGCAGTTCCTTATTGTCCTACATCCCAATAGGTTTCCAGTAGACAATTTTGAAATCTCAAAGCCTGCATAATGCTGTATTCTGCACATAGAGTAAAATATAATTAACCTGCAGAATAGCCTCGGTACTATAGTATTTGTAGACATCTTTATTCACCCAGAAACCTTTTTTCTTTAAATGGCAGAGTATGAGGTGATACGTGTACCTCTCATCATACTGGAGTGCTCTGACACAGAACGCTAACTTTTAAATCCAAATACATAGGAGGGGAATGTTAGCACGTTACTGTTTTACTGGTCTATAAAAATCCACCCCGCAAAGCCCTCCCATCCACGTATTCCACATCAGAAAGGCAGACTTACTCCAGACTTTGTGTTCATATTCACCAAGGCGCTCTGCAAAAAAAAGGGAGCAGACAGAAATCCACGGGTTAACAGAAGAAAAAAAAAAAAACCACCAAACCAAAACAACAAACCACACCACCAAAATCCCCAGCCATGCTGAAGACCTCGCAAGAAAAGGAAAATATTCAGCAGATAACAGCCTAACAAAAAGGGAACAGAGAATTTAGTGTCTCGGTATTGCCTGGATACCAGGTTGGGATTTAGGCAAGCCTTGGATTACAAGGACTATTCCCCTGAAAAATCTAGCCCACGGTTCCTGCGCTGTTTCCGACCAATACCACATCCAAACTGTGACTAAACACCTCATTATGCTTCTCTGGCACTATCTGAAGCAAACATACTGTACAATTTTATGTGGCACCTAGAAGCGGAGGGGGGAAAAAAAAGGGGCTATTTTTTCTACCGAACGGTAATGAAATGACAAATGGCAAGTTCCGTGCAAAACCTTGCATGATCAGTAAATGTTGTCGTGTCCCGTCCCCCCCCCCCCC
>NW_020799092.1:26283808-26289818 GCF_003259725.1 Athene cunicularia
GTCTGCAGTCATCATGGAAAAAAAAAAAAAAAAAAGGAAAGGAAAGGAAAAAAAAAAAAAGAGAGAGAGAGAAAAAAAAAAAATCTCGCCTCTCCGCCTGCTCTCGAGATGCGGTGGCTGCCCTTGTGTTCATTGTCCTGCCCGGCCCAAGCGGGCGCTTTTAACCCTTTTCTTTTTGCAACCCTTCCCTTGTCTTGAATCCAGTTGTTCCAGAATTTCATCTGTGATTGTCTGGCTCTTTATCCTCATATTTAATATTTAGTATTAGTGAAGACGTCCAGTTTTTACTGCAGAGGAGCCCTTTATTGGACTGGGGGATGGACCGTGGGCTAAACTAAAGCTTTCTTGGTAAACCAAGGACACACTCATTGGACTTACTAAAAGTCCAATTTTTTTTTGGCGGAGTATGAATTCTGGAGATGACTTGCCAGGTGGCTGCAACAAGCTGAGTTTATCCAGGTGTGACTTAGGCTAGTTAGGCTTTATCTCCTTAGTATGGTCAGTTCACAACCTGGTACCAAGATTGCCCTGATGAGCTGTTATCACTGGGGGATTATTCAGCATATTAATTAATGTTCTGAGCAAGGACAGACAGGAAAGGCCGCAAAATGAAACAAATTCATTTACAGCACCCCAGTTTTAGGACCCCAATACCGTCTACTAGATGCTTGGTGTTAGAAATACATTTCCCCCACCTACGTATTAATACATGCACGTCTACCAGAGTCCCTCAGCATCCTCTAAGGCATTTTCTAACTTCTCCGATGGCAGAGCAGAGGGAGAGAGCTGAAACACCAGTGGTCTGATCAGAGGTGACAAATTTTTGAGTTTTCCTTCCTGCTACCAACATTCTACAAAAGTTTCTACTGGGTGTAATCTGTTTATCCTTGTAATATGTGAAGCCCCACTGGGCAATTTACCAAAATCACTCTACCACCACCAAGAAAATTTTCATCCCCTTTACAGGTCAGAATAAAGTATATTCTGCCGTGCAGTAAGAACACCGACTTGTTGCACCCAAACGTTTTGCATCTGAAAGTAAACAAACAAACAAAAAGCATACTGAGCAAATTCTAGCCCATAAAGGCTTATGGAGTCAGGCCTAAACTATTTATTTATTTGGTTTTCGAGGCTATAGAATTGTTTGGAGGATATAATCCTTTAGCTATAAAAATGTTAATACTTCAAATGACTAAAAAGCTCGCTGTTCTCTCTCACAAAGTTTGCTGAGTATAGTCACAAATACCAAATATTTTTTTTAAAAGACGTGAAAGTTGCGCATGCCAAAATGTTCTCTGTTATCATTGTTCTTGCGTACTTACTGCTTTTCTCTTGTTTAAAAGAGCACGACGCTATCAGAGCTCATACTAACCAGTCAAAACACCCACGGATGAAACGTATCAGTGAGACTTTATTTTCTCATTTCTACAATAGTTTTTAGAACATGCGAAAATATCTTTTTAAAATAATTAAAGGTAGACTGAGGGTGTTAAAACTTCCCAAAGTCAGTAGCAATTTTAGTAGATTTTCTCTCATTTCTTAACATACGTGTTCAGTTACAGACCTCCCAGTATTATGAAGCTTACGGGAGTCGGCTGGTGATTCCAAACTCAACATGCTTGCTTAAGATGATCTCTCTATGTTTTATAGCTCAGCGGAGGATGAGGAAGCTGCATAGTTGCATCTTACTGCATTCTAACAGAAAAAATACTCGCTTAAAAATCTCCACTACATTATTAAATGATCCAAAAATATTACAGGTGGGGCTAGCACGACTGCCAACTGTTGTGATTGCCAGATGCCTCCTATAATAAGACGGCGTTTTCAAAGTGGCTTAAAAACTTTGCCAAACTTAAACTGTTTGGCTGAAAACTTCCCTCACCAGGTGTGTGCCTCAGGGATAACTTATTTGAAAATCTGCAGCCAAACGGCTTCGACCTTTCCAAGAACGAGCCTATCGAAGCATCAGTTGTTTGGTCCGTGCTGCCAAATTACAGAAACCTTTTCTTTGAGAAGCTCCTGCATCCCCACGTTTGGAGCAGAGGTTAAGACAGGAGGTAGCCTGTTAAGGATTTTGCTGCTTCATTCTAGCCAGGCTGTAAACGGTTGGAAACTTCAGTTTGTGGACACTTGCTAGGGACTTGCTGAAGTTTTAAATAGGAAAAATTCCCAAAGATCTCGCTTTTGCTAAACATGCTGATTCTTCTCACAGCTGTCCAGGTTGATGAGATGGCATATAAACCCACCACAGGCTCGACACCAGAACAACGTAACTCTGCAATGGCTGAACTAGGCTTCATCAGAAGCACCCATCTGGGTGCCACGAAACAAGTGTCTCTGGCTCTTAATATTTCTCCTGCTTGCCATCCAGACAGCCTGGTGGAAGTTGTTTGATTTCAGTACGGAAGAACCAAAGAGATCAAACCAGAATAGGTAAAAAAAAGAAGGGAGAAGGACGTGAGCAAACAGAGCCCAGCAGAGCAAGGGAGGCCAGTTGGGTGCAGGAGAGAGTACACTCTTAGTCTGAGCAGGGAAGCTACAACTATCTGCAAAAAGAAACTGGACTTCTTGGCTGGGGAAGCAAACGGGAGCAGGGTGAAAAGAGACAGTGCTGAGAAGCCAGGACACTGTCAAGAGAGGGAATCACCAACAACTCTGTTGTTCCTCTACGGAGGTGGTTTAAATAGAGAATTATCTTATTGCCATCAGTTGGCCCAAGTAGCCGGGCGCTGTGGGATGGCTCAGAATTATTCCACTCCTTCTGATGACTCGTTTGGATGTTAGCAGACTGCTACAAGATCAAATCTCTGCTTATGCAATTTGCTTTTAAACCCCCCCTAACTTGCAAAAAATGACGTGCACAAGCACGTGCACTCACACACACATACACATGCGTACACGTGTTCAAACCGTATTGAAACAAGGGTTAATCTTGTTCAGACAGGATTAAAGGGTGCAGAACCAGAAAAAAATAAGAATAAAATCTACTGTGCAGGAACACTTCTTGTATAGAGCCCTTGTATGAAACAGCTCTTGCTCAGAGGCCTGTATCCGTCTTTTCTGCTGGGTCCCAGTTTCATTTAATGGACAGGACAGAACCAGGCCAATATTAGCAGCTACTCAGTATTTTGTAGTTTCCTCACAGAACAATGTGCAGCCCCATGTCTTATTTACTGGATGTTTCTCAAACTACCCACCAGAGACCGAATGACAAGGTTTTCCTGTGGTACTACTCATTGTGGCCCTTGAATGCTTCTTAGAGACCCACTCATTTATCTTCATGAAAGTCCCGTGAGCTGAAGGAGAGATACTGCCCACATTTTAAAGAGTAAGAATTTGGCACGAGTATCAATGCATTCTGGGTGCCCAAACTGGGAGATGAAGAACCTGGCTTTTCAGGTTACTCGACTTTATAAAGCACCACATGTCTTGGGATTGTATGTTGAAAGCACCTTTCCCCTAGATTTCACTGGCAGTGGCAAATGCTTGCCGTAGTTCACAACCAAACGCGAATGTGAGGAACCAAAGTTAACAGTTTTATAATTTGAGCGTGCTAAAAACCAAAAGTAAAATACCTCAGCTAACGTATTTCTGCCAAATAAACACACCTTCTTTACAAGGCAAAGTTTTCATGCAAGTACTACCATGCGTTAGAGGGTTATGTAACATTTCCCATTATCCCAGTTGAATAAAACTTGTTTTCTTAGCGCTACAGTGTCAGAAGACAATATAAAATAAAAGCAGTTTTTAAAACTATTTTCTATCCTTTAATATCTTTGTTTTAAGTAAATATTAAGACGGGGCGGGGGGTTGACTCTGAAGTTTTGAACTGTGGGGTTGGCAATACCAGGAATGCCTTAGGGGGAGGTGTAGTGCATTGCTGAGCCTTCACTTTTTTGGGTTATGATTTTGAGTTGTGATTTTGTGTTGTGATTTTGGATTATGATTTTCGGTTGTGATTTTGGATTATGATTTTGGGTTATGATTTTGGGTTATGATTTTAGGTTACGATTCACAGTTGCTGTAACTGATGCCTGCTCAGTGGTTCACATGGACTGGCTTGGGTGTTCTGAACCAAGGGCAAGTGCTCACACTACCACACAACCATCAGAAATACCAGGCCAAAGCGCCATCAACTTGTAATTTCTCCCAAAAGGAAGACTGAAAGACTACAGAGAATGCACATTTCTTTTCCACTACCAGAGGTGGGAGGACACGTGGTCAAGGCAGCAGAGGGAAGGTCATACTGCTCTTCCTGGAAAGTCTGTCGGTATCAGAGTTTGTTATTTTGGATTACTATTATTCTAGTAATTTGTTCGATTTATTCTGCATCTTCTGAATTTTCATCCTTGTTTCTTGAATATTTGAAGTCTTTTGAAGACTGCCTAGAGCTGAAAATCATTACTCAAAGAAACCTGTATTAACATGAGTGCCAACATTAGCTTTTACAAGCATCTTTGAGACACTCCAGTTGCATTACTGCTTTAACCTAGCCATGGAAGCAAAACTCAATGTGGAATAAATCAAAAAACCACGGGAAACACGAGCTGTGAAGTTAAATGTGAGGGTATTTGAAAATTGGTTTTCAAGGTGAATGATTTGTAAGAATTCAGTGCAAAGAGATCTAACCATAAATACCTTTTCCAGGTAGGCCGGGTTTTTGGAAGAATAAGCTTCTACATCATAGCATAATGATGCAAACAGCAAAGATCTTGAACTAAAGTGTGGGCAGATGACAGTTTCCAACAGGAGATGCAGTAGGCTTTAGTGAAGCAGCAAACAGTTGCCCGAAGATATGCAAGACACAAATTATTCTCAAACTATGATGATAATGGGCAAAATGTCGATAACATGGTTTCCAATAGAAGGACCACCATCTTCTCAATGGAATAGCGATGACTGTCTGGAGAGAAATGTTCTTAGCACAGTGCTTTAATCTGAAACCAACCTTGCCCAGGGCAAGCTTGGCAAGGCTGAAAAAATGAGTCCAGGAGAGAAACAGTTCAAATAGTCCAAACAGAATTTGTAAAGGACTAAAGCATAGCTTTGAAGGCACTCTTCTGATCTGGAGAAATGAAAATTCAAGTTATTCCCTATAAAATATTTTTTTCATTCTTGCCTCATCTCAGGAATCCTACACAACTTCTCAAGAAACACACTCATACAAAACTCTGCTAAAATCACATTCTGGAATCCTAGCTGATCTACATGAAAGAAATGTCCTAATCCAACTCGAATTGTTGGCTAGTGTGTGAACATTTTCAGTGAAAAAACCCCAAACGACCTGAAAGTCACTTTTTAATTTTTTTTACAGAATGTTAGGTTACTTTTGATAAAATTTTTCCTTTTTAAAAAATCTGCTTTTTTTGGAAAAGGTACAACTCACCTCCCTGCACCCTGTCATAAGTAGGGAAAAATTAATCTGGTAAATGATCGAATGAAGAAAAAGTAGGAAAACCAAGAGTTAAAGTTGCTGTGTTTACCATGGACACTGTTAATTCTGAACGGTGAAAAGGGAAGTGGAAAACAAGTGTGTAGGGGATGAGAAAATACTGGAGCTTCCTTCTTAATGTGGTTCCCAAACACTCAACTGCGGTTTATGCTCTGAATAAAAGTCATATTATTCTTATCTAAACCATCTAAGAGCAGCATTCACATAATCTGGAACAAGACATACACTCCTGGGAAGTAAGGCTGATACCTAAGAAGAAAAACAGTGGAAGAAGTGGAAAAAAAAAACCCTCAAACAGTTCTCTGTTCAATGAATTTAAGAAGTCAAAATCAACCAATCAGAAATTTAAACTGATCTAGCTAAGTGTGAACTTATTTCCTAGCTTTTGTTTATTTTTCTCACAACATTCATTATTACTGAAACATGGCTTTTTGTTTATGAATTTACTTCGAGCATAGGAGTGCTTGACAAGCAATGTTGACGCATTTTGTCATATGTCATTAGTTCTTCCACAAAACTATGCATGATGACACTAAAAGATACCTTCCCCCCCCCCCC
>NW_020799092.1:26289868-26292109 GCF_003259725.1 Athene cunicularia
CCCCCCCCCTTTTTTTTTTTTAGTCTAAATAGATTAATTTTTGAATTATTTTAAAATAAAATAATGAACAATGGAGCGGTGAAATCAGTGTTAATTCAATTTCATTTTTAAAGTTACTCTGACATTTGAAAAAGTGGCCAAGCGCATACTGCCTGCTTGTTTTTATACAGATACATCTGTCAGAAAATCATGCACAAGCTTGTATGGGACTCCTAGTATTGTGTGTGTTGTAAAATAAATCTGTATTGGTCTGCTCCCAATCTAAATATACTCGTGACTAAAGCTCTTACATGCAGATATCAATCTAGCAAATCAAAATCTGTTTCCAGGCACCGCAACTTACTGAATTTATATACAAAACCTAACAGGTGATGAAAAAAAAAAAAAACCAAAAACAAACCATCAAAGATTACTTTAACTCTACTGTAATACACTTCTACCATTAGATCTTATTTTATTGAATGATTCACAACTTATTGGCTTTTCTAGATTTGCTTTTATATTTCTGCCTCGCTATTTTAAGATGTATTATCTTTAATCCAAAAACTGCCATCCTACCTAAACCTACTTAGAATTTTCTATGATGAAATCTCATTGAATGAAGATTAGTGAGAATTACCAGATCTTTCACGGTGCAGTTTGAGGGAACATACCAGCCACAGCACAGCATAACCCAAAAAGGTCTTACCCACATTTAAATTTTATAATATCACGATGGAAAGCTACAAAATATGTGGGATTTTTTTTCTTCACTGAGCAAAAAGAAGACACGCTGATCTGTGTTCAGCTTGTACTTCATAGCAGAAAGCGTCACAGCTTTCATATATTCATGTATCATCTGTATGATGGGCAGAACCTACGAAATGGCGTGTTGTTTCTGTAGAAAGATGCTAACAGGGATTCAAATCCCAGAGTGGAAGGGAGCTTAAAACAGGACAAAACTCATCTGGAACTTGACTGCTTTGTAGGAAATTCTCCTATTTAGAGCCACCACAGATGTTTTGCCTGAATCTGTCTGCACATGCAATTAGCAGAAAATGAATGGAAAATTGCAATTATTTGGGAAAGATCAGGGCGGTAAGTTGAAGCTTTTACATCCAGTACTTTCTGTTCACTTAAAATACAACAGAAGTTATTTCCCTTGTCATTTAAAGGAAACTGATATACCATGCAGTTTGAAGTTATCAAAAATTACTGAACGTTTCTACTGCAGTAGAGCACAGGGACTCTTAACTTTGGGCCCAACTGTGTTGAGTGCTGAGCAAGGACAAAGACTTTGATTCTCAAGCCTTTAGGGCAATGGCCCTTTTGACAAAACAAGGAAATGAACAATCTCATATATTTGTAATACTCAATTTTTAGTTGAAGGAATAACACTTTAAGGGTATTCCTCCACAGTTCAGAGTAGGTAACAGCATCTAGAAACAATTAAGTATTCATTAAAAAAAAAACAACAACCCTCTCTGACTTCAGCACCTCACTGACTAAATTAAAATTTTCCTTTCTAAAGCCATTTCTAAGAGTTTACTCTGAATTTTTCCCCCAAAATTCTGGCTGAGTTAGTGCATGATTATTTTCTAATGGAAAATCTCAACATGCCTCTTCTGCAATAAAAATGTCCGAAAAAGAACACTTTTAAAGAATGTTTTTTTACACTGGTAACTGCAGAAAATAAAATAATAAAAAAAAAAAAGAACAAGATACTTTAGTCTGGTGCTTGTATTTTATGTTCTCACACTCACCATATTGAGTTCAGCATTTTTTAAATAGAAAAATTTAAGATGAAAAAAAAAAATCCACATGTGTGAGGTTTGTTTGCAAAAAATAATCCAGTTATTGCTCAGTTATTCTTTGTATGTGTAGATGGAGAGCAAGTTCACGTTGCTTTTAAACAATAGCTTTTGTTCTTGAGATATATTTCAGAGGCAGAAAAATACTAGTTGCTGCAGCACTAGGAGTTCTTGATATATTGAACAGTAGAGGAAACAGTCTCAGAAACTATGTAAACTGCTTCCAGCCTGAACTTAGCAGGCTGCTTTTTTGCCAGTATTTCAGAACATGTTGAGCTGAATAAGCATATTTTCAACATTACAACAGGGTGTAATCACTTTTTCATCTGATCTGCTCTTCCATGTACGCTTTATTACAAAAAGGTGGAAAGTTATACGTGGAGAAAAAACAGGCATGAAGAAATTGAAAATTAAAAAGTCTCTAAAACGTTTTCCATTCCCTCCCTGCCCC
>NW_020799092.1:26292159-26295673 GCF_003259725.1 Athene cunicularia
TCTCTCTCTCCCTGGTACTAGCTACCGCATGGTGGATGGAGGCTGTTTAAGGTGTTTTCTTTCACCTGAAGTGAGCTAAATGGTTCCAGCAGCATTGGAGAAATCGCTGCTTTCCCTCCGCCACGGCACTCCAGCGCCAGAGCGCGGGGATGTGAAAGCTCGGGCTTCCTAGCAGAGAGGAGAGAGAGGTGCTGGCACCGAGCTCTCCGGGACGAGGCCTCCTGCCAAACCAGCCCAAACCCTCAGCCAGAAGGAGCTGACCTTAGAGGACACGGCGCAGAGCGCTCCTCCGCTGAGGCTCCGACGGATAGCGAAGGTTGCGAACGGGATGAGAAGCAAACGTAGGTCGGGGTGTAACTGCCACAGGACTACGGGTCTGATTCTCCTCTCCCCTTAATGGCCTTACCCCTTAGGGCTTGAAAGGACTCGGGATTTCATACAGTGAAACACTTGTTCAGCTGCCAAGAGAACGGCTACTAAAATGACAAAGCAGAACCCACGTCTGTATGAAGGGAAGTACAGAAAACAGCTTCCCTACTCTGCTCTTTCCAGATTTCAGAGGAGAGCCCTCGCTTGGCTGGTGTAAACACCTGTAACTCAACTCGAGTAAGACCGTTTCACATCAGCCCGGCAGCCGGGCTGGGCAGGGACAAGGCTGGAGGCAAATATCACTGTGCGGGCAGGTTTGATGGAGTTCGGTTACCTGGCTGGAGAAAGACACTGTCTGGGCTGGAGATGGCATTCGCTTTAGTCATCTGGTGTGGAAGAGCAGAGCATGTGGATCAGGAATGCAAGCTCATACTTGTTTCTAAGTCATCTCTGGCGTAATACTTAGATTCAAGCTCCACGGTGAATATTTGAAGGCTTACACAGACTTTGTGCAAAGGAAAGGGAACTGTTTAATGAAAAAACGCCCGCGTGTACCAACCATGGGCTAAAAGTTTTCAGGTCATGTCACTATTTATAAACAAAATCCTGGCAAATATAGTGGTCAAGGTATGAAAGAGAAGGCTGCAACATGCAGTACATTAGAGAGCTTTTCAACTTCTACTTTTTTTTAAATTAAAAAAAATGGGTTTAGTTGGCATTAATTATATGTTACCTGCTCTCCAGAATTTACTGTTGATACTAATTAGCACTACAGGAGTACTTCAGAACCCTTAATATTAGGGCACTGCTGTGATAGGGTATGCTTTGGAATATTTACAAGATTAATTAGATATTAATGAGGAAAAATATAACGCAGGGGAAGTCTGGGAGGAAGAAGAGTGGTTTGGGGATGTGTCGCAATTCATGCCGGGTCCCGGGATGCCCTAACAGCCACACGAGGGACTAGAACCCCCTATCTGGGGAGTACAGGGCTGGGAGGGGGGGGGAAAGAGGAGGGGGAAACTGCACTGTTGTTGTGTAGCAGGGTCAAAGAAAGAAATCTGTTCATTCTCAGAGGAGGTCTCATGTAGAAGCTGTTCATGTAGATACTAAAAAGCACAGTCATCATTTGCCATGACTTTACCACCTCTGAGTAGGAGCTGTTGGGAAGGTGGGAGACCCCTATTAGAGATTTAAACGTACAGGTGTAGCAGAAACTGGAAAACTTCCCCATATGTTACCAGTAACTACGTTTGTGAGACCAAGAACACGGTCATCCAGTGCAAAGACGACTTTGCAGGCAGCTAGTCATCTTCCCTCTTGTTTTCTCAGAACATATTTAGTGCCACCAGCCATAATTGGGCAAGAGGGGTACAACTGCCTTTGGAGTGATACCTGTCCAGCTGGGTTGATGTTTATACATAAATTCAATTTATTCCATCTATTTGTCTGTGTTAGTGCAGCTGTTCTGCATCCCTATTTTTTCATGCTCACACTAGTAAATACCAGGGACGACAACCTGATTAATGATGACACGACTGAATTAGGGACGTAACTATGGGCTGTGTGATCGTACAGATTCAATCGTTTTGCCTGAGTAAAATGGGGAAGAAGGAGAAACTAAGGAGTAAACAAATTAAAGTGCTGTCTTTAAAATAAGCTCAGCAGTGCAGCAACGCAATATGGAAATAAAGTAGTATCTGTGACTTCAGAGGTCTCTTTAATTTCAGAGCTGTATGTTACAATTTAGTGTCATCTTGTTGTTATTTCAACCTTAAGGTATCCAAATATTGGTAAATAATAAAATTGGGGAAGGGAGGAAAACAGAGCTATAAAACTATGCAGCTCCCCTAAAATATGGAGCCTTTTCTTTATAAAATTTAAGTCAAAACTAATCATGAGACCACGACATATGGCACTTGCAGCACGGTTGGGCAAATAATGCCCTTTTATGTTGATTGTGTGAGGTCAGGGGATATCAGGGTTGAGATTTGCAACCACCACCGCAACAATTGAGTCTGCTTGGGACGATCGGGAGCAACTGAAAATGCTTCCTTTGAAAGAAAATTCATGCCACTCTTTATTTATTATTTAACTAATGGGAGGGGCTGTTCATCTATAAATGTTCATCTATTATTTAGAAAGGAAAATGCAGTACAGTGTTTTCCTCCATGTATCAGAACATTTCCTTATCTTTAAGGGCTGAACGGAACAATTTATAAATGGACAAAAACAGCTTTTGAAAGGTACTACAGTATTTTCGAAGTGACAAAATGTCTCTGAAAAAAAACCCGCATCACGCCTCAAACATCCTCGCTTCAAAATACAAGACGGTAAATAAATAGCACTGTTTCACACAAGGAAGTCATGATGTTGAACCTGCAAACACCTCCATCTTCTGCCTATAAATATGCTGAACCTTTCCCAGACTCCTCGGGACCATGACAGCTCAGGAGGCCGTGCCTACGTGTATCTTCAGCCAGAAGAACTAGACTGTCGGTATAAAATGCTTTACCCTGATAATCATGTTATATGATGTGTGCTCTGGAAAAGTCTGATTTTTCTCCTACACCACTTGGCTACTAATTAAGCTTTCCTCCCATCTCACCTTTTGGTCAATTGAGACTCACTCACTTTGCTCTCTGATGCAAACAAAATTATAGAACTAAAGTCAATTTTTATGCTGGTCCTTCTGTTCAAATACTGTCACCCATTACCTTAACATGTGTTGTATGTTGTCTACAGTATCGATTTGTGTAATTTTACAGCAGAAGAGCCCCTGATTAGACGGCTCCACAAAACAGAGTTCTGCAAGTCTCAGGTGTCTTTAACTTATTTGGAGGCTGAACCAGGGGTGATGTCTCTATAGTCAAGCCAATTTGAATTCATTTTCTACTTGTCCTTTGCTAAGCAGAACTCAAATGTACGGACGGATGATGACCTGCGTGCCTGATTCACCCAGAGTTTTTGCAGAGCAGCCTGCTAGTGAAGTATCCATCAAGTATTCCCTCTGAAGAGGCTGGGCAGCTGTGAGTCCTCCCTGACAATTAGTGGTTGAAAGGCAGAAATTACAGAATCACAGAATCATCCAGGTTGGAAAAAGCCCCTGCAGCTCCTCCAGTCCCACCATGACCCTCCCCCTGAC
>NW_020799092.1:26295723-26406401 GCF_003259725.1 Athene cunicularia
TCCCTTTCACAGACACCCAAAATTTACACAAAGCGGTCAGAACTGGCCCCGTTCCAGGCCAACATTCCCTGTAAAGTGAAAATCCTTTGATTATGTCAAACAAAATCCCAGAGGTACTATATACAATACCGAACTCAGTTTCATGTCTGGCAAATACAAGTCTGCTAAATGCAACAAGTGCAAATCCCTCTTTTAGTAAGAAGAAGAAATGAAATTTATATGGTTGGCAATGCCCTCACTGACTTTTCAGCCTACTTCTACACCATGTTGTTATTTACCCGTTCTCAGTCCGCACTCGCACCTTCTCACAGGCTGAAGCTGGTGTGAACGGGGTTACAACAGGTAGGACAATGAGGAATCAGGCTCATACAGACCTTGATACAAGGAAAGCAACAACTTTCCTCCTCTGCCCTCACCAGCTCCTACTCTGGGTCCTCCTCCAGGCCGTAGGGTTGACTAAGCCTCCACTACACCATCCCATCTGCTCCCCAGTGGCTTCCAGCTCTTGCTCACAGTCCTGCCCCCATTCAGATCTGAGTGCCACAAAACAGTGCACTGGGACAGCAGGACCACATTCACAAGTAAAACTCATTTAACATGTTGTTGTTGTTAAGTATACAACACATTTCCTTATTACAGGAGGAAATTTGGTGTGAAATACTGCACAGGAGTAGTATTAACAAGGGAGGAATTGCTTAGATGGGACAGGCTCCTGTGCTCCAAATTAGCCAAGATATCGAAGTTTTAAGGCACACCGCAAGGCTAAAAGCATACTGTGTATTTATAACTTTCCAGTCAGATGGTTGATTTACCGATTTTGAAGTGCCAAAGGATGTTTTATTGTGTGCATTGTCTATAAAATGACATACTAGAGCATCTTCTGCCTTTGGAAGGCTGCAAAGGCCAGTACACACCATCAAGAGTCCAGCCTACTTCTATAAAGCTTACCTTTATAAATCCATAAAGATTTATAGTACAAACATTCCCAATACATACATTGGTGATTTTGCCTGAACTCCAATATATTATTATATGCAAAGACAGTAGCCAGCAGCTATTCAGAAGCGCTCAGGGACTGTGTTAGCAGTAAGTTAATTCATTTTTCTGTTTTAAAATCCTTTCAAGAAACGAATAAACTAGGATAACAATAGAATCTTTAACAATATTACTCAGACAAATGTTTGGACATCTGACACGCTAGAGTGAAGTGTGATAGCATCTATCATCAGCAGATGCTGTACAATTATACAGCATTTCCCTGCAATCAGGAACTGCGTCAGATTGAAACGCCATGCTTTAGAGGCAGGCAAAGAACTTCCTTGCAGAAACAGAACCACAGAGTCCTTACGGTTTTCCCCTTCTGAATGCACATCAAACAGCAGAATTTCAGGTGTGTAACTGGGGGACACCAGGCAGCTGGCCCTCACCGGCTATCAGGGGGAGTTATACCTGTGAAATAATCTTTCAGATACTTAAAACCACAATATATTTAATGAAGATATTAGTGGCATAACCCAATTTATGGATACGAGTCTCCTGAAGAGCCATGCAATGCTGACAGAAATGCTGATACATACTAAGATAAAAACCTATCTTCTTAATATGCAGAACGAAACCTATTTTAAGAATCCATTCGGCATTTTTACTGAGTACTACTTTAGTCTCTGCATTTTAAAACCCGTTACTTTAGTTACCAAAAGTTTTGCTGTGCAAGGATCAGAGTGCTAGTAAGCATAAAACTCCCTAAAAATATTTTAAATGTTTCTTACGCAATGGAATGCTACAATTTTCCAAAGTCTGGTATCTCCGAGACTTTTATAGGCTTGAAGTCATAATTTGCACTCGAGTGAATGCCACTTGAGCAATAAAACTCCCTGTTTTTATTCTGCCAAATTATCGTATCCTAAAACTGTGCCACTGATCTGAGACTACTGCAACTACTATAATTCTTTATTTAGGTACCTTCTTTATCCAGGTAATAAAACGTATTTGTGGTAGATGTTGATTTTGCTGTTAGATTTCTGCCTTTCTGAGGTAACACAAAATTTTGCACGCTAAAAAAAAGCCGCGAAGGAGCTGGATTAATGATAAAAATGCATGAAAAGCAGTTTATCCCATCAGTATCATCATACTGCTAGACAGGATAGTACCACAATAAAACAATGGCATGCATGTAACATCAATACGTGGACCTTGAAGCTTATATAACCATTTATATGTTAAAAAATCATGTTCAGCAGGAAAGAGCTAACTATGTTTGGGTTTGGGGTTTTTTTGGTCATTTTTCGCTTTGTTTAGGAGTATGCTTTTTTAGGTGAAGGATTATAAAATGCCGTTGAGAGCAGACTGTTCGTCTATATCTTCCGTGCATTTTAAAATTTTCTAGCAATGCATGGATACACAGGAAGAAAGAAAATGGCTGCAGAATTAGACTCACCGTCATTAAAGTAATTAAAACGCAATATTAATCTTTAATGGTAATTATTCTTTTAATAGCCCCTCCAAATTATAAACAGAGAGCTACAGCTTCCCCTCCAGCAACAGCACTCTAACCCCACCAAGGGAAGAAAAGCCAGGCGTGCCAGAAGGAGCCCCAACCAAGCATTGCATCCTCCCTTTCACAGACACCCAAAATTTACACAAAGCGGTCAGAACTGGCCCCGTTCCAGGCCAACATTCCCTGTAAAGTGAAAATCCTTTGATTATGTCAAACAAAATCCCAGAGGTACTATATACAATACCGAACTCAGTTTCATGTCTGGCAAATACAAGTCTGCTAAATGCAACAAGTGCAAATCCCTCTTTTAGTAAGAAGAAGAAATGAAATTTATATGGTTGGCAATGCCCTCACTGACTTTTCAGCCTACTTCTACACCATGTTGTTGTTTACCCGTTCCCAGTCTGCACTCGCACCTTCTCACAGGCTGAAGCTGGTGTGAACGGGGTTACAACAGGTAGGACAATGAGGAATCAGGCTCATACAGACCTTGATACAAGGAAAGCAACAACTTTCCTCCTCTGCCCTCACCAGCTCCTACTCTGGGTCCTCCTCCAGGCCGTAGGGTTGACTAAGCCTCCACTACACCATCCCATCTGCTCCCCAGTGGCTTCCAGCTCTTGCTCACAGTCCTGCCCCCATTCAGATCTGAGTGCCACAAAACAGTGCACTGGGACAGCAGGACCACATTCACAAGTAAAACTCATTTAACATGTTGTTGTTGTTAAGTATACAACACATTTCCTTATTACAGGAGGAAATTTGGTGTGAAATACTGCACAGCAGTAGTATTAACAAGGGAGGAATTGCTTAGATGGGACAGGCTCCTGTGCTCCCTTTCATTACCTCTGTCGTGGCCAAATAATTCAAGATGTCCTTTTTCAAATGTAGTGTATACACTTCAGCCTTGAACTTCATCACAATGGACAGACAAACGGAGGTCTCCCATACGGGCAGTCAAAAGGAGACTGTTCTCCACAGCAATTCCTCAAAGAACCCTTGCATTTAATTACTTATGTCTACACAAGAAACATCCTTAAACTTCTGTAGGTAGCAGAAATGAAAAGGGATGAGCAAGCAGTGCCACAATCATTGCTGTAATGTAATTAGATATACTTAAAGCTTACTCCGTTGTGTAGAGTACCCTATCTACTTAGAGGTTGCATTTCATTATGCAAGTGGGCCATATAGACGTGTACCCAACAGTAAAGTACTACGAAAAATTCTACAAAAGTTTAGGTTTTAGACTGCTAAACACCGATGTTAATCCTTACTAAAAATAATTTGATTTTTAATGTAATTATGCTCTTAAAAACTTTAATTGCAAAGAACTAAAATCAGTATCCAATTTCTTGAGCATTTCAATTCAATGACAGTGCCTGTTAAGAAGTATTTCCTATTTTAATAACCAATGAAAAAATACTGAAATAGCATGGGGATAAGATGAGGAGTAAAACTATGCTTAGCTGTACAGTACATTTTTGTGCTTAGGCCCACATGCACAGAAAGTATAACCCAAACTTTTCATAATGAAAAATGCTCACCATTAAAACTAGAATCTTTATTATAAAGTTCAGGTATGTTCCTTGCTTATTCACCATAATGAGTGAAGAGGATTACTCTCAGTATGTCCCAAAGCAGGGGATATAAGAGGATACACTAAAGTTAATCAGAGCAGGAGGTTTTTTTGATCTTCCAAAGATTTGACAGGAGGAGAGTGTGTCTCCCTTGCAGGGATCCAAGTTCTGTTTGTCAACTGAATTTGTCCTTTAAGTTTCCCACTGTGACTTGGTCATAGCAAGAGGTGAACGGAGAAGATGAGATTTCCTGATAATTCTTCTAAGAATTGACAGCTCAAATCTGTCATTAGCTCCTCCATCATCCACCAGAGAAAAATTCCAGCAGTGACCAGCCTTTGCAAACTCTAGCTCCTGGTCATGACCCATACTGCTCAGTTTAGGATTTGAGTTGGGGAGGAAAGGCAAAGAAAACAAGAGTAAGAGATGTGGGGATCCGTCAGCATCCATGTGAGCAAATTACCACTGCACTATCCAGAGAGGCAGACAATGACAGGCTGTCACAGCTCTGTAGGGGACACTGGGGAGGGCTTGCACACACAGCTGAGGAAGAAGGACAAGCTGTGGTGGGGATGAGTGCCTCTCCTGAGACACGGGTAGCACGCCTGGAGAAAATGAAGCTCAGTAGGCTCTTGGCAGCATCAGGGCATGTAAATACTTGTCATGTTCGCTGGCTTTTCCTAATGTCTATAAATTGCATAATGACACAATGAGGAAAATAGCCATTTGTTCTAATGGTAAAATATCAAAAGCAGCCTACCTCTTCAAAGGAAGGGTATGCATATTTCTGGAGTGTGAACACAGCCATCAATACTGTTGCAGAGCTAACAGAAGAAAAAAAAAAAAAACAAAAAACACATGGTGAGAGGTTCCCAGAGAAGAAATCACTATTAAAAAAAAATAATAATTAAAAAAACAAGTAGAAGAAAACTGAACCAGATAAGAAAATCCCATCTCCTCTTCTTTTCCCACCTTAAAGTAAACCAACTCTCAAAGATTGATTTATTAGGGTTTTTTTAATTTTCCTCTCCAGAAAACCGAAATCTCCTAACAACCTTAACTATGGGATCTCACACTGCACACACCTAATTAAAGGATTTGTCTTCATCCAGAATTACTGCGATATGTCAATAGTCTTCTCGATCCTTTTCTGTGGCACAGAAACCTCAGGAAGCAATTTCTGTCTTTTCTCTCTCCTATTCAGAAGCAATTCCATAAAAACAAACAATCAAACAAAATCCCTCTACTGGTCAGGGCTGCAGACCTCAAGGAATCCACTACAGGGCAGGATACCCAACAGCATCCAAACTGGGTCTGCAACTTTTTGCTTTCACTTACGAGTAATCCAGGGGCTTTAGGAGCTGATGGAACCCACCTGAATCAAAGCATGAACTAACCTAACAGCTGCTTTTCCTACTTTAGGATTTGTACAAATAAAGTATCTTGCACACTAGGTCAGAAAACAGTGTGTATTTTGATAAAAATAAATCTCTATTCAATAGTGAGTTTACAGTTACAGAATATAAAACTATTCAGTCTGTGTGCTTCTCAACTCCTTAAAATTCCAGAAACAAGAAAAGAGCATGTATGGATGTAACACACACACGAATTAAAAGAATAATGCCCAGAAATTAATAATTTGGTAAATCTGATGCACTATGAAAGAATTACTGAGCTTCAAGAGTAAAGTAACTGCCAAAAAAAAAGAAAAAAAAAGCTGTTCTGGAAGCGTATACTATACCAGTACATTCAACAGGATTTAAGAGAAAAATATTGCAGAGAAATTTTTCTCAATCTAAAATCAGCATATATTTACATGTTTGTAATGTAGTCTAGATGTTTTGTTGATCTCCATCTGTTTTCAGAGCTAGCTACAAGGAGCTTCCCACGTGCTCAATTGCATCCATGATTCTGAAAAGATTTTAAACCGCAGAAAGGATCTATGACTGTGCAGACATGCTTTCTGACTTATCAAATTACCTTTTGATTACGCTGAATGCTTTGCAGATAGGTCACTACTCGCATGCATCCAGAAGTTAGCGCTAAATGAAATAATTAGTGAATGAAAGAACTGCTTTGTCACATGCAGAGTGCTTTATGCCTTGCAAATTGTTGGAAAAAAAAAACAGGTAAGCGTAGGGAAAAAAAAAATCATCATTGTAATTGCAACATGATTTAATACAGCTACTAATAAAGATTATCTGTGTATCCAGTAGAGTCATAACTGAGATGCTTTTAAGTATGAAGCATATGAGCAAGTTAGAAAAAACATTTGATCAGGATGAAAGGCTGCAGATAACTTCAGAATTGCATTTATTTGCTTCTTTGTCCGTACCCAAACGTTAGCAGTGGCTGGAGTTGGTGGGATTCAGCCTCTGCTTTCACTGTGTGGATGGCAGTCAACCCACATCGCTGCATTAAATGTTTATTTGTCCATTTTGAAGCTAAGATTCAAATTTGATTTCAGAGCATGACTACATCTGCAGCGAGCTTATTATTGCTTCTTTACTAAATATTAAAGCCACGAAGCAATATGTATCTAATTGCTGAAAACATTCTTAATAAATGAATCATGGTTGCGTTTTAAAAATTAATTTCTATGTGTGGTAAAATATTTTGCCTATTAAAATAGTCAAAACTGACTGAAATATTTATTTACTAAAGCAATCTTGTGAGAGAACTGATTTTTTAAGATGTAAAAATAAAAAAAACAAAACCACCCAAATGATGAAATCTTCTTACAGATGAATCTCCAACTCCTGACAATTTTATGCTGTTTGCAGCAGATTAGTAGTTGTGTAGGCTAAGGAGGAGGATCATAAACAACATTCATTTTGATGCTTATTGGTATTATTCTGTGGAATCTTTTTCAATGTCTCAACTGTTAAACCCTGTATCTTTCTATTAATACATTACACGATTTAAAAAAAAAATGTTTATTTTATGAGATGCTTTTTCACAGTAAGGTTTGGTATTTGTAAACATTTCCATTTAAAACATGCTTTTGCTATTTACATGTGTCTTACCCAATATGGCATTTTAAAATAACGTTCTCAACTGTATTTCTAAGGGTCAGATGCAACTTGGCATGGGTAAGACAATGAACTGATTATACCTAAGCATTTGTTTTGGGGTAATTGTTTGCAGCTAGTGCAGCTGAAGAGTTAAAGCCATGTGCTGAATTTAAATCTATAAACATGAAGGATGGTGCCAACTTGGCAGCGAATCGTGCATTCAAAAGTAAACGGGTCTCCCTGGCTGCTTCAAATGGAGGCATCAATATGAGGTTTAGCTGCTGCCTCTCTAGTTCACAGATGCAACCTTCCTTGCCTATGTCGCCTTTTACTCAAAACAGTCCATATTTTGCAGAAAGTCTCTTTAAAACAGACCAAGAAAGGTCACGGTTTGCAATTCAATGAGCATATTAAAAGGAGATCTGGCATATTTTATTACTTCTATAAGAGAAACCTCAGATCTCAAGATACAAGTATAAAGACAAACACTTTTTGTAACCGAGTTTTAAATAAATCAAACTCAAGACGGGCTTACTGGTTTCGGAGTAATGGGGCTACAGTAAGCCAGCCTGGAAATGAGATGCCAGCTCCTAACAAACCTGCAATAGTATCCCTCACAATGTATTCAGACACACCATTTAAAATTCAAAATGTAATTTGGAAGGAATCAAATTACAGTGGATAAATCTATATTTCATTTTAAGAACTGCAAAAAACCCTAAACCTCTTCTTAAAACTGGAAGATGAAAAACAAAACTCAGGAAATGCTTTCTTTGGGGAAGACATTTTTTTTTTTTTTAAAAATATGTATTTTAAGCTTCACGTGCAAGTTGTCAAAAGATCTGGTTATCGGTGATATCCCAAGATGGTTTTCATTAGATATCTTTAAGTGTGACCATTAAAGCTATATGAATGGCCTCTGAAGTCTTGAATTCTAAAAGATGCCTATTCTTTGTCAGTCCACGCATAAATGAAGATCTCCACGTAGTCTCTGCGTGTAGCTAAGGAGGAAACATTTCAGGATGTAACCCAAATGTGTCGAAATAAAAACAGGATAAAAAGAAAACCCAAACCAGAAGGGAGATTAAGCTAATGCAATGTTTTCTATGAAAGGACAAATGTCATCTTTTATTCAGCTGGACTCTTTTTCATAGAAGAGGCAAAAATAGCAGCAATACAGTGCACTGGTGAGCACTGCCCTCTCACTGCCTCCAGATGTACTGACGTTTGATTTGCTGCTGATTAGTATGGGCAAAAGAAGAGGGGGGGGGGGGAAAGCTGGCATCAAGTCACGTCCTCCATCTTAGTCCCAGCTGGTACCAAGCTCCAAAGAAACAAAGCGACTTCAGACTGTGCTATCATATATTCATGACCAAGAAGAAATATAAAAACCAGCACGTTTGAATTCCTGACAACCATAGAAGAATAGTGCATTGGCATGTTGAATTTTTCCAGCCAGCCTTTGCTGACCTATAAACCTTTGTGACTGGAACAAATGCAAATAGAGCTGACTTGCCTCACAAACTACTGAAGGGTATTCAAACCGAGTTGTGTCTAACAGGCTAACAATAACCCACTGTCCCACCCATGCAAAACACACAGTCTGGGAAAAACAGCTTTAGAAAAGCACTTGACGGAGACATAAAATGCAGACCACGCCAGGGAAAAAAAAAAAAAAAAGAAAAAAAAAAAGCCATCTTTCTTCATACTTCTTCACCTAAAGTGCCATCACAAAAGAGTAATCGGGAGTAAAATTATCTAACTATTAAAATGAATTATGCAGAATTTTAAAAACAGGCTGGGAATTAGCAACTGAAAAAAATCAGGGACTGCATCGACTGAAGTCGGATCGGGCTTCAGCCATCAAATTTCATGCCCTAAAAGCAAACCTACAGTCAACAACAAAGTCTAAAAAATGGTTGTGTGCTAACGAATGACATACTAGCACTGAAATTCCACTCCGGGAAAGAGTATATCTAGAGTAAAAGGCCTGCTCAACTACAAAAATCCCTGGATGACATTTCTCTTTGAATTCTCATTATTCTTGTATTTTTACTTGAGGAAGGGAGATATCTGAAGGTATTGACCTCTCCAGCTTTTCCTATGGCCCCCAAAATAGCTACAAGATGAGGAAGATCAAATTCATACAGTAATTCAGCAAAATCCTTTTCCACCAGAGAAAGGAAAGAAGGCACCGCCGTAGGGCATTTCTTCAGTGAAACAAGTAAATTCTTTTTCTGAGGGAGTTAAAATAGGAAAGTGGATGGCTCTTTTCTGGAGTATCTGCATGCTCTCGCTATCTTTTTATTTGACTCTGCATAGGTCTGTGATTGAATGGGCCCAAGTAGCCATCCCTTGGTCTGCTTCCATCAAAGGCTAATTAAAGCAGCCTCACTCCCTGTGCAGAAAGAAAGGGATGAACAAGAGCAAAGGAACGTAGGGGAAAATGTGGTCCTATCTCAGTGCTCCTGCTGTTTGCTAGGTAGAGTCATTAGTGATTAAGTCTGACCCTAGACTTCATCTTGTGCTTGCACTGCTTGAACATTCATTAGGTAAGTCATATCATTGTCATCTTAACGCTCAGATAAATTCAGGTATCTAATTTATCCCCCCTAAATTCCAGTGTCCAGACATCTAATTTTCTGAAGCTGCGTACGTAAGCAAGGAAGAAAAAGGGGCACCTCCTGATGAGCATTCAGATCACCGACTGACCGTGCTGGAAGCCTAGTCTGAGCAAACTCCTAATCTGGTACATTTAATTTAGTTCCCAGATCTAATCTCCCTAAAGCAGAAAGAAACCAGGCCAGAGCACTAGTCCTACAAGCAGCTGCCATTAGTCTTTTTGCATTCAGCAAACTGCTTGCAGGTATAAAATTGATTGTGTGTAAGTCCTTAGATTCTGAGCATGGCAGATACATATTTGAAACCTTTTCAACATCTGGCCTTTAAGAACAGAGCATTAAGGAAAGTTGAGAAGATCTGTCTCAAGTTTCCATCGAAGCGCCTATGATATACAACCATTTCATAAACATTCCCCCCGTGTTCATAAAAAACGCAGAGGCAGCTAGCACCAGGAATAGCTTGAAAGGGAGTGCAAAAAGAGGGGTCTGCATTTCTATCACCTAATAGCAAAAGGTAAGGTGTAACCCTTGTGAAAAACTACCGAATTTGAACAGGAAGGGGGAAGTCCCTTCTGGATCAAACTGCTCCGTAAGCATATGCTAGGCGGTTTAAAATGGAGTTTAGCTACATGTGGAATCACTGCAGAAAAACTGATTTATATGCGGTGACAAATGCCAAAAAAAAAAAAAAAAAAGTAACGTATCTGTGAGGAATTCCCAGCGATGAACTAAAAATCTGCCATTGTGCCATGTTCTTTAAGAAAGGAGATATGGATCCTCAACTCTCTTGGACATTTGGGAGATTTAGGTCTGTACGGGGGGTATTTAGGCTGGAATTTATCCCACAGGTTGCAGCTGCCTGTGTTGGGTACCGAGCGTGACTTGCCTTTTGGGCTGCCTGTAAGCCAGCAGAACAAGGCAAGATGATCAGAGTTGTCTTCTGAGGTGACAGAAGGCATTCTCCACCTCTCCTGTTATTACAAGAGTTTCCTTGATGACCTCAAGTGACAAGTCATTTAATCTCTGGAGACTGAAGTTTTCTATACTTAGTCTTCTGTATAATAAAGTCAATAAATTGAACTCCACTATGCTGAAATTACAAATGGTTAAATAAAAGCAGGTATTTCATTAAAACTCACTGACATTCACCTCTCCATTGCACTTCTGCATAAATTTTGTATCTTCTAATTTTATTTTGTTTTTAAATACTTTCTCAGTGGCATTAGTATTGATTCTAATTTGACTGGATTTGCAGTGTTTATAGTCATTGTGGGGCTAAAGCCTATAGAAAGGCAAACAGGAGGATAGGAAAGACACTATCTTCCTTTGGCTTTTCTAGGTAAATGTTCGCTAAAGGTGTTTGTGTTGCAACGGGTTGGCAGTAGTCTGCCATGTGATGAAATCAAGGATGAAGAATGAAGCCAAATTGCCAATATTCTAGCTTAGAAATAACTAGCAGATAGTTCTGCAGAACCACAAAGTTGTGTAGAAAGGTCTTTTTTAGATTTAATATAATGTAGCAAATTTATTCTATGGATTAAAAGTTTACCTTTAAAGTGTACATTAAAATGCACAGAGGTAAATTTTATGGCCTTGTTTCAATGTGAAAAACAACAGTGGTTTGGTGGGGTTTTTTTAAAGTCTTTTCCTGCTAAAATTCCAGAACTTAAAGGGTCAGACGGGTTTCATGTAACTCCTCTAAAAGTTTCATCTTATTCTGTTAAACTCTGAAAATACTAAAGCAGGAAAAACATGTACATAACTGAAAGCTGCGCTCTCAGCTCTGGTCTCTAGCTGTATTCTTGCCCTGGCACACAGGGCTGTAGGATGTATCACACATTTGTTAAATGCCTATTGTAAATACACAGACCCTGTCTATCCAAAACAATCAATTCAGATGCAGAAAAGCCTGCCTTAGTCTTCCTTCGTTCAGGGTACTGCTGAATTAATGTAACGTACAGCCTACTAGATTTAAGCTCCCATAACCTCCAGATACTTCTATTATAGTTTACTATAAACTGTAGCCTACAACGTATTTTCCAAAAGGTCTCCTACATTTAACAGCTCCATCAGCCAGCTAATTACAAGTAAAACTCCTAATCTCGTGGTGGTAAATAACACAATTCTCTTCGCTCTGGTTTTCCCATCCTCGTTCTTTTTAAAAAGCACTGAGAATTCTTACTGCTGGCAAAGAAAGATACGACACATCCATTTAGGCTTTCATGAATGGTGATAAAATAGGCTTGTGTGCCCACAGTGGATGCTAAGAACACCCAGCCGGAGTATAACTTACATGACACTTCACACATATGTCACCTCTTACGTGAAGAGAGGGGAAAAAAGTTTCATGGCATTTTTGGAAACAGCAGATTTTTTTTCAGTGATCCCATTTAACCTTCTGCCAGAATAATACTTGAGTAGGTGTTTCAGTCAATTTAACTTTGAATCCAGACTAAACGGCCTTTTCAGTCCAAGCGTTCTTTAAATAACTTTCTTCATATCAGATGGGGAAATCATCAACAGCAGAGATTAGATACGATATCAAAAGGTATTCATCAGAATGCTTTCAATGCTATTAAAACCTCACCAAGCTAAGAAGGCCAGATGAGACATAAGCAAAAATAGAGCACTTGCAGAAGGACACCCACGTAGGTGAGCTTACAGACCCTGTAAGCTTAAGGAAAAAGAAAGCCTACCTTTTTGGTCTGCTGTCCTGAAATTCTTGGCCAGTGGTTTTCTATTTTGAGCAGGCTGTTGCCTTTTTTAATCACAAAAGCAGCACAGATTTTACACCCATAGCTATATGAAAATGGCACAGGGCTTGCTTCAGCCAGCTCCCTAGCGCAGAGTTCCCCAAGGCTGAAACAGGGCACAGAATCATTAGACCAGCATCAGCTGCTGCTTTCCTGATAAACACTTCATATTAGAAATGCTAAAAAGGACACAGGCTTGAGAAAGAAAATTTCTGGAGAATGAAGGTTGTTGTCAAGGCAAGACTGTTTGGGACTAATATACCAACAGTTAACGGGGGAAAAAAATCAAAACCACAGGCTTTTTGGCATGGAAGCTCTTTTCCTGGCTTCAGAGCTACAACAGTACTACAATTTCTTTGTGAGAGACAACAGAACGGGCCCTAACACCTTAATTCCGTTCCCAGTCTTGATTCAGGTTGAGTACATGATCCTTGAAACCAGAGATGACTGTTCCTGAGATCTAAAATGGGGATGCTGCTGCTTCCACTTTCCAAGCCTGCTCATTGTGCAGAGTTGTGTTGGTTTTGACTGGGATACAGTTAATTTTTTCCCATATTAGATTGTATGGGACTCTATTTTGGATTTGCGCTGGGCACAGCGTTGGTAACACGGGGATGTTTTGGTTGGGCAGCGCTTACACAGAGCCAAGGCCTTTTCTGCTCCTCGCAGCACCCGCCAGCGAGTGGCTGGGGGGGCACAAGGAGCTGGGAGGGGACCCAGCCGGGACACCGACCCCAACTGAGCCCAGGGACATCCCAGCCCGCAGGACACTGAGCTCAGCACGTAAAGCTGGGGGAAGGAGGAGGAAGGGGGGATGTTGGGAGCGATGGCGTTTGTCTGCCCGAGTCACCGTTACGCGTGACGGAGCCCTGCTGTCCTGGGGATGGCCGAGCGCCTGCCCGCGAGGGGCAGTGGGGGATGGATCCCTGAGCGGGCTTTGCTTGGGCGTGCGGCTTTTGCTTTACTGATTAAACTGTCTTTTTCTTGACCCATGATTTTTCTGACATTCACCCTTCCAATTCTCTTCCGCATCCCACCCAGGCAGAGTGAGCAAGCAGCTCGGTGGTGCTTAGCTGCTGGCTGGGCTTAAACCAGAACGACTATTCAGTTTTAGTTTAACTCATCCTTATTTGAACAGAGGAGCATTACCCCACATTGGGACAGAATGAGCAAGTCTTGCTCTCAACACAATATTTTGTTCCAGGATAAAAAGTTCAAATATGTTCAAATAAGATTTCAATCCTGCAGCTAAGTCTATGCAGACAGGTTTGTTGAGACTAGGTGTAAAGAAGTAGTAAAGCAAATAAACAAGGACTGTAGAGAGTCCATCCAAACTCAGCCCCAGAATTTGAAGAGAGAATGCTTTTGATTGGGTTGTTAGCACTAACATGGTTTGGTTTCATTTCCCAATCTAAAAGCCATTGACTATTTGTACTAATTCATCCTGGAGAGTGGTTGCCTCCCCATATAAAACTCTGTATGTTTGGTAAAACTTTTGCAAAAAAGGGACAACTCATGTTTCTCAGGATATTATAAACAAACCACTGATAGAAGAAGTGACTGATTAATTTTAAAAGGATAATGAGAGAAGGTATGCTTTCCGGATGAGTGCCGTGGAAGGCTTTTGCTGCTGGATTTGTGATGTGATGGGGTTCTGGAGCAAGCAGTGTCAGTGCTGTTCTTTCAGATCAAGTCACATGGTTATAGACATCAAAACATGGATCTAGATATTAAAAAATAGATGTTTATCAGGTGCAGCAGACTTAAAAGCAATCATTTCCCATGAATCCAAACCATAAAACTTAGGGGGAAAACAATCCTGTTAACAATCCTGATCAGATCATCAAAATTTAAACCTTTGATAGTTCTAACACGTTTCAGTGAAAAGTCTGTTTTCAGACTAAAAGTCGGTTAGTGAAAAGTTTGGACTTCGTTTTGGTTTGCATTTAACGTAACTTCTATGGCTTTTGCTGTGTCATAGTCAGTATTTTCCTTGAAGAAAAATTAAATTGGTCAAGTTTTATTTTAGCTTTGTGTATTAATTTCCAGGAAACGCTTTTCCCGGTTACATTTGCTAATATTTTTCTCAGAATATGTTTATTCTTCATAGTATTATACACAGTGTTTCCCTTGGGCTGCTTGTCCTTATTTCGTAAGGCAAAGGGGACAATATAATTCTTTGGAAAAACGGATGGCTGCATCTCCCCAGAACAAATTTACAGCTCATTTTCTGATTTTCAGCACAGCAGCATGGGCAGCAGCACAGAAATCCTGTGCCACTTCAGTCAGGTCACAAAAAAATCTGAAGGATCTTCCTCTTGACTGTACTTTTCTTCCACTCCAAATAGAACACAAGCATCCTTCATCAATCAACCCCAAGGCCAGTTCTGGGAGTGGTGCTGCGGCGCAGACTTGTGAGTGCTGGGTCTAGGATCCGTGCAGGCCCCAGACCTATTACCATAACTTATCAAAATGTATTTAACTATTAATATTACACTGGTGCCACCACTGCTACAGTTCATTACTTGAATCACATGACGTTGGGAGAGGAGATATGAAAAACGGTTTATGCTGAAAATACTGATGGATCCTGAGGAACAACGTCTCGTCCTACTACAGCGGTTGGTTCAAGTTTTGCTGTTGCCTTCGATGAAAGTAGTATCCATCCTCTTAATTTCTGGTCTTTGCTGTAAATCAGGTTGTTGTCATGAATTATAGATCAGAGCTTTAGGAACTTACGGGTAAATGTTAAGAGATTTGCACAATTAGCATGAGACTCACATATGTGTGACTAGGGAGGCGAGTCTTTCTGATTATTCATTCTGTTCATTTAAGATGCTTTCTTGTGTTCAGCTACTTTCTCTAATATTCCCCAAAGTAAGTTCATGATTGATGTAAAAGACTGCTCCCTCTCATTTTTAGAAATGCAGTCAAACCCAGCAGAACAGATACTATCTGTAATACCACAAAATGGGAAGCAACACCGGGTTGTACACCTAGTTGTACAAAAGGGTTGCCTGGCCAAAACATTTTGGAATGGATCATTAGAAAGTCTCCAAACGCTGAACTGAACAGCCAAGCAATACAATTACATCAATTGTTCCGCACCGAGGCAGTTTGTGGCACGCCTGTGAAGTGGGAGGCATTTCCCACGCCTGCTTTAGGCTGCGGTAAATCACCTGGGCTGTTCCACATCCTTCTGAGCTTTACAGTTTGTCACCGCGTTCTGTAGATGTCATGATGGGAGAGAGGGGAGGGAGCGTGTATTTCCTATGCCTCATTTCCCTGACAGAGATGGCCATTAACAAAATACCATAAATTAATCTCACATTTAAGAGAAACATTTTCATTTTTAGGCTGTTCACCCACAGATGACAATGTAGAAATGAATGTAAGTTCCTTTCTCTGAGATTGTGGCAGACCACGCTAGAAACAACTGAATCAGGAGAAAAGAGAAAGAATTCACATACTGTCTCAAATGGAATCTCAGAGAAAATACATGGATTTACACCCTTACTTATTCCAAGAATGATTTTATTTAGTTATTGCCATCACTGGGAAAAGCTAGCACAAAAACATGCTCATGCTCCAGACAATCTTCTTGACTGTTTTACATCCAGACTTGCAGACATTCATACCCTTCTTTATTCCAAAAATGACCCTACCTACGTATTTCCTTTATTTCTGAAACTAAAACAAGCATGTACTCTTGCTGTAGGCAATCTTCTGGATGATTTTAACTGCTGACTTCTACCTGCCTTTTAAATTAATATTTCTGTATGCTGCACTAAGACCATTTTAAAAAAGACATTAGCTAAACTGGGAACTATGGGAATGATCAGAGATCTTCTACGTTAAATACTCCAGTACTCTCAGAAACTACAGTAGTCTCAAAAATCACTCCACGTGGATGTGAACAGATCTTCATCAACAACTTTCTGTTCTAGAAAGCTCGTTCATCCTTTTATTTATTTTTTTGTATAACATAATAGCAGCGGGGCGTTGCCTTCTCTCTGAGGCCTGATTATTTTAGTTTACCTATCCATTCTGCTTTTTGTTGGAGTTGATTCCATACTACTATGTTTCTGTTTCGTCATGTTTTCATTTCTAGGACAAAAACCACATGGATACGTGAGACAATTTAAAGTTGTGCTTCAGGAACATCAAAATGGGCTTTGGACCAGACTCTGTTTATATGTCTGAAATTGCTGCATATGGGTATCAGGTCTGTGCATGCTGGTGGGAGTTTTCCAGATGAAGTCTCTCTCTCCCTTACCTAGACAGCATACCTGGATAACAGTAGTTTAATCGTGAAAGTCTACAGAAATAAAAATTGTGTTCACTGTGAAAATAAAGAGTCTTTATTATAAACTGCCATAATATTCTACCTTCACTCGTGCATAGCAGTATCCTTTGTGTTGGAATGTTCATGGTGTTGATCTGAGAGAAAGGACGACAGTTAACTTCACCTCATATAAGAGTAATAGTTATGTGTCACAGGGCAAATAGGATTTCATTATATTCTATTTGTGAACTGCAGGTTCAATCTGAAGACATTAAAATAGCCTTATATTCCATATATATATGGAACATATATTCCATATATATATATATATATTCCATATATATTCCTATATTCCATATATATATATATATATATATATATATATATATATTTCTTAAGCTATTTCTGAATTTTGTTCTTTGGTCTAAAACAGATGAGAAAAAGCAACACAAACAAGGTAAATCTCTAACAGCCTTTTACAGCATAATTTCTTCCAGCAAAACCCAGTGTTAATGTATGCTAGAAATATTTCTATCTGCCTTTTTTTGGATCATGGAATGCACTTTATTTTTATTATCTCAATGCTCTTTTTGTCAGGCCACACTCCCTTGGGTAGGAGGGGCTCTTTCCCAACACAAGAACAGACAACTCAAGAATTTGGAGCTCTACACTATAAGTGGAAGAGATATTGCCAAGCCCTTTAGGGTCACATTTTTTGAAGGAGATCATCTTTCTTAGTCAAGGCCTGCTTTGCAGAAGCACCCAGCTCTCACACACATGAAACAGAGTGGCCAAATCTTTAAAAGCACTGAGCTTCTGGGTGTTGATCTGTTTTGCAAATCTTGCTCCAGCTCCAGGTTTGGAATACTGTAGATACTTAGCTCTAGGTTTTTTTGGCTTTAGCATACAAATGCCATCCAATTTCAGAAAGCTGTAATGTAGGTGAGGGCCAATCATGTGGGACTAAACACACTAGTGGAGAAAAACTGAGGAACTGAGCCCATGGTGAGCTGAAGTGTCGAGAGTATAGCCATTACTATCAGATAAGCATACATCCTAGATTTATTTAAAGAATACAGATATATCACCTTGAAAGACACAGACTAACATGCTACACAAACTATATTTGTAACGGCACAAATTATTTACAAGTTTTGTAAAATCCTCCAGGGACAACCTCTGCCTTGTCTGATGCAAAGAGGAACGCTGTATTAAATATAACAGCCGCCTTAGCCACACGTTTCTTTGTATTTATTACTCTCATACAAAAATATATTTTTTTAATAAGTCATAAAGCAGATTTCAAGGATCTTTATTAATCTGTGACTTCTGTTCCAGTTTTCCTAAGCAGCTAAAACAAATAGCTGCACTATATTTAAGTAACATGCACTAACGTATTTAACAGACCATCGTCGGAACTCACTGAAATTTGTTTTGACTTGGAGAAGAAATCTCATAACCGAAACACTTTTAACATTTAAACTGTTTTCTAAAAGACACCATCAAATGCCAAAAACATTTGACTCATGGTGGGTTATTCAGTACTTACATGGAATTGCTTTTCAGGCCAACAGTTAAGAAAAAACCTAAGAAAATTTAGACAGCACAAGTACTTGTGGGGTCTTGGAAAAAGATGTACTCTTATGAGAAGAAACAAATTCTTCATATTTATTCCTCTGAAATTGCCTCTTATAAAATAAGTAATAAATAAACCAAAAGGTATCGAGGTTCATCTGGCACAGTAAATGTACTCAAGTGTTTATATCACAATATTTGCATTCTGATACTTGAGCAGCCACTTCTTAAATGTCACTATATGTGTCCCTTTACTTCACTTACACTTCTTGGGTTTTTCTCCCTAGTTTTAAAAAACAGACATCTGAGGATGGGGGAAAACACTGTTTCACCTTATCTTTAATGAAGAGTTCAGTTTCATAGACTTCCTAGTTTAATGCAGGATGTAATACAGGATTATTTCACTACAGGAAGAGTTTGCTAAATAGAATGAAACGACAAGATTTCTCTAGTGGCAGTTCCATTCCTATAGATCACCTCCGTGCAGCCCTTGTGTTGAATGACTGTAACCTCAAGGTAGAGACTTCAGAGTGTTTTACTGTCTGTTAAAACTTTGGGACAGTTTCCAGTGCCATTCTAAAAAGAGTTCCATGGGCCAAAATCCGCTGCTGTGTAGCACAAAGAAAAGCTGATACAAGACATAGGCACTTACAAGAAAAGCCTTCTCATTCCTGCCTTCTTAGTATAAAACTCCACATACAATTGACTTCTTAGTTAAGGCATTTAGGAAAACAATCACCATCTGCACTGGATTGTCATCCGTATTTCAGTTATTAATTTTTATCCCTTTACTTCCAATTAAGTGGGTAAAGAAGCTGCCTCCATGAAAAATGTGCATATTTATAATCCAGTTTATAAATAAATCTTTTTCATTGCTCTTTGTGCTTAAAGATGGAAGAGATGTCATTTGTACAGTAAGTTCTATCCACACACTGTAAATATACTACAGAAGTTACACAGAATGGAAATGCTGTGGTATAGCAACTTTATCTCTATTATCCCACTAACCACAAGACCCCTCAGCCGTAAAGCCAAGAGCAATAAAGATCATCAGAAACGAATGCCAATAAAACGTTAACACTGCACACGACATCATTATGTCTTCTGCATGTACAATGAAAATATCATGTGTTGTGATATTTTTCTCTCTGTTTTCCTATAATATGGTGTGCCTGCCTCTAAATACGTCAGAGGTGAAAGGAAAAATATAAATAATATATTTTAAAAAATTACTAACTCCAACCCAGTGTATGTGCCAAACTCATGATTTTAAGACACTTTCTCTAGAGAGTACTAGCAACAAGTGCCATGTGTCCCCAAAACTGTGACTTTCCAACAGCATAAAGACTTGTTTCATGCAGATCTTAAACATGTCACTGAGCCATTGACTGTTGTGGACTCCTGGGCATCAGGCCAAAATAATTTGGGGGAGAAATTCCACATATGCAAGGGGGAAAAAAAATGAAATAGCTCCCTGGCAGAGATATGTGTGTGTGTGTGTGTGTGTGCATTCATGTCTCATTAAGAGTAGCTTTAAGTTACTAAAGAGATTATGAAAGCTCCTCCAGAGATCATGCATTGATGAACCAGCTACACAGTCAAATGTCCCTGCCTAGTAATGGCTTATTTATGGATGTGGTCCAAAGATGTGTACATATGTACATGAGGACATGCCCACATAGGGGAATAAACTGGCATTCCAGAACTAGTGAGAAAAACAGATGATCCCCTTACTGTGGCTCAGGAAATAAGCACTTCCTTCTCCTGCCAGTGAAAGCCTACAGGACAAAGCAAGCCTGATGATACTCAGCAAAAGAGTTCTCCTTTAAGAGCCTCTGCTGACAAAAAGCAGCAGTGCTGAGACTGAAAAATGTAGGCAACACTCTGAGATGTAGTTGGTCAGTCTCACACACCCTGTCCATACCGAGGGACAGATCTAGTTTCCTGATCAGCCAAGCCCGAGGAACGTTGCTGGTGTGCTCTGCAGCTCCCGTTCCACTTGTTTTCAACATTGAAAAACAGGAGTTTCATCAGAAGGAAAGCAGGGTCTGCCAGGATTATGGTCACAACAAGCAATAAGCCTGCAAGATATACAACTGGGAACCAAGACTCTGTGATACAAAGCGAAGGACGTCTGCCCTTAAATAGATAACCTGCAAAGATCTGTGGGCAGCACCTGACCACAGACTCAGGTCCAGTGGTGCTAGACATCTCCAAAGTCTATATCTTAACGAACTCCTACCATCTCCACGCCCATACCACGTATTCCACGCAGTATTGAGTGAGATAATCAGACAAACCTGTTTAGTTTCTTCTCCTAAACACGTAAAAGGAAGATTCAGTCAAAGTTGTGATCACTGGGGAATACCATGTGAATTTGCCATAAGCATCTTTTCACTCACAAAACTTAGACAAGTACCAGCAGGAAAAAAAAGATGTCAAAGTTTGAAAGCAGTGATCATCTTTTTTTTCCTGCTTGTACACTACCTAGCACAATAAAATAATGACAAATATAGAAATAGCTCTGAAATCTCTACCGGACTAAGATGGAAAATTCTGCTTCTGAACATTAGGTTGCATTATCATGGGAGTAGCAAAACCAGAATGCACATAACATTATGAATGCTTTTGTTTCCCACGTTTCTTTAGAAATGTTTAAATTAGAAAAACATAAGGTAAATGGAGAAGTAATAATTTTGAGAATTCATTTTTCATTTTAACTTTCTAAAAGTCTACAATACAGTATTACTCTCACGCCTGATTTTCAAAGGCAATCTACCAAGTGATGCCATAGTTGATATAATTAAATTAGTCATCAAGAACACTGTCAGGGCTGGCAGTTTTCTGTTAGATGAGCAGAAGATCATACAGAGCTAATACCTGCTCCAAGTGGGTCTCAGAAAACACATCTCTCTCTCTCCTAATACTCTGCAAGGCTAACCAAATTCTTCTATTGTTATGAAAAATTTACAGATTTAGCAGAAGTTATACCCTTCGACTTCAGTCTGAGATTGGAAAAGTTTACATACTAAGAGCAGAGAGTGAGAAAAAGCTGCCTTCATGTGCTGTGAAGCTGCCTTCATTGTCTGGGTCTGAGTAGCGTGGCTGATCAAAGCGTCCTGCCCCTAGCACTTACACTCTCAGGACAGTGGAAAACAGCTTTAAGAGGGGCCAAAAGGGTCTGAACGCACATATCTGATATTGTCTGAGTCAGAAAATGCAGACCTTTGACATTCAAATCTCAGAAAATAGCAGTGCTCTACACAAGACGGTGGGTGAGAGAGAAAAAGTTGACAAAATACTCAAGTTGGGTAAAATGACTAATGTATTTGCTATGTTTTCTCAGCTCCACATACCCTTAGGACCACATATTTAATCTGAACAGCCTTCACTGTTATGGAAAAAGGAAAACGCCAGAAAAGACCTATGAAATCTGTTACAGAAAGAATTCTATATACACAGACAGGGGAAATCTAATGTCTGAACACACAAAACGAGCGTGAGTTACCGAATTCAAATCTACCACTTCAAAAACTTTAATTCCAGTGTACGAGAAAGAATGACAATCCCATTTGTGTCTTCCTGTCTTGTGTTTGTTATATGCTTGTTGCAGAGCTTGCTTTATTTCTGGAAGACATCAGACCTAGAAAAAAGCCAATGCTTTGCTTTCCTGACTTGCGTGATACTGTGGTAAAGTGTTCTCCTGTTCTAATGAAATTCAAAAATATTTCCTAATACTTAAAAAATACGTTGGCTCTTTCTGATTATTGTCACAATAGAAACCATGTTCTGAAAAGGTTAAGTATGTGCCAAATAGAAAATATGTATATTAGCTATAAGTTGAAAAAAGAGGAGCTCTTCTAATCTTTTCTTTAGTTTAAATAGGTTCCTAAAATAGATTTTGTTTGTCAAAGTCCTATAGAATATACTTAACTTTAAATCTTTAAAAACAGTGATAAAAAGTAACTTGCCATAGGTGAAAGTTTTTTCTTACATGATTATTCTTATTAACTTCAGTTCAATTCACTCACACAAGAAATGCTTTGCCAGACTGGGTCTACCTATGTTTGGCGCAGAATATTGTACCGAAGAATCTAAAAGATGGAAAGCGTAGAAACACCAGGAGGGAGATTAACTAAAGATTTTTCAGTCGGAACTCTGGTTGAATAAATACATTTTCTGTGAGTCAGAAGCATCCTTTGAGAGCTTGACCTTGTGCGACGTCTCTCGGTAGTTTGTTGCAGGAGGAGCTAAGGAAAGGGGGGATGATGACTGGGAGGCCAGGGTACAGGAGAGAAGAAAATTTTAAGCCTGTTTATTCTGGCAGGTACTAAAGAAGGGCAGAAGTCATGCAGGTATGTTTGGAGAGCTCGGTGTTTCTGTGCACAAGTGACAGGGTGGCTGTGCCAGTGCACTGCTGGGACTTTGCACTTAGTGTTTTTTATAATACGCTGACACATCATCTTCGTGTTTCAAAACCGGCTGAATCTCATACAGATTAAATAGAGAAACTAGATTTCTTCAAATGTAGGCTAAAAGCCAATTGTCACCTTTTGCTCAGAAAGATGTATTTTCTCAAGCAAGTCAGAAAAGTCTGTTGTAAATGTTGATTTAATGACAGCAGTGCCAGATAAAAGCAGTTCTGTTTGTGCAGCACTCCAGACATGCCATATTCCAAAGACAGGCCACGGGTCACTTGGGAATCTTTTCATTCAGGTCAGGGAGGTGCAGGTGTACGCGCTGGATGTGAGAGCTACGTCTTTGCGTCGCTCTGAGGAGGGAGAAGCACCTCTGCTCCTCTGCAAGCACCCTCCTTATTGCCACTGTGCTGCTTCTTGTCAAACGCCCAGTGGGAAAAGGTCTCTCTGGAAAACTTAAAGTGCTGCCTCACAGCTCAGCCTTTGTAAAATGAACTGTATTCAACAGGACCATGTTTGCATAAAACACAAGGAGGTTCAAATAGGAATTATTTAAAAAAAAAAATTAAAATCCAGTGTGGCTACAAATATGATTTCCCTCTTAGCTAAAACATAAGGCGCTCAAATTAAAAGGTCATGAGTCCTGCCAGCTCTTCTTCATATCCCTCTTGCAGAACAGAAGAGTTATGAAGTGGCCTCAGGCTTTGTCCAGAACTTGAGGGGAGAGACAGAAAGGGGGAAAGAGACTTATTTGTTCAAATGCACCATTTATCATGCTTTAATTAAATATAGCTCAGGAATTTCCCCAGAGTTGCAGAGAGAGGACCACAGAGCTTGTGACAGACATTTAGGACTCGTAGCCTGTCTCTTCCTACCAGCACGTCGTTCTGTAAACAAGCCACTCTAAATGAAGCCAGGTGCTGACCACAACTGTTGTTTCACCCAGGTTTACAGCATCCTGCTCTGTGTCACCCAATGGTCTCAGTTTATAAAATTATACGTGCTCTGCCCTGGACTTTTTAGTAGTTTAAGTTGTCCTCAAGCTGCTTATTGCTTAAAATTTCATCTCTGTGAAACACAGAGAAAATATTCTCTGTCAAGAAGACTTGTAAACCCTGCAAATTACTACTTTGAAATCCTCATATGCTAAGGTCATGTATAGTTGCAAAGGCTCCGTTGATGCTCATTCATGTTTAATTGTACCCAGCAGCACAACAGGACTGCTCGTACGAGTAAAGTGAGGCAGGAGTAAGAGTTGGCAAGATCAAAGGTCTGTGAAACTATCTTCTTTCTACTTTATAGTAAAGGCAGACTGACTTCTAACAATCAGTGAGATCTTTCCTGAAGAGACAGATTAATCATATTCTATCCAACAAACGCCACCAGGAAAGTTGAGAGCTGTGGCTGCTGCAAACTCTGCTTATTTTCTCAGACTCTGCTCCTCAAGCTGTCCATGCTTACTTCTGTTGGCTTACATTTGCCTGGACCTTTTTCATGTACCAGCTGGTATTTACCCCCAGTGTGACACATTGTAGATAAACTGACACAGACTATGCCCTCTCCCCAGTTTTACACAGATTACAGACACTGATTACAAATAAACAAACACAACCATGCTATGCAACTGATGTTCATCTTTTTTCAGGACTGCATTCGCAGGGAAAAGGACTGTTGTAAAAAAAAAAAAAAAAAAAAAAAAAAAAAAAAGGGGGGAGTATTTAAAAAAAATATATATTTTTCAGTAGTTACTAAATGATAATATTTTTTAATAGGCTTTTTTACATACTGAATCGTGATGTAATTTCAGTTTCTGTCTCAGTAATATTCTGTGTCCATAGTTCAGGTTAAATTTCTCTTGAAGTTAACAGGAGTCTTTCCTTAACAACAGTGAGGATTGGCCTAAGTCCCCTGCGCTCCTGAGTGATATGAATAGCAGTATTCAGTGACCTCCAGTTTTGCCTCAGCACCTTATTCTTACTGCCTTCTGCAATCTTCTCCTCCCTTTAGCAAGAATGTTTTTAAACTTGAGCTCTTCATTTCCAGTTCCAGTGTCGAGAGAACTAAATTTGAAAGAGCTTTGGCTTTCATTAGCAAATCATCAGTACCAACAAAACCACAAGCAACAAAAAAAGCACATCAGCATGCTTTTCAGCACTATCGCTAACTGACATCTTCTCCTTCCCTGAGCTTTTTGTGTTTTGGGGGATTTTTTGTTGTTGGTTCTTTAATCAGTGAAACTAGACTATTGAGCTTTGAGAAGGAAAAGAGAGCCGGTCCTTTCATTTTATAATTAGTGGAAATTCAGTAGTAGCATTAACAGCTGTCTCTTTCAAAGCAGCGCTTAGCATCATCTATGCACGAGTTATAGCACAGATTGGGAAGAAATACTAGCAACAACATGTTTCACATCCATACTGGTGACACACTAGCAATTGGGTTTTGACTAAAGGATGGTCCAAACCCGTTGTTTGGGCAGGCTAATGGCTTTGTTTGGCTCTTTTCGAGAACGTAACTTTTTCATTTTTTACTTTTTGCTTAACAATGTGGACGAAAGAAGGCACAAGAGAAGCAGACAGAAAGACAGACAGAGTGTCCCACATGATGAGATCAATTAGGCAATCATTTTGGACATGTTCAGACAAAGAAGGTGGTCTCCTTGGAAACTGCAATCACATGCACACACACTCAGAATAACTTCTCCCACATTCTATTCTCTGCTCTGTACAACAAACTTGGATGTAAGCTCCGAGGGACAATCACACATCCAGTGTCGACAGACTTGTCAGCATTTCAAATTCCACAAAACAGGCCCCCTAGTCTCCTCTTCAACAAATTTACCACAGAGCGGAGTATTAAAAGGTGTATCAGGAGGGTGACAAGGAGGGGGCAGGCATAGCTTCCAGTGTTTAAAGACGAAAATTACGACTTTCTGGAAAGCAAGATGGTGTAAAAATACCTCTTAAAACCTTGAAAGGCTTCAGAAAATTCTCAGACATGAAATAAAACCATTGGAGAATGTTACAGTCCTAAAATTAAATAATAAGTTTGCTACTGGGACAAGCAAAACTCCCAGATACTTAGTGGATACTTTTTTTTTTTCAACTTGAAAAACAAGGGAAACAACATTTTATATCCACATTTGCAAAAACATTTCTTCAGACCACAGTGTTCTCACTTACTAAAGTATTTTACTACTGAAACAAAAAACCCTGCTCCTTTCTTCAAGACTGTGATGTAATCTTTAATGTTATGAGCGATAAAGTCAGACATTACAAAAATTGGCATTAACTGTATTAACTATTATACTGACAAAAGGTGGCCATTTAAAACAGATGAGAGCAAGATTAAAATCTGTTTTCAAGAAAGTACAATTACATGAGGTAAGACTCCTTAAAAATAAAATGTTTCTGACTCTTCTATAACATTAGCATACATACTGGAGTTTTTACCATATTTAATAGCCTTCCTTGTATTCATTTCTTTGTACTAAAAATATATTTCACAAGAGTATAGTATAGTTTCATTAATATAAGAGAGACATGGCACACAGTACTCAGACGAAACACAAACTGGAACACAGTTTTATGTAACAATAGGTGAAATATCTGCCTTAGCAATCCATATATAGGCTTCAATTAACCTTAAAATGAACTTCTCTTTCAGGCAAAAAGACAAAATTTTCTAATTGGAAGGTTTTATATCCAAACAGTGCCAACATAAGCACTGAAAGAGCCAACTAAGCCTGGAAGAAAAAAAAGATAATTTACCAGAGCTCCCATTTCACCCTGTACAAATGTTCCATACTGGAACACCCTGGAACTCCTACGACAGCAACTTGAAAGTTAATGTAAAGTAACGTGGTATGACACACATATAACCGTCAGCGGAGCCCAAACCTCCAGTTTTGTACTGCCTGAGTAACTGTGAACCCTTCAGCTGTTCAATGACAAAGGCATTATTAGTACTGGGACTGAAAAATAAAGGAAGATGAATTAGTCCCACATACTAGACCAGTAATTAGAGTGGTAAGGACATTCCTTTTTCAAATGGACCTCCAGATGCCGTAGTGTTTCTCCTTTGCCATCTGAAAGCAGATGCAAATCGGAGCACAGAATAAATCGTCACAAATGCTTTAAAAAAGGATAAAAACTTGATTTTATCAGACAAATTTGATTGATCAGACAAATCTGATTCAAATTTAAATTTTGAGCTCAACCCGTGTTTTGCAATAAGTAGGTCTAATGGAAAGGTTTACTAGGATTCTCTTCCTATTTTGCTTCCCAAAGTAAGCATTAAAAAGAAAGGAGCACACTCGTCCTCTCCTTCCGCCGAACAGCTTTTTTGCAAAAGGTACATGTTGCAATGGAGTGTTCAAACTTAGCCTAAGACTCCTAACAAACATATTCTTGCAAAACAAAGGAATCAAACGGCACAAGCTCTACTCCTCTAAAGATTCAGCTTCATGACTTCATCTATTTAGTTTTGGAACTACAACACATCCTGCCTCTAAACTGTACAGGATTAAAAGCATAAATTCGTAAATTCATAAAACTACAAAGAAAGCATTCTGATTAAATTGAAAAAGGCCAAAGATACAGAGTTCCTGCTGACTTCAACGTGAGCCTTACGGGCTTCTGAGAGACCCCATTTCTGCAACAGTCCCTGAGCCAGCCTTTGTATACACTCAGTACGTGTTATTTGTAGTCTCAGATTAAGTACAGGGCATTGCTGTGTAAGGATACACAGACGGGGATTCTTGGACCAATTTTCAAAGGTATGGAGCTAGCCCTGCCAGCAGAAGGTAAAATTGAGTTGTGGATCTTGCAAATCAAATCTCCATGTGCTTTTAATACTAAAAACTTCAGAAGGTGAACTATTAAATTCTTGTTTTCAAAATTCTGGGTTTTGGCATTTCATTCTTTTGTCCTGATTTCATTGAAATATTTTCTCATGCAGAATAGTAGAAATAAAATCTAAAAAATTAAAACAGTTCCCCTTAAATGCCTCCAGTGCAACTGGTCATATGAAGTATTTGAAGTTTTGCACAAGGGTGACCCACCCATTTTAGAGATTCTTCAGTTCAATCTGCTGCTTCGAAATGCTCCCAAGCTGAGTCACACAGACAGTCAAAAGTATCTAGGGCATTTTAAGAGCTTCTTGGCAATCTGCTACTTTAATACAGGATGTTAACATTTTGATTCTAAAATCCCTGCGTAAGGGTGATCCCAGATTTAGTGTCTCTTTTTCTGGGACTGATGTAGACCCAGGACAGTTTTGTCTTCCACTGCCTGTTACATGGAAGTCTGTGCTGCCAGGTTTTCTTGGGGAGATTTGCTGGCCATGTGAAACAGTAAAATTCTAACAAGCTGGTTATAACAAGTCGGGCATCCTTCCACAGAGCTCGGCTTTGCCCCATCACAGACTCGCAGAGCTGGAGTGCTGGGAGAGCAGGGGAGGGAGGTGGGTTGGTGAGAAGGAAGAATTCCTTCCCAGTTCCTTTGTCCTCACCCTTTCAATCATTGCTTCTCCAGGCATTCTGTGTTTTGACGATTCCCTGTCGAAATCTCACCATCCCAATCCATTTCAAGAGGGATATGTTTATTGTTGTCATTGCCTTGAAGTATCAAAAATACTTCCAACTTGAATACAATTTTTTTTTAAAATGTTTAATGTGTTACATAATCAAGCTACATTCATTTCTACTTCAAATTACTAGAAAGGGCACATCATACACAGCAAAATGCCATTCAGTCTCTTTTTAAACATGAATATGGTTTTCTTTTTAGAACTAGGTACTGACCTCAAACCCAAGAACTCCACAAATAGCTTCTGACACAACTGGTTTACCACGTGCAGCCAGGAGAGGCTGTCACTTCCTAATCCAAGATGCAAAGTCCCACAATGAAAAAAATGACTTTTGCCTGATAATAGTATTTGACAGGTAGTCTGACAAGTTTCTTATTTATCAAACACTTAGAAATCTCATGTTTTAAATTCTTCTTTTGTACCATAAAAAGCCACCAGTTTGGAAATACTGACAAAGAGCAGACTGGCACTTGCAGTAGCATGGACAGTACTTCTGTCCACCCTGAAGTCTTCCTTGCTGTTACCATCAAAGCCTTGCCTATGCTCAGCAGTGTTTCTTTGGAGAAATTATTTACCAAAGCACATAATACTCTGTGCCTTTCTATCAAAAGTAGATGTAGCCCCACTCTAAGTAGGAGAGAGCACACGTGGGACTGCATAAAGCACACTGGGGAGTGTTGATGGAGAGTGCCCCAAGCTCCAGCTCTCCTCATCAGTCTAGGGCAGTTCACAGGGCTTTCCCCAGAGATATTCCAGGAACAGGCTTTAATTCTGCACCAGAACACTGATATGCTTTACAAATAGCTTCCTACATGCTTTACAGATTAGGAAAGTGATCTACAGATAAGTAATTTCATCAGTGTTACGCACACAGAGGTCTGTGACAAAGCTGGGGACGCAGTTATTTCCTCTTACTGCCTTAAACTCGGGTCCTTCAGTCATCACAATCTCACAAAGACCAGTGTTAGGCCCTATCTAAATGTGTGTAACTCCTTCAAAATGCACCCTCAGGTATGACTTGGTGCACTTCTTCTCACAGACGTGGCATAAAAAGAAATTTTAAGACTGCTCTTTTTACGACAAAATTATTTATAATACAATTAGTTAATAGAATTAAGATGTCAGAAATTCACCCTCAATATTCCTGGCTCAGAGAATCTAACAGGTAGTAGGCAAGAACACGTAGTGTTATGTTTTCAGTGAGGTAAGCACGGTCACCTAGAAGCTTTCACAGAACCAGTAAACCTAGGACAGATCAACACAGAAAAAGAGGTTCAATAAAAAGGCGAAAATTGCTCCTTCTTTACAACTTCATGTACGTCGTTTGTACTGACTTATTCAGAAAAGCTCTTAAGCAAAGGAAATCAGACCAAAACCAAACTACAAGCAACCAGCCTAACGTAAGCTTTACTGTAAATTCAGTAAAAGCAATGAAGAAATCCATCGGTCAAATCATAGTATTAACAGCTTCGTGTCTGCTAGCCAGGAAGTTACAATACATCACATATTCTTTCATGACCCGGTGCCCACGTGTTTAGGTACTCCACTTCTGTACATATGGAAAAAATAAAGAACGCCTTTTTTTTTTTTTACTGCTTGCAAATTTCTACACACCTTCCATTCTCTTCGAAATGGTTGATTCCCACAGATGAAAAGATGACAGAAGATGCTGTGATGGGATCACTGCTTTTTCTAACCACATCACAGACACATGGAGAAATCCTAAATGGGGCTTAACAGTCTCTTGGTGTTGCCAGAGACAATCAGACGCTTTCTTGGAGAACCACCTATAGCGTCTGTGATGAGTCATCTGGACACGGTCCCACTCCCATCTTCTAGCATAAACCTGCTAAAGAATTTAGCAATACTGGCCTGAGCAACCAGGTTGCTTTCTACTACTTTCATCTGCTTGGATAGAAAAAATTTAAGACTATCCTGATTTATGTCTGAAAATTTTTTTGTGTTTCTTCCCACAGAAGAAAAATTGAAGGTGCTTCGTTCTGGATTGCTGATCTTGTGTTCACTAAAGTCACTAAAAAAAATAAATTCCAGAGGTTTCAGTGAGCTGTGGATCAGGCACTAGAGGCCTTCCAAAGTGACATATCAAACCAGAAACATGAAGTGGTGCATCTCTTGTAAAAAAGGTAAACTGTGAATTAAATAAGACACTGACAACAAAGCCACTTAACGATGCACTTGAAGAAATAAAAAGGTGGAAGCTGAACCCCAGAAGAGCTGTGTGTACCTTTCATTTTAAGCAGATACTGAAAAAAATATACACCTAAAATTAAGGAAACTAGACCTGGACTAAAACAAATTTTATGCACATTACAAAATCATCACAGTAATGTCACATGCCAAACATGCTGTCATTTTCCATTTTATACTGGCAAAAGGGCATTTTTTGTTGCATTTTTCTAGCCATCAAAACATATATATGAATTTCTAAATTTAGAGATATTCAGCTTTATTAAAAGAGGCCTATTTTGAAAAAGAAACATAAGTCAAACTATACAAATCAGGAGAGCAATTCAGGTATCAAAACAGAGATAGGAAATGGCTTCAAAGTTGACATGCTCTTTGACCCAGCTCTGTAAGATCCTATCACAACGTGGTAGCATATACCCAAGAGATAAAAGTGCAACATTAGCTGGTACTCTTCAGTGTTAGCTGCCCTTCATGCACGGGAATTTGGGACTCTTGTTATCTCTTTGGCCCAACATCAGGCATTGCATCCTGAGGACTGACGGAATAGCTGAGGACAGACTGGGTCACTGTGGTTTTACTGGAAGGAAGGATGCTCTTTGGCTTCATGGTAAGGTGGGCTTAATTTTTCTCCCCGGTGAGAAAATTGCTGAAGTCGTGCCCAAAGCATGGGTTTGTATTGAACTTGCAATGTGGGACAGAACTAGGCTCCAGGTTTTAATTCTCTACCATATTTAATCTCTTTGTTAAGGCATTTTTAGTAAGCTCATATATTAAGCAACAACTCAGAAGGCTTCAGAAGCAACACGTCCCCAGCACAGGGAAGAATGATAAAGTAGAGTTCCTCTCCAGCTGTGAACAGCTGTGCATATTTCAACCAGTTATTACAGAATCAAAGAATAATTGAGTTTGGAAGGGACCTTACGAGGTCTCAAGTCCCACTTCCTGCTCAATGTAGGGACAACTATTAGGTTACACCAGGTTGCTCAAAGCTTCATCCAGCTGGGTCCTGCAATCCCCCGAATGTGGGGACTCCACAGCTGCTCTGGGCAACCTGTCCTACTGCTCAACTGACCTCATGGTGAAAAAGTTCTTCCTTATATCCAGTCTGAACCTCTCACTTCAATTTATGTTCACTGTCTCTGTCCTCTCATCATTCACTGCTGGGACTCCATCATCCCAGCAGCCTCCCTCTGGATACTGGAAGGCTGTTATTTGATTCCTCTGCCTCCCACTGACCATCCTGGTGGCCCTACGCTGAACTCTTTACAGTCTATCAGTGCTTGGATGGAGTCTTCTAGATTAGCCGTAAGGAACGCTGTGAAATCTCTTCCCTCAACCTGTGGTCCTGTTCATAGAGCCAAGGGTGCCATCAGCTGCCATCGCTGCCAGGGCACAGGGCTGGCTCACGCTCAGCTCGCTGCCTGCCAAGAGCTGCTCCCCAGCCTCTGTCACCGCAGCAGGAGCCTTCCCTCCCGAGTACAGAACTCTGTATTTATGAATGACCCGTTGAGGTCATTCTGGATGATATTTCTGCCCTCAGGACTGCTCCTTACAATTTGGTGTCATCTGCAAACTTCACAACCATGCAATCCATCGCTTCCTGCAGGTCACTGCTAAAAGTGTTGAGCAGGACAAGTCCCAGAAGAAACCCTCGAGGTGCTCCCCTTGTCACTGACCTCCTGCTAGAGTCCAACCCATTAATCACTACCCTTTAAGCCCGATCATCCAACCATTTTTTAGGCATTTATTTGTCCATCCATCCAGGTCGTAACATTCTCAACTGGACACAAGAATATTTGGAGGCATCATCCAGAAAGTCTTGCCGAAGTTAAGATAAATGACTGCTCTCCCTCATCCACAGCCTCATCCAGCTGTTTTATCATAGAAGACAACCAGTATAACTTGGATAAATCCATGCTGATTGTTTCCAGCCATCTCCTTCTCACTCTAAATGATGTATATGTTTATTTGCTCAGTGCCCCGAAGTACTATGCATACACTGTATGTATGTAGAAGATACCAGCCCACAGGCTTTGTCACTGAAACTAGCAGCACAGAGTTTGCTTCAAGAAATATTATCACTCCTGTACACGCTGTGAACAAAGACTCTTCACTTGCGCCGTATAAAGCTCTGCTGCACAGCATTTGCTGCAGCATTCAACTTCTGTTATGAAGAATGTGTATGCATAGATGTATATATGTGTATACACGTATTTGTAGATGTCTATAGAAAGATAAACCAGTAATTTTTCCTCCTTAGTTGTCAAAATTCAGTATTCACTCCAGTGCTTTTTAGACTGCTGGTCAATTCTGATTAGCTGAGGTATTTAAAAAATACTCCTGAACTATGAAATCTAACTGAAAAAAGTAAGACAAACAGACCATTTCTTATTGCTTCCAAAAATAATTAATAACTGAGTCTAAGACTTATATACTACATACTACAGTACATACTGCAACTCTTATAAAAAATATTCCATGGCATTTAATATGTTGTTAACAACCAACAGTTAAATGAGGTGGTCCTGCTATAGAATTATAGATGATTAAGTAAATCTCTCAAAATTAAAAAGCACTGTAATGAAATTAATAAGACTTTTAGAATAATTTCTATAGAAAACCATACATTTATTTAACCCAAATTAATTTCTACAGCCCCTTTCCACAGAGAGATATTGCCTGAGATGAAAAATAACACTTTCAACCTTCTTGTAGCAAGTCTCATACCTGCACGCTCTTGAGACTACATTCTTATTTCTGCTGGTAGGTGTTATATAAATTTGTAATACAGACCATCTGATAAGCATTTTCCAAGACTGCCTCTTCCACATGGACAGAAATAAATTCTCAGCACCTGGATGTCACAGCATACAGCTGGTAATTGAAAACCATGCTCAGAAGTACAGTGAAGTATCTAGAAGCAGCATAAACATAATGGAAATCTTAGACAGAAGCATAAAATTCTACAGGACCCTATACCACGTCTGACTAGGATAAGAATTGCTGCCAAAAGTGATAAACTGACCATACTATAAGAAAAGTAGTATAAAGCAAGAGAAAGCTAACTTTAAAAACACACAAAGTTATTCCAAATGTTTGGCACTATCAGTAGGGTTCGAGTTGCCTTTTTTTCAGTTTACATTCGTCAAGTCACTGTTGCGTTGATAAGTAATTAAGATAATTCATTCTCATAACTGTATCACAACTGCTAAAATCCACAATTTTGCACCATACTGGAGGAATTAGAAGCACTACTTTTTGAGACATTCATCATGACTTCTGCTCTACTGACCCGAAGGAAAACATACCTGAGAGTGAACTGTCTTAAAGTCCAATTCTAAACAACAGTCATAGTAATGCAATTACTGATAAACAGATAAATGTTAGTTACCTCTAATGCTGCAAACCTATAAAAGACAGAGTTGAAATTTATTCTATCTTTCTACTTTATTTCCCTTTTCTATATTTCTATTACCTTATTTAAAATATACTGGTGACATTGGCTGCATCCTGATTAATGGCTATGGTTCCATTTAAAAATTTTAGATTGGCTTTGCACTCAAAAATAATATAGTCCCCTGTTGATGTGTAACATAAAGGAGTTTTTATGAAGTGATTGAAAGAGTTAATACAGATTCTTAATGAGATATGGCAGTATAAAATGTTTTTTGCTCAGTTTTTCCAGAAGCTTTTTTTTTTTCTGTAAAAAAATTTAAAAAAAGTTATTAAATTCCACTTCTATCACTCAGAACTCAATTTCTGGCAAAGTTATATTTAGAAAAATATGTATTATTTAAACATATTATCAGAAGCCCTCCTCTACTGTGTAGTGTAATTACATTTACGTTAACTTCAGAGAAATCTCTGATAGGAAGATCTGGAAAAAACTACATGAGGTATTTTCTGCCTTTAACTTTAAGCAAAACTTCTAATATTGCAATTTGACAAGAATGCCGTTCAGAAGTTTGATTGTTAACAGACGCCAGTAAAGTTTTATTTAAAAATGACATCAAGTATTTCAGTTCGTAAGCTCTGAAAACATCTATTTAATGTTTGAGAAACTTCAAAATGGGAAAGGAAAACAGGAAATAAAACCAACTGATAGATAAAGAATGGTGGTATTTATGGTTTGGGTTTTTTTTTTAAGTACAGTTCAAATAACACAAGAACAAAACCAATGTAACAGAAACCCTTCTATTTTCATTAAATAATACAATTTCAACAACTAGTATTTTTTTTTTTTTTAAGTTTTCTACATCCTCAAAACAAAACCATCCATTCCAATGTGGAGGAAGTTTCCAAGATCCTACCTACATTGTTACAGTATCTCCATAGATAGCCTTTCTGATCAAAATTTCACAGAAACCTGCAGTAACATCTCCCAACCTTTGCTGAGAATAAGGGAGAAGATCTAAAACAGACTATAAAAGACCATCTTCCAGAGCAAACTCTCACACTAAAGTTAGTTGCACATCACAGAGCACTCTCAATTTTAAAAGCATGTGGCACGGCCAAGGGCTTATTACATAAAATATTTCTTTTCTGAAGTCAAATATCTCTTCAAAAATAAAACCTCTGTTTGTAGGCACACCTCCTACCTGCAGCATGGTTTTTGAGTAACTGGCATTTTTACTTCTTTCTAAAGTCAAAATTAATCTGGTCAGAAGAGATAAATCTGCAAAACAGGTGAGTGAAAGGCACAATCTAAACTTTATTCCAGTAGCACAAAGAGCTGGAAGGGAGGATTAAGCAAAAGTATCCCAACAGTGCATGAGCAGTGCGTAGGAAGAGCAGAGAGAAGGCTGGAAATGATACTATAGGTAGCTACAACAGCATCCAACCTGTCTCATTAAGTAACTACAATTACGTAGCACAAGGTTAATAAATATGTTGTCAGTCAGGACCATCATTTCTCCTCCTGATGTACTGATCTTGGTTTCTACTTACTGGCATGCAGCAGGATTATTCAGTTAAATAGCGCTGCTCCATTTCCAACCAAAATGATGCCCCTTCCCTGTGAAACATCAACTCCATTTCAGTGACTCCACATGACCACATTCATAACAGGACCATCGAGAAGGGAACACACTGAAGTGAGTTTTCAAAGCTTCTACCCATGGCTATGTGGAATCTCTTTCAAACACCAGGAAAGGCAAGATACTGTTTAACTCCTGGGACACTGCAGAAGCCTCTGCTCGTCCTGACAAGACTGCAGGTTTTTTTCAGAAAACAGTATGAGGCTATTGAACGGATTCTGGTTTCAGATTGGCAGTGATTTTGGATTAAGAATTGGCTTTAGTCTCACACAAGAGGTTAATAAGGTTGACAAATCACAACTTATATATAGCCTTAAGATACCGCATTTAACTGTAAGATGCTTACAACCCAAGGTAGACTCCATAGTCACTCTCAGTTAGAAGGCCTACTCTTAGTCATCTACAGGAAAAAGAGGACCATCGTTTACTTCAACTGAATGTAGGCAGTATCCTCACAAGTCCAGATGCTACAACCCTGCCATGTTTTTCACAAGTAGTAATTTGCTTTCTGTCTTTATTCATTACCAGTACTGCTTAAAAATCTTATTCTAACACCTCATAGTCCTCTTCCAACTACATCGTATCCTGAAGTGAATTCATACGGTTTATTTTCTAACATAACAATGACTGTCTGAGTTTCCCCTCAAGTGCTAATAGATGCTTTAGCACAAAAGATGTGGACCCAGGTTCCAGATTAAAATGACACACAGGATTAAAGAGTTTACAGACAGGAGGTAAATTCATTGAAAATCCTGATAACTGCCCACATATACATAGAAACACAAGAGTAAATGTTGAAGAGAGTGTGGGTCTAGGAAAAGTTCTTTTTGTTCATGGGGAATTCAAACAAGACATGGTGAGTCAGACATGGAACCGTCATGTAATACTGCAACTTCATCCTAAACTGCATGAGAACATCTAGCCACAAGGTTCAAAGGGATATAAACTACTTATTAAAAAATCCTCTTTGCTTTTGAGACGGCTCAAATAGTGGCTTCACTTAGTGCCTCTCACCTGGAAATGGCCACCACAAAGAACTGATTGGTATTTTTGAGAACTGGAAATGTAAATTTTTGAATTTGGGAGAAAAAGTGTGTAAGCACAGAGACGAGAGACTGACTGCAAATCAACTAACTTCTCACTGATCAGATCTGAGATCTGCTCTGAGCGTAGAAATGGATCAGCTAATGACATAGAGCCTGAATACGAAACTGCAGAACATTCTAACACACATATCTACAATTGCAGCATTTAAAAGTACAGAATAGCTGGAAATATCATAGCTCTTAAAATTTCCATTGCTGGTTTCCAGCATATGCTGCATAAAATAGACACTTAAACATGTATCTATCTTAATAAATAAACCCTGCCAGCCAGCTTCTACATCTCTTAGAAAAGCTAATCACAGAGATTTGTCCCAAGCAAACGGGGGAACTCTAAGTGCCCTTTGCAGAAACTTTTCACTAGCAAGTTTTGGCAGTACATATCTATACTCACATATTTCCGAGAGATATGGTTCTATTCTGCCAGGATGCAATTATCTAGGAGGAAGGGGCTATGTATTTCAGTGAGGTCTGCGTCCCACTGATGGCAACAGTGCCTTTTAACTCTACACCAGACTTCTGTCCGCTTGGTTCGTCTTAGTATCACTTCCTCAGCAACACGAAGGACTGTTTTAAAGAAGAAGTGAAGAAGAAGTGAAGAAGCTTTACCTTTGTCTGTTCAGAGGTGAGTGTTTTTATTCTATGTTGCTATATTTATTCAAACGTAGTCAGGCAGCCAATGCAAGAAACTCCACTCATAAATATTAAATCTAAACCCTCAGTTATAGCATGTATTTTGAATGCTAACCCATACTGGAAGCAATTTTCTGTCACAGAAATTCATCCTAATTTTCTGTTAGTATTACAGAAACATGTACACCTACAAAAGAGTAGAACTGAACAATTTTTTCCTTCACTCTTTATCATCATACCTTTAATATGTTTTCCTCACATCTCTATGAGTAAGTTAAATTGATTCCACAAAGAGCACTCAGGATGCAAGGTTCTTTTTTGGTATTATTTAGAGTTTCTAGTCTAGGAGTAGAATTTTAAAAAACCTATGCTTATATCTTAGTATCAACGGTCCCATAAGCACCTTCTTTTCTGCCTATTTAATTATTTATATTTCTGGATTTTTTTATTCTTCCCAGCATCACCACCACTGCGGCTGAGGAAAGCCTCTTAGCTCTTATCTCATGTTTAAAGCAGGAATCCACGAGGCAGGCAATTCCTGCAGCAGCGTTTGCTGCACACATTGAGCTCAGCATGGAACACCACAGCCTCCCTTATTATCACTAATAAACAGGACCTGTGGTGCCACACATCTTTACGCAGCACGCCAGCACCTAACTATGTGCACACCAAGAGGGAAAGCAGGTTCTGCTGCCTCCTGAGCTTTAACTCGGCTACTTGTGCCTCACAGTACAGCAACTTTAACCAGGAGAATACCAGGATACTAGCAAGGTTGTTGGAAGTCATCCTACTACTCAGTAGGAGATGCGAGATTAACGGAGAAATGCATAAAGAGATCGCTATGAAAACATGAAATTGCCTACCAGTGAATAAGAAAATTCTTCTAAGAGATCTTGCCCTCATTCCTCACCTTAAGTCCTCTCTACATATGTAGGCATTTAATTCTATCATTCAAGGACTTACTGGAGAAAATGAAATAGGAAACAGTTTGGGGATCGCAGAATGTACAGAATATGAACGAATCCTAAAACTCTTCAACAAACATAAACCATAAGGCTACCTTTTCAATTCCTGCACTACACATATTATATGCTGGGAAAAAAAAAAATAAATCACAGTGTAAATGAAAGACATTTTGTTTTTAAAATCGCTGCCCACTTGAAGAGGTATTGCAAAATCACAACCCATTTTTGTCTTGTCTTTAAATATGGCATTTAGCTGAGTAATTATTCAAGTCCCATAGACAACATGCGGACAAGGAGCTGGATAGATTTTTGTGTTGGTTAAATCATAAATTTCCCCATACAAACTGCTTTATTAGAGTAATAGAAATAGAAGCTCCACTTCTGAGGAAAAGCAAAATAAAAAAAAAAAAAAGAGGGCAAAAAAGGCAAACTCTTGTTTCCTGTTATGTTTCATGTTATCTTTCAAAAGTTCAGCAGCTAAAAGCTACCATGAAACAAGCCAGAGTATTTAATGAGACAGAAACTGGCAAATAACGCATTTCATGGGACCAAGTTGTACTTTTTCTTCAAGCTAGTCAATAAATTGTATTTAATGCAAGGAAAGTACTGCCTGTAGCTCTTTAAATAAATATTAAAGGCCTGGTAAAAAGCAGGAACGTATTCATTTGGGAGAAACCTTTACTGCTTATGCCTCAGAAAATACTTTAAAAACTAAACTAGTTGGAACAAAGAGTCTCTGCACTTGAGCTGAAAAGCAAGGGCAATTTGATGAACTAGCATCGATATGAAATATATCCTACAATGTTTTATGTAACTGCAATTGCAGTTTGGTTTTAAATAGAGTAAAGCCAATAAAAATCTGTTCCTATCATTTAAAAATTGCTTCTTTGGTATCTGAGAGATTTTTCATTTGGATGTCTAAAGAGATTGTTCTCCCTGTATTTCTGCATCAAACTCCCTCTTCTGATAATGGTGTCATTGAACAGCATCCTTAGCTTCACCCTCCTTCTTTATACCTCAGCAAACACATCTACTGCCCCAATTGCTGTTAATCTTTATATTTCTGGTTCACAAACTGTAGCTTTCCATACCTTCCCCCTGCAGTCCTCATTCAGTTCTGTATTACTGATAGAGCCTTTGCACCGTATCACTCTGGATGCTCATGTAACCTCTACGTGGTAAAGAACAACTCCATGTGCTGAGTTGCCCTGCATCAATATTCTTCTTTTCCAGCGATGCCACCAATCTGCCATTTCAGTCCCACCTTCGGTTCCTTCATCCTCACCCTGTATATAATGGATCTCAGTAATTTGGCTTCTTTTCTAGTCTTTTCCATATATTTCTAGTTCCACATTTCTGTCTTACAAGCTAAAACGCATGCTTGGGTTTGATCAAGTTTCTCTTTAGGAAATCATGACACAGTGTCTCACTTCCTGCACTGCAGCCCCTTTGCCCACAGCAGCAAAAAGGATTTTTTCCCCTTTCCCTCCCTCAACTCAGATTTCAGTTCTTTCTGTGCAATCTTCTGGCCCAACATACGTTTAGTCTTGAAGTCAAGCCACTGGGTAAGTTCACCATAGGGTAAAGTAAAGGGCATCTCTTTAATCAAAGTCTTAATTCTTAAAAGTACCTTGAAATTTTTGCTGGTGTTTTATTATGATATCCATGTAAAATGGAAAACAACGCGATGTATCTTTTTTCAACCGATGTTCCTGTTCTTATATTCAGAGGTAAGGTATCTTCTTATTGGCATTTCAACTTACAACTCTAACAAACACATCGCTATGTGCGTCTCTACAAGACCACTAAGGTTTATCTAGAAAGAAATGCATTTAAAAATAAAAGCAAATATTGTATTATCTCTGCCCAGACTGATAAGCAGTCATCCACTCTAATCTATTAGCATTTTACCATCATTTTTAACCAAATCAATAGTTTTGTATCTAAGATAAAACAGAGACTAGAAGTTATCTACAAAAGAAAGCTGTAGACTAATAATTCTGTTAGTCTTTTAAGCCATCCAAAGTCCTGGACTATTAGTGCTGAAAACAGAGGAGAATGTTGTCCAGGAGGTCTAAAACCGAACAGTTGTGTAGCGCTCTGTGCAGAGTGAAGATCCTCAAGGAAGAAAGTACATGTGCGGAATTATTTTTCTCACAAAGGAGGTTTCAGCAGCACTCATACGAGCTAACCCTTCTTGCTCAGATGTTTTACCACCAATCACCAGGGAAGTTTTTCACGGAAGTTCTGAAGCCTCCACTTCTGTACAACATCACCTGCAATGATTCAAGGAAAGGAAATCCCAAATAGCCTCTAGGTCACACAGCAGTACATAAACTTACAGTTTTGGAGGAGGAGAAAAGAAATGCTGCACAGGCAAGTGTAATGCAGAAGGAAGGGTGAGAGGAGCACCTTTTTCACAAGTCTCTTAGGTTTTGTTTTATTTTCATTCTTCTGTAGTTTTATGGCTTGGGGTTGGTTTGGTGGGTTTTTTTTTCCCTTTTTTATGTACTTTTATTCTTTCATTTTTCTAAATACTGAACCTCCTAGATTCTCCTGCTCTTCAGGCTGAACACTGCAAAAATCTGTCAAACAAGAGTGAACCTGTCCCTGGACAAATTATTCTTGCAACTTTAGAGGTTGTATCCAGAAACTTTTCCCTTTAGCCACTGAAAGCTGAGTGATTCTGCCCCTGGGAAGGTGTGGTCATCGGCAGTCACATAATATTAACATTCAACATATCCATGAGTGATCTCATCTTTCTACAACCCCAGGGTATCATTGTTTCTCCACTTTTCCAGCACTCTTCTCTGTCTGAATTGGCATTGTAGTCATTACCAGTGTTCGCCAAGAAGTTAAACCTTCAGAAATCTTGTACGTATATAAAGAAAGAATTGCCCATACAGCCTCTACAGGAAAGTAGTCACAGAGGTCTTCTGTCTCTAGACAGCTCATGTGTATATAGCAGAGCTCAAACAAACAATTTGATAGAATCTGTGTCTGGTTTGGTTGGTTTTGAAAAAATGAACAAGCAGTTTTAGGTTTACTGTAGAAATATTTACCATGGACTCCCTGTTACAAATTTGTTTCGCTCAAACATCTGCACTATTCAAAACCACTAACAAATGTCCAACTAAGATCAAAGGAAAACTTTAAAATGAGATCTGAAGTAAGCTGAATTTTCAAAAGTTAGTGCACACGCATGTGAGACATGCTCATACAGTCACACCAGCTGCACGAGTATCTATAGTCTTTCTTAACATCTTTTGTGTTACACATAGGTGTGAGCTTAGGACTCATCATTTATGCTGTTAACTTCCAAAGTGGAATGTCACATTTGCTTTGGCATTAGATTGTCACAGAAACCGTTCAAGTCTGACTGTAATGAAAAGCAGAAAGACAGAAGTCAGATGGTGATTACTACAGTAGCAAGTCTTGCTTTTATAGCTTTGCTTATCCACATGCTATTGAGCTGCAGAAATACCAAGGAGTTCCACATACAACAAGGTGCCCCATCACCATGTTTATGTGATACAGAATCACAGAATCACAGAAAATGAGATTCTGTGAGTTCCACGTACAACAAGGTGCCCCATCACCATGTTTATGTGATACAGCACCATAGATATAGTTAAAAAATATTAAAATTATCATCGACATAGTGAAAAATATGCTGATATATGTAGAGCTCCTCCATTCAATCACTGGCCCAAGCATATTACGCCCATCTTGTGCTATCTAACAGGTTCACGATACAAAGATGGTTTATACGTGACTACTGAAAAATGAACCCCTTTGCTTTCAAAATATCAATATGTGTTTTCTTCTTCAGTTAGTTGATTAATAGCAATTGGTCATAGGTTCTTGCATTTTTCTCAGTTAAGAACTGGGCCGTGATCATCTGAATTTTAGTTTTACTCGTATTTTCTAGCAGAGCCTTTACAACCATTCCACACACTGGCTGGAACAGTGTTTTGGTTCATTAATAGCATATATTCCAGTTTGGACAGGATTTTGAAACCAGTTCCTTGAGATGTGAAACTAACACTGCAAAGTGCTGCAGAAAGCTATATTTCAGACATCTATCTATGGGGATGTGTGTCTTATAAGTTTTATTTGTCTAATTTGCATTTATACTGCTGAATTTTATTGGCCCTCTGATGTTCTTTATTAGATTTAACCTGATTTCAACATGTTTAGCATTGAGGGGATTCCTCAGATTCAACCTGTGGACAATTCCTGCCAGGTTTGTTTTTACTATTCCCAGTGTAGCGTATAAGAAAAAGGAAGAGGAGGATAAAGACTAGAACATCTGAAAAGCACATGTTATAATTTGTTGCGCTGCCATTTACATTAATACCTTTTAAATCCAGTTGTAGCACTGGAAAACACAAACTGAAGCTTTATTGCTGCTAAGTTGTGAAGGCAGTCATAGAGAAACTGTGCGCTGCCTCGCCAAAAACGCTCATTTCTCCCAAAGTTTCTACAAATAAAGTGATTTACTTTCCTAAAGTGACCTAGACTAAATGTAAACTGAAGGAAAACATACAGGAAAACTTACAAGCCTTCAACAAAGAACAAATTTCTAAATTTTAAGAGAGACAAACACCAACAGCACAACAGATGGCCAGGAAATACAGATATAATTAACAGTCCCACAAACTTTTTCTTTTCCCCAAAGACATTAGATGAAAAGCATGCCTAAGGAGTCAGTTTGACCCAACAGAAGCCTGTATGAACATAGTACAAAAGCAAAGTAAGGTTCAGTGACTAATCCTAGTCCTTAGCTGGACAATTTATGGTGCTTTTCCTCATTATGACCTCCTTATAAAAGCATTACCCGAATCGCCTAACCATCCATGCAGCCATGCTGTTCTGATATGGGCTGAAACAACAGAACTGCAAGAAATGTAAAAAAAAAAAAAAAAAAAATAAAGTCACCCTGAGTTTTAGTTACCTCACCTACAAGAAAGGAAGTACGAGACCTTACCGTTCCTGTTCTTATTTTATGGGCTAAGCCAATGCACTATAACTGATTTGAGCAAATCGAAATACTTTGCTTATAGAGACAATGAAAAAACCCACCAAACTGAATAAAGCAACAGTCCCGCAGGATGAAAATAAGCAACATTCGTTTTCATCCCTATAAATTTTATAATACTTTAAAAATAAAAGAAGCAGGCAACAGCAAAGTCCCTCAATTTTGTCAGGTCACACACCTGCTACGGACTCCTAGTTAGACACAGGTATCACTGCTGCTTGCCGACTGAACTATCTCGACTGGGAGACCTGCCAAGCATGTATTGAAGATGCAGAGTTTTCTAAACTCAGAAAGAACACTAGAGCGTACAGTTGGTTCTTGAGGACAAACACAGCATATACCAGACAACCTCAGTATACCCCAAATTCTTTCCAAGGTCTCCAAAAAAAGTCAACAACAAACCCAACAAAGTTAAAACTGTTAATTCGCACTGGGCAAGCAGAGCTGAATAAAAAGCAAGTAGGCAGAAGTTCTTTCCTTTCTTTTGTTACTAAGAAGGTAAGTAGCACTATATGCAAAATACTTATCGGTATCGATTTTTTTCTTAAACGTAAGTTTTGCAATTAATTAATTAGACAGCAATTAGACTGGCATAACATACCAGTGGTGGGAGGAACAGCCCCTTCCCAACACCACCTTCCACTGGGTTTAGAATTCAGAGAAAAGAAGACTCAGAACTATGCCAAGAGGGGCAGCTGGATGAGGAAAATGAGGTTGTCCTTCAGATCTGGACTCTAAAACAGTCAGAAGAGCTCCAGCGAGCCCCTACATACAGGCCAGATGGTTTTAAAGCCCACAGATTGAACTTTGGAAGGATAAATATTCCCTCAAACATTGTTTAGGAGAGAGATTGCAAGGCCTAAAACTGTGCCAGGGAGCACACTTAAAACTTAAAAACATGGGATGAATATCCAGTGTCTGAGTCACCTACATCTTGGCCCCGTGTAGTTTGCTAGGACAGACGTAAGCGTTGTTTTCCAGATGCATTGGGATGCTGGTGCCTGACCCCTCAGGAGGAAGCTGGTGGTGCAGAACCAGCAGTGTTGGAGCACCCTGTCTGCAGCCCAGCAGAACACTTACAGGCACCTCAGAAAATTGTACAATCATCTGTACTGCCAGAGGTCACAGGGCCCATGAAGTCTGAGAGGGGAAGCGGGAAAAGTACTTTAGGCAATCCCAAGGTAATTCAAGGGACAATGTGTGCCCATGCACCTAGTTTCAAGAGAAAATTACTTCTTGGGTATGATCGCTCCCCTGTTCTTGCCTGAGTTATATATTCCAAGATGTACCCCACGGGTTTTCTCAGCTGAAAACAGAGCTTGTTTTTCTTGCTCAGAAAGTGAAGGGCTTACAGGGGATGTAGAAGTGCCTTGCACAGGGCAAGTACCATCTCTCTTCAGAACCATGAAGATGGAAGGAAGGTAAGTAAGACGGGTTATGAAAGCAAAACCAGAACTTTGGAGAAGTCACCTGTGCAACCTCCTAAAAACTGAGACAGCCCAACGCCATCTAATATTGTAAACTGATGTCCTCCTATCTGTATTAAAAAGGTTATTTGTATGAGTGCTTGATAAGAACTTAGGATTTCTACCAACTCCAAGAACAGCCTCACAGATACTCCTGCTTAGCTGAGCAGTAAAGAGCCTCCTATCTTCCTAGAAAGTATCTACCTAGAGATGTGATGACTGAGTATATAAATATTGATATCTTTGTGTTCAGCACTTAGGATCATAAAGTATTTCTGTGTTACAGCTGCTTATTTTATAACTAAATACTAATCCTGAAGTGTCATTAGTTACCACAGTATCAACAGTAAGACTGTGAAAGCACTTGAATTGTATTCTGCTGTGTGTATTAGCCACAAGCAGTCAGCTAAATTCCAACTGGGGAATCTTACGCTTAGTCAAGGCAGCAGTGAAGGCTCACAGAGTGGTTTTCAAATTGAACCCTTCTCTGACCTGTAAGAAAGTGAATCTGTAAGTCATTGAGAGAAAGAAACAAAGATAGACACAGCGAAAGGAATGAATTAAACACAAAATTCCCAGGATGCCACGTTTAGTCATTCTTCCAACTGTTAACACACTTTGGAAAGAATTAGTACTGTCATGCATGGTAGAGAAACAGCCTTGTAGTTACTGACTTTCTGCAGAACAACAACTCACTGGAGTCTCACAGAAAAAGGAATATGTCTCTTGAGCTGATGCTTTGCTAAAAAAAAAATAAAATTAATTGCTGAAACAAAATGTGAAGTATTACAGGGACTGCACTGTAAAAACGACTGAATTACCAAATTGCTGAATCTTACTTCAGATTTTTAAGTCTACCAAGAAGTACAGAAGTTGCCCATAAGACTAAGTTTAAAGTAAAATGCTACATATCCATATTGATTTCAGAATGGGAAATTCTAAAGCAAAGGAATAACCTGACTGGAAATTTTACGCAGGAAACAAACCAACAAACAAAAAAAATCAATGACAGACTGCGGGAAAAGTTGTGCTTTACAATTTATCTGGCAGTAGTACGTAGCTGCCATGACTAGGGATCAGAGCTGGGCAGCTTTGGGTGTAACAGACAGCACCTGTAATCACCGGTTACTACAGTCTTCAGCAGCTTGAGAGTCACTAGACTCTCTAAACCCAGTGGAGAGGGGGAGGTTTTGCCATGGTTCTTACTGCTCTCTTTTGAATACAGAAAATTTTTGCCTATGGAAAATAAAAATATCCATACTAGTTGAGATTTTTTTTTTTTTTCCCTTTTGGTCCTTTTCAAAGAGATATAAACAGGTGGAGTTCTCTGTACCTCTCTCAAAAAGAAAAAAAAAAAACAACACAAAACCACAAAATAATTTAGTAGTGAATTTAGTGAGCAGAACTTGAACCTCAGTTCTAGTCTCAAACCATTCAAAATGTGAGCAATACTAGATCTGCCATTCTGTTCATGCATTTTGCCTTACATTTATTAAACCTGACCTGTGGGAAGCATCTCCCAACCCATCCAGAAGTATGGAAATCATTGCTTAATACCTCAAAGTTGTTTATATAGGTTTATATAATCTCCGTATCTGCTCAGCTGCTGCACGGCTGCCAACAAATGGACCAAGTCGTACCGATTTTTGTGAGGATTTTTGCAATCCAGATGCTTGTGCAGAAGAAACAGGATGTATACAATCCATTCACTAAAACTCTTTAGTTATTTTGATTCCCCCCAAAGCTATTATAAACAAGACAGGAGATTAAAAGTAGTGACTTCTAAAATGAGAATTCGTAGTCATATTACCTGCTTCCAGCCTTTCCTTTTCATCCAATATTTGGTGCCTCTAAAAGATACATCTACTTCTTAACCATTTCCCCTACCAATTCCTTTCATTTATCAGTACTGAACTACGTATCTCATGCAATGATGCTTTTAAAGAGAAGTATAAATCAAAAGAAAGTACATAGACATTCCATTCAGGCCAACATCATAAAAATTAAACATTCTCTTTTCCAGTTTGCCTGTTCGCTTAGCTAAACGTTTTAAAGAATGCTGACAGTTCTCCTTACCCACTTCCCTTCTTGTCTTTTTGGTGGCTTACCACAGATGACTATCGTTTGACCGGTAATGAAACTATTTGATAATGCATTGTCAGAAAATTATTCAACTACATTATATGATGTAAGCACTTGGAATTTTCACAATCTCTGTCTAATTTCAACAGGTTCCTGTTTCTTTTTAAAGAAAGTGCCAAAAGATGCAGGTGGTTCTCCTAAGAACGGACTAATTTCTTCAATATGAAACAAAGTCTTCCCTGCAGTTCAAGGCTGTAAATATAGTAAATACAAGCACAGGAAAACAGAACGTAACACAGACATGAGATCCAACTCAAATCTAGGTGACAGTGTCCCCCCCCAGCATACAGACATCTTCTTTGTCACTTCTTCACTGTTACACGACAATCCATATTTAGTAAACTCAGAGAAAATCAGTATTGGCATACAGAAAGATCAGAGAGCTTGAAACAATTAGTTATGATAGGGTGTTTTTTTTTTTTAAATCCACGTACTTTGATTTGTTAAATATGTGACAGAAACATAACCATCTGTTAAATTTAAATGACAGAAACATGACCAAAATGGGATGCTCTCAGTAAATGCAATGTAAAACCCAATCCAGCTCCTGCTGAAGTTCGCAGATGATTTGAATTTCCGCTCATGGGGACTAGAATGAAAGCACAAAGGCTAGTCTGTGCTCCCAGTTCTGGCAGTTACTTAAGGTGTGTTCTGAACAATGTGAGTACAACTCCTGAAAATGTCTGCCTGGATAGTCTTGTCTCAGTTAAAATCATGTTTAGATTATATCAAATAAAAGTGAACTAAGCTGTACTAGAAAAAAGTCCCCATTATTCTACGAGTGAACACACACCACATTTAACTATTTGTTTTGTATTGCCATATAATTTTACTGGTATAGCAATTCTGGCACACACCCTTTTGTGGACAAGACTCATCTTTAGAATCATCTTTAGACCAAACCAAAAGAGGTTAGTCTGAGACTGAAAGAGCAGCATCCCCCCAGCTCTATATGAAGTCTGACCAAACCAATTCCACGTCGGTGCAACAGTTACTTCAGAAAAGCCATATTATAAAGCTATAATGGCTCAACAAATTACAAGTTGTTTGAAAATGAAGACCACAAGAATAACTAACACTAGCACAAGCACTTTATTATATCTAGTACAAAGGATTTGATTCTCTCACAAGTTCCCCCTGAAGAAGAGGAATGGAAATGGAAGAAAGTACCTTGAAACCTTCTCCAGTTTCCAGAAGGAAAAATTCTTCTCTTGGAACAGCATACAGTATAATAGAGCAATTATATTTCCAAAAAAATGCTGCTAGTCTGGAAGTAACTTAAATATGTGACTACCAGTATCTTTAAGTGTCTGTCTCGCTGCAGTAGTGGCTCGGAAAGAAAAGCCAAGGTGTGAAAGGAACAGAAGTCAATAATTTATTTACACAGCTTATCTGACTTCTCAAGTTTCATGTTCAAAAAGGGCAAAAACCTCCTAATCTTTGTGCAGGAATGCTTTATTGCTTTGTGGCTTTTACTATCCTTGTACATACACATAAATATTTAATCAAGACCCAAGACTTCACTCAGCACTCTTGAAAACCAGGATTAATACCCTGAAAAGCTGTCACATGGAGTAGGCTAAAATCAGGATTTAAGAGCCGAAATGCTATGAAAATTTTTCCCCATTCACATATTGCTCAGCTTCCTGCTATTCCTTACTCCCTCTGTAACAGTATATACAAGGCGCAAGTCCACCAAAATGAAATTTTAAACTCAAATAAAAAATATGAAATAATAGGCACTGGATTAAGGCACAGACAGTACTATTGGCAGTTCTCTTCTAATGCTGGTACACTTCTTACTTACAGATTTGTAAGCAGATCTTTTTGGTATTAGTTATCAGTAAAGAAAACCCCCAACTATTTTCAGGAACGTGAACAAAAAATTCTTGAGCAGATGCTCAACTTCTTCCTCTTGAGTCAGACAAACAAATCTGTTTGTCCTCTCCTGACTTCTGCTTTCTACAAAGCAAATGCAAAAACTCACAAACTTACTGAATTACTGTAATTGTTCAGGAGTTAGACAGTTTGGCTATTTAGTGGTCTGGTGATCTATTTTGCCATCAGAATCACTGAATGCCTTCATTTTGTCCCATCCTTTGCTCATCATATAAATAGCCCTTCTGTCTACCAAGTAGCATTAGATACACCATGTGATGCTGATGTCTCGCTTACTCCTCTCATAACCTCTCTTTCACAATGACCTCACAGTAATAACAGCTTTTGTTTTCACATGAGATAAGCTGACATAAAATGACTCCAGCAGAGCATTTATTTGCTTGTTTGTTTTTTAAATAATAATTACAAGCTGTATGTTTTTAGGGACTTCAATTACAGAAGACTTGGAATTACCTGTTGTTTTGGATGGGGTGGGGGGAGAACGCATCAGTAAATTAGTTCTAACAAAACCTTTGATGAATGTTGAATCAGATAATACACATGCACATTTATAATGTCCCTCACTTAAACCAGGGTAAAGGTGCACCAAGATTTTACATGGAGATGGCCATTTTACACACTGCTATCATGCACTTCTCCAGTCTTAAATCCCCCTAATTCTTTGTCCTTCTCTTTCTCCTTCACCATTCCTATCTACCAAAGCCAGTATCAGTTAAAGAGTACAGCACCCATTCTCCACTCACATCCAGTTTCAAGAGTAAAACTAGTCCTTGCAAGCTACTGAAGGCTATTTCCAATTTTCTATTTCTCATTTGCATTTTCTTTTTCCTCTTGTCTTCTTGGGCAGGAGGAAGGAAGAAGAAAATTTCAGTGGACTGGTAGGTATTTCAGCTTTGGCTCTTACCGTGAAAGATTAGGTAAGTACGATCCCTCTCCCTCTGACTGGCAACAAGGAGAGTGAAAGGGATTATCAGCAGCTGCTGGGGTGAAAAGAAAGAAAGAAAATGCATGATATGTTTCATCCGAGAAGTGCATCTGGAACCTAATACTCAGGCGTAACACTCTGGAGGTATGCAAAGGAGAAGGAAAGGAGACGTGCACCTCATGAATCTGTGATAAACAGTGGCGCAGTGCATCAACCAGCAGCCCAAGACACTCATAATTTATAGCTGTAAATACTAAGATTACAGTTACAAAATAAAAGCTGGGGACCCCGAAATATCATCCATTAAAAACAAATTCGCCTTAAAAAAATGAATCAGTTTTACCAAGTGAATCCAAAACCACATGTGACCATTCACCGAACGTCTTCCCTCTCCCTTGTTTGCACTCTCCTGTTACCATTACTCCAACCATTCCACATTTCACATAACCGGTTTCAGCATTACCAGCGATTTTAATGTTGTCTGACATCCACCTTCAAAATCGTCTTTTATATTTCAACTTATATTTATATTTTCACTGAGAGTGGCAGCATGTGTTGACACAAGGAAACACAGTAGATACAAAGAGAAGAGTATCTGACTGAACAATCAGATTTTTTGATTTTGAAACTAAATACTGTTACAACAGCCAGATACTAATTTCTTAGCCTTTAGGTGATTCTCTGCAACCTGAATGTCTGTCAGCAGTACCTGTTATTAACAATATATAGTGTTGCATGTGTTCTTTATATGTTCTTTAATTTCTTCCCTATTTAATCTGGGATAACCAGGAAGAGTTTTGATGTTTTTCTGATTTTGTTTGATTTTTTGTTTGTTTGTTTATTGTTATGTTCTTAGGTATCTGAGACATCTCCAATTCGAGTCCAGGGCCACAATTATCTAGCAAAACTAACCTGACATTCAGGTCTGGACTCCTGACTCTGGCCACTACTCACACTTTTGTTGCTATCCTTGAGTAAGAAACACATTGATTAGAAACAAAGCTTTTCACAGGGAGACATTTTACCTCTATTTTCTGTGAGATTCCACAAGTACTATTGGACATTAAGTATTCTTGGAGCACATAGCCCACTATTTTAAAACAGAAATCGCACAACTTTTTTTTTTTTTTTTTTACTTCACAACCTGTGGAGAGTTACCACTGAGTTGCTACCAGTTTCTTTGAGCTTTCTCTGCATTTTGTAACTTCAGCTCGCTGAAGTTACAAAATCCTTCCAGCACTAATCACAGAATCACAGAATGGTTTGGGTTGGAAGGAACTTAAAGATCATCTAGTCTCAACCCCCCTACCGTGGGCAGGGCCACCTTCCACCAGCCCAGGTTGCCCAAAGCCCCGTCCAACCCGGCCTTGAACCCTTCCAGGGAGGGGGCAGCCACAGCTTCTCTGGGCAGCCTGTGCCAGGGCCTCACCCCCCTCACAGGGAAGAATTTCTGCCTTAGATCTCATCTAAATCTGCCCTCTGTCAGTTTAAAACCATGACCCCTTGTCCTATCCCTACACACCCTATCAAGAGTCCCTCCCCCCTTTCCTGCAGCCCCTTTCAGCCCTGGGGGGCCGCTCTAAGGTCTCCCCGGAGCCTTCTCTTGTCCAGCTGAACCCCCCAACTCTCCAAGCCTGTCCTCACAGGGGGGCTCCAGCCCCCTGAGCATCTCCGTGGCCTCCTCTGGCCCCGCTCCAGCAGGTCCATGTCCTTCTGCTGTTGGGAATGATCCACTCTGAGTCTGACTTCAGGTCAATATTGTTCTGCCTGTTCTAGCTCAGCTCAGCCAAGAACTTAGGTGACCTCATACATATTAAATGAAATGTTTAAGCCTGGCTCCACACAAAACTGTGCAAAATGTCACATGGGTTTACACAAATCCTGCATACTCAAACTATCCAAGAAATCTGTCCATTCACACCCGTAGTATTCCTTGCAGACCCACTGCCATAAATAAATACTGACCATTCTCATTTCCACAGCACCCAACAGGCCAGACAGTTTTGGAACTCTGACAAATGAAAAATGGTGACTTTGCAGTTCCCTCCCCTGTATTCCTTGGACAACCTTTGCCTTATTCTACTGGGATGATCAAAGTCTTTATCTACATATGGATTCCTTCTCTCCAATACATAAATTAGCAACACCAAGACTCTTCCAAGAGCAAATCTAGAACATGAAGTAGAAAAAAAATCTCATTCATTTAGGATTTGCTAGATCACTTCTACTCGATTCTTTTTAGTATATTTCAGATTATTTCTGGTAACAGTTCACAATAACCAACATGTTTATATATGTAGGAGTATGAACAAGTGATTGTGACCTCCAAGTAGTAAAGTGATATTGGACAATACATCAATCCTGCGCTTAGTCTGACAAATGTGAGTCATTGACACCTTGTATTTCCTTTAAAAAAATGATGGAAGAGGGTGAAACAAGCTGAAGCTCGTTTCACCTGCAAGCTAACATAATGACTCATTGTTCATTTCAGATCTCTTCCTGAAGCACTCTATAAATCTAAAGTTGGTGATCCAATCTTTATCATATCAAGTTTTTCAACTAGTATCTTCCCTGTCTCTGAAAGACTGATGTCATTTTACATGAATTACACACAAAGTAGCGTTATTGTCTTTTTGTCATATTGAGAAATTACTTCCCAAGAAGATCTTTTGACTTCATAGAACACACACTGACACGATTTAGCACTACACCAATATACAGGAAAGCATGGATGAAAACTACCTTTTTTTGCATCTTGAATGAATTCCAGTCCACCTTAATTTTAACCAATCTTTCAAGGTTCATGTATACTCAGAGTCAGGGAGACAGATCATTGACAGCATAACCCTGATTACAATTATGTAATTAGGATTGATTAATAGATAAGTGACTTTATTGAATACTTTGTTGCTAGTGCATTTTCTTTATCGAAGATCTCATCGGTGATTTTACTAAATGCTTCCTCCCTTCAAAGGAGATGTCTTGCACAACATGCATTATCATAGTCTAACAGTAAAAGTTTTCACATAAAATTGTGCAACTTTTGTACCAGAAGTTACTTCAAACATTATGGGAAAAATCTGAAAAATTTTGGATCAAGGAAGAGAAAGAAAGAGAAAGAAAGCAAGCAGGAGGGACAAGGAGAGAGACTATTTCTTAGCCAGGAAACCATGATCCCTGAATGCAAGAAAAGAAGCAGGCAGGGAAATTAATTTCAAAATTTTTCATGTGATACATTACTTGAACTGATCAAGAAATTATTGCTAAACTCACTAAAGAATCTTTAGGCAGAATCTCTTGCACAGAAAAGGCCTTTCCCTCCCCTGTTTTCTCCCAGTGCACAAGCCAGCAGACTTGCCAAGGAACGCAGTGTTCCCCTCTTTTGTAACTGCCTCTCTCATTAAATTAAAAAAAAAATGTGGAATGGCACTAAGGGAAATAACTAGAGTCCTACGTGCAAAGTATTTCATATAAAAGTATAATCAAACTGTATAATGGACCTTACCTTGAAGTCTGTGCTCTCCTTAAGTTTTGTCATTTTTAAGGTAAAGTTAAAGTGACTTAAAGAGAACTCAGCATGGACAAGGACTTTAAGGATTAGATCTAATATAATAATAGATTATAGTATCTTATACTGCATACAATTTATTTTATTATGAAGGCTCTCAGGATATGTGCATCCATGTAATTTAGAAATAGACTAGGAATTTTCTAGTGACGTTATTTCATTTGGAAATACAAGGTCACTGTGAAGGGTTTTCATGTACCAGGTAAAATTTGTAGCTAGAGAGATTAATTCCCAAGACCAGAAAAATACCTCAGTCATCAGGGCACTCATCTGCACTGTGGGAGATATGGCTTCACAATGCTCCATGTTCTGCCTGACATTATTTTCTATTTATGTTACAGTTCACACACTTAATCACATGTTCATTGGCCTGAATTTCCACAGTCCGATGATTTGGACATTTGCCCAAGAAGTAGAAGACCCAGGTGAAAGTTCCCATTCTGTCCAATACTTCATAAAGACTTCAAGCTGGCTGAATACCTGAGTGAATGCATTGGCCAACAAGCTCATTATGGGAAATCCTACTTTCTTTTCTCTTCCTCCACAAAATTCCTTCTTACACACAGATATTGAGACAATCCAGATGCCCAAACTCAAAGCTTATTTTGGACAGAAGTCTCCTCTGAAGTCTAGTGCCATACGAAACGCTGCACAGCCCCACCACCTTGGAACAGCAAAGCCACACGCAATCTCACTTTCAGGGACCTAATTCAAGACAGGACACAAATGATTAAGGAGTTTTCAGTCTTCAGCATATCATGCATTTGGTCTAACAAATTTCCACGGCTCTACAAACCCACTTAGAGCAAAAGGGACACATGGGGGTTTTTTCTCCTTCAACCTAGTAGATAAAATGCCCTCTGGTAGCTCTTCAAAGTTGAGGGCAGAAATTCCCCACTTTTCTTGCTTTTTCCCCATCCTTGAAAAGGAAAAGTAAGAGAGATCTTTGGGTTCCCTTGTTCTTCAAGGGCTAGATGGGCTAAGACACTTTGCTTTTAATACATGCCCCATGGTTTTAAACTCCATTTTGGTGCATCTGTAAGTTGATGACTCTCTGAGTTTCTGTTTCATGGCCATCAGCAGATATGGGGGAAGCGCTGTTGCATTTTTAAAAATTATTTTTACCTGGCTTATGTTTTCAATTATCTTTTAAATAGAGAATAAGACACATAATATACAGGTATTTCTAATGAAAATAGAGAACAATGTATTCACCACATGAGTCCAGACACCAGTTATACAAGTACATACCTATATTATCAATGTCTAATTTGGCCCTTATTATACAGTATAAAGTTAGTGTAAAATAGATGAGAATTTTGTCTGGGAAATGAATTGACAACTCAGGCATCTGAGGGTCCTTGAAATCCAGGAGTCAAATAGAGAAATAAAATGAACATGTTTTTTTTCTAGCAGCTTGTGTCTTTTTTTCTTTTTTACTTCTGCAGAATTGTGTGTGTCTAAAGCTGTTTGTCAAAAAGTATTAATTATTACCACCCAACTAACACATATATTCACAGTTGCAGCTTTGTGTTTTTATTTATAAACGTTTACCGTATTTTTCATAACACTTAGGAAGCTCTCTTTGGTGGTGGATTCTCCCCATGTATATTTTGAATTTTTACCATACTACTGTATTGTACTAAAAATACCTGATGAATGCAGTTAGAAGTTGAACTAAAAAAGGCAGGTATTGCATATTTAGATCTCTTCTTACACTAAACAGAGGAGAGAACTGTAAAATTCATATAGTGAAATAGTATTTTTCTACAAAAAAGGGAAAGACTTTTGCTAGATGAGGCTCCAACCTTGAAGAAAATGAAAAGATAAATATTTTACGTGCATCAGTTACAGTATCATTAAGAAAGTTGCTTCAAGACTAAAACCCTGTAAGAGAAGTAAAAGGCAGACAAGTAGATATTCTTACCAGACACAGCATTGGGCAGGGTAACTGGTTCTGTCCCTATATGCTGCTGTCTTGCTGCATGACCTTGCTTCAGCTGTTTCAATTCCACGTTTCATTTTTGCCTTTGGAAAATGAAACTTGGAATATGGGCTACTTCTAGAAAATACTACAACATATATGAATATGAGCTGCATAGATAAGGTATTTTGCAAGCATTTAAATAAACAAGTAGCTTGTTTTGTATTACTAGTTATCTTCACATCTGTGCATAGATATGGGATGGGTGTCTCATAGGAAGGAGAAAAATAAACAACCCAAACCACAACAAACCACTCTTCTGTGTAGATCAAACTTCTACAAAATCCACAGCTCTCCTGCTGCTTCATTTGGCAGGGTTATGCAGTGGAAAGAGACTTTCACATCACCAGAAGAGCCCTGCATAATGCAGCAACAAAAAGAATTTCCACTCTCTGCTGAATGAAGTGCCAAAACCCACTAAGGTTAGTTAGAGGAGTGCTTAGGTCCTATTTCTCATGCAACTCTGATCAATATAATTCATCACAGACATATGAATTTTAATGGACAATCACTTACACAAAAAGCATTTTTGACAAGACATCCCATTTACTTCTTTAAAATCAGAGGGGATGCCTCAGGAACAAGAATTACAGATCAATATAAAGTTACAGATTGCTTGTCATACTTATCAGTCAGTTTTGCCCCAATGGAAGAACAACTTCAGAAACTCCAGTTTTATACATTTACAAGTACAGTACATCCAGAGAGTTCACTTTCTAGAACATCCAGAGTTCACTTTCTAGAACCACCTTGGATAATAAACCCCCCATAATCTACAGGAAGAAAATCTAGGATTAAAAATTGCAACCGGATGAGATTCTTCTAGAAAAGGCAGTTATATATGGTGCCTAATTTCAGAGGATTAGATCACTCCCGATTCTAGCAAAATGTTTCAGTATTTATACAGATAAGAACCTGAATTTTAAAAGAACTGCACTGAAAACTGAAACAAGATGGCATAGGAAAGATATGATATCTAGTTAAACCTACCACCTTAAAGAGCAACCAACTAAATTATTTTCCATTAAGTCAGGCAAGTTTAGCAAGTAACAATTGAACTTAAATCAGTTCCTTCTGTCTAAGACATTTTTCTCATATGTGGTTTTAAGAACTCGAATGGCAGCAAGTTAACCTTAATTGTTCCTTGTTTAGCTTGCACCATTTAAAACACATCTGGTTTTATAGATAGAACATCTTTATACGTTCTCCCCTGCCCCCACATTGGAAGGAAGAAGAGCATTTGTCTACTAATTTTGCTCTGTACGTGGGAAATGTTATTCATCCCATAGAACATGGATGCAATTAAGTAATCATATTGAGAGCTGCTGTTCTGCTTCTTAAAGCACAAAGTTAACTTGAGTTGACTTGGTCCTTATCAACGCGGGACAGTTCCTTCCACCAAGCTGGCAAAGTTCAACTGAAATGCTGTGCCTGGTAACACACACAATGACAGACAGATTTAGAGAAATGAGAGAAGCCAGAAAAGAATGAACAGCACTTGACAAAACGGGACTTATGAACTGAAGTTCAGTGAACTGGGCATCTTTATTCTAAGAAGAAAAGACTGAGGAGATATTATCACAACTGCACATAGATTTGAAGACGGGTATTAAGACAACAGTTGTCCAATTTTGCCATGTCCACAGGATATGATGGGGTTCTACCCCATGGCGTTAATGGGACTAATTTAAGAAAGGGATGTTTAGTTGATTAGGTCTTATGAAAGCTTGCGAAGTATAAAGATAGATATGCACTAAAATAGGTTACCTAGTGAGACTGTGGAATTCACCTTACTGGAATTTTTAAAAAACAGGATAAATAAGCATCTCTCAGGAACAAGGTATGTGTTGTGTTCTTAATGTCCAGTCAGAGGAAGGCAGAAGTCATGATGGTCAAGTATGGCTGTTAATGTTTCTAGGTATTTTATTTCTTTCTAAAGGGTTGGGGTTTTTTTCCTTTCCCTGGTGCACCTGGGTTTTTTTACAGTTCAGGAATTTAAAAATACCAACTGTGGCTAAATTAAATTTTCCTCTTAGAATAGGAAAGTAATACGCATGTCCCCAGGCCATTTATTTTTTCCCCCTCAGAAGTAAATTAATTTGTCTACAAACTAAAGGAAATGTAAAATTGGTCCTTGAAGAAAGCCAACACTTTTATTCCTAAGACCCTTGGCAGAACAAAGCAGGCTCATTAGACTTATTGTGAAGTTAAAACTCATTGAAATCTTATATACAAGCTTTACTCAAATTGTATGTGTAGGCTTTGTGGGGTTTGATACTATTCTTTAAAAATAACTGCCTTTTTTCTCATTCAGATGAACAGTTCTTCTCTAGAGACTTTCTTTTAAAACTGTCAGCTACTGAAATGGTTGTTACTTCTATGGACTTCCAGGATATCAAGACATTAACTTCATTTAAATTATTTTTCTAAAAAGCAAAGTTCCCCAGTCACAACAGAAACGGGGTGCAAACTGACCATAAACAAGCACAATCACTTGTCCCTTTCTGAGTCCCTCTCCACCTCACAAGTTGATCTCCACAGACATTTGAGAGTCAATGTTTGTAGGAAAAAATTCAGGGATTGATTATTTCAAGGATTTCATTCTATGCAAAGGCAAACTCCAGCATTGTTGCCACGGAGGACAATGGAAAACCTCCTGAAAGAGACACTTCCTATGAAGAAAATGCAGTGGTCAAAAAGCTTCTTGAAAAGATTCCAGTTAAGAGAAAAAAAATAATGGAAAATTATAATCATCAAGACAAATTAACTCTGACCCCACGTTCCTTAAGGAGAAAAGCAATTTTTCAAACATATAATCACCTAGTACTGAAAAGAATAAAAGAGAAGAGGATGTGGCCAACAGGTGGAACAATAATGAATGCTACAGAGGAAAGAACATTGAGAGATGTCAAGAAAAGTGGGCGGATAAAGGTTCTGAAGTATGTCTACCATGAAACATGTGCAGTGTTCAGAAGAACATGTACAGAACAATAGGAGATAGAGGAGGCTATCTCACCGACTTTTATCTATCTTTCATTTTGCTCAGATTTCTTAAGACCTTCACTGCAATTCTAAAATCCCCCAGTTTTGAAAATCCTGCTCATTGGGGGTACTTAAAATAGTTCTGTAATGCTTTGTGGCCTGGAGTCATTGGTATCTATTCTCAACTTTAATTCTCTTTTCATGCCAATTTTGCCAAGAGTGTATGCCAGCACATTAGAAAACTGTTAAACAAATCACTTCAGGGGAAGTTACTTCTTAAAACATGGTGCTTGGCCTCAGGTCATCACAAGGTGCTGCGGCTGTCATGGCTACAGACTATTAAGGATCTAACACTGGATCAACTGTTTTCATTCTTGGAGAGGTCCCAAAAGGTGGTATTAGGCAATAGCTTTTCTATCTAGAAAACTCATATGCTGGATAATGCAGACTACTCCAATCGTCTTTGATCCAGTGTGTATATGAGTCACGGTGGAGCTGCGGCCAAGTACCAGTGTAAAATCCCCCAACCCTTCCCCTGCAATTTTGGGTGGATATTGCACTCCTCGCTTTCTCTCCCACGGAATGCAGTTTGTGCAGATCGGCTGTGTGATTTTAAACAGCTGCTGCACATCACTGTAGATTCATTGTATTTCAGCGGCAGGTGAAAGGAATTGCGCATTTCAATCTAATTGTATGTACAAGTGGTATACTACAGCTTTCTAAAGACATGACAAGAGGTTCTTAAAGTACTCTAAGGATCTTCTGAGCAAAGAAGAAGGTACTGTAGAAGTAATTCTTTATTAATATGGCATGTTCTATATCCTTATAATATCCTTGCCATGAATTTGAAATAATAGGAATACTCTGCAAAGTCACACAGCCACTTGAAAAGTTTTGAAATGGCATTCTCGGAGTCCTACACTGTACCACTGAAATCCCAGTGTCAATGGTTTGCAGCCAATGTACAATTTAAAGAAGAAAATCAAGCAATACTTTTTCTATTAAAACCTCTACTTCTGCTCAACTTTGCTAAGTTAAAAAAGCCTGGTTTGCTTCCTGGATTATAATGTGGCACAATTAAGCAGTGTATCTCAAACATACTGTAAACCTGCTAGATAATAGAAAAATTCACCAAACTAAAATTCGCTTCACAAATTTTCGAACTCACTTGAATTATATCCCACCAGTGTTTTGTGGTATAGACAACCACATCTTTAGATGTTCAGAAGATAGTAAAATTCATGCAAGTCAGGAAGACTGAGAAAAAAACAGAATACGACACCATTAATTTTTCTTCTCTGCACCACTCCGATGAATTTAATGGCATTAGTTTGTGTTTAATCCATATTAATAGAGCAGAGAGTAGTTTACTAAGACATGGATTGGATTAGCCCACTTTATTTAAAAGCAAAAGCAGTCCTAAAAATTGCTGATATTTTGTCTTTTAAACTATCATATACAGTCTTTATGGATCAGCACAAAATTAAAACGGGGAAAAAAATTAGTTCATGTTTCCATAAGGACACATTACCAACTTCTGTTAGCTTCTTTTCTGTGTTCAATCCGTATCTTAATACGAGAGAGAGGGAGAGCCTGCAGAAACAAACGTGCCTTTTTAATAACATGTCTATACTAGGAAAAAGGATGCTTTTTAATAACACGTTATCCAGCGCATTAGAATCCAGCATGAACAAGACAGTTCACTTCTAAGAAGTCTTAATGGGCAGAGAACAAATCTTGGACCCCACAATCATCCCACCTAAAGGCCTCTTTAAGAGCGTACTTCCCAGTGGGTTCCCTATAATTCCCTACAGTCCAGAGCCATAATTTTTTAATAGCTGAATAACCTCCTGGTAGTGCTTACTCCTCTCTGTCGATGATAAAAAGCGAGTTCTAGCTTAGGTGCCTCAAGCTAGGTAGGATGTATCCTACCTTCCACCTAACCTTCTAACTCAATTTCATCTTCACCAACTACACGTATTTAAATGACAACATGCCCCATCTGCACCAGAATTTGAAAACGTGCTAACTGGCATGTCCACAGGGATACATCCTCCACAGAGCAGATCCTTCCTTTCCCCAACTACACTTCTAAAGTGCTCATGTGCCTGTACACACAAGGTGAGGGTAAGAAGAAGGGGGAATAAAAAGCTCTAACAAAATTCTTCTATTTCCTAAGGAGCTTGTTGTTTTCCTGGGGACGTTAGGAACTTTTGGTTTAATCAGATTTTCACAGATTGCCATATTTGGAGGAAAGCAGAGCATTATCATCAGAGACTCACCGTCTCAGCTCATCCAGCTGAGTCACAGTACATCATTAAATACTACTTCTCTAGAAATGAGGCATTAGGAAGAAAAGACATTGTTGTGGTGCCACGCAAGTCTTCCTGGCATGAGACTAGGCTTTCTATATTACCCACATGTGATAAAATCATAGATAGTCCTACAGGTTATTTCAGACCACTGTAGATAAAATCTTGACGTATCATCACGTCTTTCTGCACCAGAACCATGCCATAAAACAGAAGGTTCATTCTATCATGGGGAAACTCCTATCTCAGAACGACTGTCCTTGCCCTCGGTAGTCCTTTCACTCCATGTCTGATACAACTCTAATTTCTGCTGGTCTTCCATAAGGAGAAAGCAGTGATTACCTCTGTCTTTACAAAGGCAAATTTTCACCAACTTCTCCCTGCCAAACTACCCACATCCATCCCCCCCCGGACACACAAAACACAACTCTTAAATATTAAAGAGTTACTTTTAAATTAGTTAATTATTTTCATCTGTAGGTTTTAAAAAAAAAAAAAAGAGGGGATGGCAAGTATCAATCTCCGTATCTTGTCCTCAATATTTCTGTAAAGTAGGTAATTTACTGCATTATTTGCATGGAAACTTTCTCTGCGTTACTCATTTCTTTTGACCAAAGATGGTATCTTACCAGTTCCATACTTTAATTTTCTTTAGAACACTACTGACCTTATCACCAACATGAATCAGCCAAGTCAGGCGAACCAAAAATTCATTCCCTATATACAACAAGGTCTTGACAATATGGTAAGAGACTAAGACAGAGGTCTTCAAACTGCGGCTACCTTGAAACAGTTAATGCAGCTCCGAATTTTACTGTGCCTGCTTTAAGGAAGTACAAAGCATAACACAATTTTTCAGTGTCCTACACCTGGCTGATCTTTGCAACCTTGACGAATCTGTGAGAAAGCTGAGTAGATTTTGCAATGTTCCTATTAAAGCATGAAAGGGCTGACTGAATATTGCATTGAGACAACTCCCAAATTTTGGCAAGATTTCTGATTCGTGTCTAGGAGTCGTGTCCACAGGCATGAGCTACTTAAGCAACATAAACCTGAAGTCAGTATTTATGCTTTTGCCTGTTAATTCTGACAGCCCACAGCCCACATCCACCTTTTGGAGTTCTATCAAGATATAAAGAGATACAGAATGATGATCCCTCTCTTAATGTTCCTTTCAGTGTCCCTCTACACTGACATTTCTTTGAAATACATACTCAACAGACAGTGTTTCACTAATAGTCTATCGCTGCAGTCCATCATTCTCCAGTATACTCACGCTGTTTCAGTATTTCCCAACTGCTTTGCACCAGATTGAAATGATCATTTCTGGGGGTGAGCAAAGTCAAAAGAATAGGGATACTCGCCAGCATGCTTATCCCATGCCTTCCTTCCTGGCCATGCTGTCTGTGGTAACTGTAATACATCTGCTCCAAAGTTTAAAAGTGTTTCTAGAACATCAAGTTCCAGGTCATGAATCTTTATCTGAATGGGGGAGAATAGAAGACAGTATGACTAGGGTCCATCTCTTGTCCTTAATATCTATTAGCTGTCTCACAACAAGATCAGATGCTTTACTTCGAAATATCTTGATCTTAAAGTAAATCCTGAATAGGGGAAAGAGGGCACAGGTACATTCTGAGCAGGACTCTGTTCAAACCATCTCCCACTCCTTTCTTCTGTAAAAACAGTACCCTCTACTATGTTGCACTGTTATGGATCTATAGCATTTGTTTCTCCCATGTGGCAAAAGTGAATGGTTATTAAAAAATTACCTTCATATGACTAGACTATGAAGCAGCAAGTGTGCTGTTTATATTGCAGAGTCCTGTGTCAAAAATTGTATAAGCCTGTTGACTGACGTCAATATTGACTATTCAGCCACTGAAAAGACTGTTCTTGGGAAAGAGATTTGCCTTTCAGAAACTGCATTTACTAGTTAATCAAGTCACTAGTTATTGAAGTTACTAGTTCCTCAAGACACTGACCACTAAGAGCTACACTCCAGCACGTCAAAACCCCTGCTGCCAGTAACATTCAGAAAGATTAGATGGCTCAGGAAACAGAAGCATAATCCCCAGAAAGTAAAGGAAAACACAGAGGCTCCATCTATAAGCTTGACAGCTGACATAAGTGCAATCCAAAGGTCCCCTGACAAAATGCAGAACACATTGCAAAACATTTCCATAGGGGTATGCCAATGTAGCAGTGGCAATGGAGTGCATTTAGCACTGATATTGATGCCATGCAAGTCAACCAGTGGATGGCACTCGATATTTGATTACATCATTGAGGACACAGATGGATGAGGACACGATGTACAGTTTATCCCTTCTCTGGAGACTTCAAGTGCAAATGAGATCACTGATTACATCCAGACTAGAGACACTGAGGCAGAAGCACAGCGTAAACATCTGTAGACTGAAAAGCTCCAGGCAAAAAAATTTCTATGTCTGAAACAAGGGCCCATCACCCAAAATCTGACTTAGGAGGCAAATGAAACAGGCTGCCAGGTGACCAGATGCATGTCCTTAAACAAGGTCTTACAAAGAGTGTTTTCCCTGTGTTTTGACTTCTGGCGTTCTGAAATCTTTTGTTTTGAAAGACTACAAATTCTTTAATAAAGAAATCTTTATATACAGGTATTTCATTCATAGACTCAGGATAGGAAGTCATTATCATTATGCCCATTACAAGGAAGGGGAAAAGGAAGCAGAGAGAAGTGACTTGATGTTTCCCCAACAAGGCAGCAACAATTCCAGGAACAGAACCAGGTCATCTGCTTTGCTGACCAGGCCTTACTGCCTGCCAGATGTGGAAATCAAAAAGGACCAGAAATAAAGAGACCACCTCACTACAGTTACAAAGAAGAACAGCTAACTGAAGGTTTAGGAAGAGTACAAACCTGCCAGAGTCAAGGAAAATTCTTTTATGCCTAAATATCTTTCTGTGCAGGGATATAAAACCAAATGACCACCTACATATGGAAAAAAGCTTGATTTCACCACTCTAAAGCTACGTGACAAACTAATTTGACATAACACAGTAATTTTATAAAAGTAAGGGTTTCTTGCTTGTACAGAAGTGCCAACTGTATTCATGTGTGTCTGTTACTTAGGAATAAGACATACTTCTCAGGAGACTGGTTGAGAGGAAAAGAATCCTACCTAAGAATTAGGTAATGCTGAATCCCCAACACCATGTAGGAATGAAAATTCATGCACATGATAACTAGCTACTAGCTCTGGAAAATATTGCCGAAGTATCTGAGCCAGTCTGAAACAAAATAGAAGGAAAAGACAGATACTTGAGAAGCAGAAGAGATGAGGAAAGAGGAAAACACTGTTTAGGAAGCAATAAGGAGCAGAAATAGCCTGAAAAATCTTCGTGGTTTTTTAATCTGTTCTTATTTTGCTCTAAAACATAAGGCTCAGAATAGCAACATGGTCTAAATTCAATGCAAGGATGCTCAGCTTCTCTCTGCAAAATTGTCTTTCACAGATAGTTGTAAAAGCCTTTTTTTTTTTTTTCCTTCCTAATAGCTAACGGTAATTGGCAATTGCCTAAATCACTGAGATTTAGGCAGCAAGAAGTTACCAAATAACTATAACCAACTTCCTTCACGTACTGTTTCCCCTGCAACTCCCTAGAAGGAGAAAATCAAAACAAAGCAGAAGTGGTGCAGAAAACCAGAACAATGGAAACAATCAGTCCTTGTAGACTTCCTATTTGAGACGGACATGTTCAATTCAGTGCAGAAGGTAAGATGATAATTATAATACCTACCACCTGGAACCGCACACCAACAAGAGCATGTTACTGACACAACAAAACTGGTTCCCTCTGCCCCCCTTCTATTACCAATCAGATAAAGGTTGGTTTACAGACCTAGTAGACAAATACAAGCCCTTAAAATGGCATAACTCACTTTTTAAGTGTGCCCATTTCTACGACGTTTAAAGCGACAAGACCTCTAGTTCACTTGAATTCATCGTTTTGTCCATCGAGCCTCATGTATTATGCCAGATGCCAATGTTTCTGCTGATGAGAGCAGAGCAATTTGGACAATTGATTTGATAAGCACAGATCAGAGGGACAAAGCATTAAGATTGATAACATGTAAAATAAGTTATAAAGAGACACAGAATGTGATGGTTTATGCTGAAAAACTTGTAACTTAATAATATAATATAGTGGGATTTGAAACCAAAGGGCAATGTGTTTTTTCAGTGGTACAAAGCTCCTATTTGTTCCTAGCAATCAGAATAAAGAAAAAAAAATATTTAAAAAAGAGGTTTTAAAACTCTGACACAAATATTTATCCAAAATGCATTACTGAACCACATACAAGTTTTGCCTATCCTGGACCCTGGACACACAGAGAACAATGCAGGAAATTCCATATTCCACTGAGGGAGGATAAAACATTTTAGTATTGTTTTTTCCCTTTCTCCCTGCACCCTTCTGTAGTGGCAGCTGTTCGAGTTGAAATCTTAAAGTAAATGTTATGGTGTTTGAATTGTAATCGACAGAAAAAGAGAAGGTGAATTACATTTTTATAGGCCAGCTTTTACCTACCTACATGTATGCGTGCATGCATTCACTGACAGACAGACAACTCCGCAAAACTCCAGCTCTGCCAGCACATCGAGCAGTACCTTCTCAGCATCTGCCCTCCTTGAGGCAGCTACAGTTTAAGCACCTGAGTGCCATAATCACACTGAGAAATCAGGGGCCTGCAAAAATATCCATTCAGGAAAAAGGCATTTTTTTTTCTGCCAGTAGGGATTCAGTTGCAGGATTTGTCCTTTAGACTGATTTTCTTTTAAAGAGAATGCTCTCTCGTCTCAGACTCAGCTTAATCCTTCAGAGTGTATGGGGAGACTTTCTCCTGATAAGAATATAACAGTTTTCCTATATTTTGCCTTCCAGCAAGTCGCTTTATCTCTTGTACAAAACGTATTGTATCGGAAATCTAAGTGGCATTATATGTCTAATCAATCAGTCCTGTCTTTTTCCTTTAGTCTAGTTGTTATTGCAAAAATGAAAAGTGGAAGGTTTTTCTATAGTCTGCAGGAAAAAAAAAAAAAAAAAAAAGACGTTGAGATAAATTTCCTCATAAGCCATACCAATAGACAGTATTCAGAGAAGTATCATCTACTTGAGTAATTTCAGAAACACACTTCATAACACCTGCAGAATTATAGGCATTTTTTGTATTGCTTATATATTTTTATTATTGATTGCCTTCAAGATAAATACAAAGAAATAAGCGATTCATTTCTCATTCTATTTTGATAAAAATAATGAAAATGTAACTTAAACTCTCTCAAGGAAAGATGAAGCTATTGCAAATGTTCAATAGATGTATCTGTGATATAAGAAGTATAGTTAAAACTTTTCACAACCCTTTCATATTTCAGCAAGCAGTTACACTTGTGAAAACATTAGCAAATTTCAGGAAAACTATCAGAGATTATTACACACACACACACAAATCAATAATAAAATAGTTGACTGAGCCCTTGAAAAAGGACAGGGTTCAATTTAAAAAAAAAAAACAAACCATACTAATTAAGATTCAGTAACAAAAGAGTTTTGACAGCTTCTCGTTTCAAACTCTAAAAAATACACAGTATCTCTGAAGTAGTAAATACTTTGCCAGCTGTATCCTGATGCCTTCACTCGTGTAATCACATATTATCTTCACAAAATATTCTAGTGGGGTCAGTGGTATGCCTTCTGAGGTGAGGCGCTACTTAGGATGGGTACACGTAAATCATCTGATCCTCTGGAGGTGGGAGAAAAGCCCTTGGAATGTTAACAGTGGTCTTTATAGGGAATTTTATTTTTACTTCCAATCTAAATAATCACATGCAATTCAGTAATACTTTTCCATTTTGTATACCAAGAAATTGCAAATATTCATCAATACTCTTGCACTGAAAGGCCTTACTGGACAGATTCAGTTCATAAGACACAGCTGTTGTGACAGAAACTACAATGCCTCGGCTGTAGTTGCATTTTACAGGGATAAACTTCTAAAATAACACAACAGAACGTAACAATTTTCAGAAAAGTCTTAATTGAAACAAAGATTCTTCCAAAGGCTGATCTCACAACACTGAAATTTTGTTAATGCCGATGAGTATTATTTCAAGATCTAAAAATATATCCAAGAAAGATCAAAGGTCCCCTTTAATTTTTATCAAGCAGTTTAAAATTCCATGGTTTGTATTTCTAATCATTGTCACCTGTTACATATACTAAAAATCTGTATTTGTACATTCATTTTTTTATTTTTACACAGTATATTATTTCACTGTCTCATTTCATTATATTGATATTTATGTCTATATACAGAAAAATGAATGTGGATTTAAAAAAACAAACAAACAAAAAAAACACCAAAAAAACCCAAGCTCCTGACTTGGATTTTTCAGTTGTATACTCAGCCCATTATCTCTGTCACTGTTTACAGTCATTATAAAAACATGCACATTAAAAAAAGAAAACTGCTCCAGCTCACTCATCGGTGTTTTCAAAAAATCTAAACTTTCAAGTATTTCTGAGCTACTAAGAATTCTATACACTGGGGTGGGGGTGAGGATGTGTGTTCTACCTGCCTTTTCTATCACCAAATTTTCAAGATGAAGCAATAAACAGAGATTGAGCCTGCTGCTTACAACAGAAAAGCTGATTACTGGGAAGAACTCAAAAGAAAAGGAATTTAGTCAGACTGAAAGCATTAAAAGCAATTCAAACTTTCTGGATTACATCATTGGAAGCAGTATGTAATTTGTTCCAATTGATGTCATTTGCTCACATAAAGCCATTATTTTACAAAGCACCTTAGCATATTTATACTTTCCTTCCTGCTAACACTCCGATCAGACTCACTTGCACCTGACACATGAAACACGTGGGGAAAGACAATGCGAAATAATCAAGTCCGACAAATACATTTCACCCAAACCACACTAATATTAATAGATAAAACGCTGCATCATATGTATTTTTAAACATCCCCTTGTAACTGAAAACGTGAAAAGAATTCTCCACGTTCTGTTCATACAATGACCTTGGATAACTTAGATCTGTTCTTGTGGGATTTGCAACTCTTTTCCTGAATGGATGCAAGATGAGGTAATGCCATTCAAAAGGGGCTGAGCAGTGAAACGTTACATGCAGAACTCAAATATTCTGGCCCCAGTTCTAACCTTGTAATTATATTTAACTGGGTCAATGGAATTTCTCAACTTCCCCTACTTGTTTCTTTGCTTCTAGATTTAAAGAGCGCCAGTTCCATATGGATAATAAATTAATAGACAGCATTTCAAATTAACACTACAAAAACATTTAACTGCAAGAAACACAGATTTGTGCTGCTCATCTACATCATGACTGGTAAACTCAGAATTATACTCCCCGTGCCTTGCTTACTGTATTATAGTACGGGTAGGCCCTTACTGTTTCACCACATCACTAAGCCAGACACCCAACTGCAAGTAATGTTTTTAATTACCAAATTATATTCCTTTATAAAAGTGCTTTAAACAATACAATCTGTCTGAAGCACGGGATAACAACTGCTTTAAAATCACTCCGGGGTCAATTAAAAAAATCAAGCAACTTCACTGCATACCTTTAGAACTGAATAAAATTGTGAAAATTTATGTTCTATATTGTTTGACCTGCGTAAAAAGAAAATCTCCTATTTTAAAATCTCTAGAATGATGGTGGCACAATCACTGCAAGTGTTAATAAAATACATGTAAAATATGAGCATGTGTTAAGGAAAACAGAGGGATTTTGGTACCTGTTTCAACCTATTTACCCCACAAATACATCACTAAGCTTCTAAAACCTCATAAAACTGAACTATTAGTAAGCAAAACTTCAACAGGGCATAAGCTTGTGCCAGATTAATCAAGATATCTATAAACACCTTGCACAGATCTATAAATATACACAGATATATAGGTATGTAGAGATAAGTTTCCTACTATTTTCTTTGCACAAAGCAACAGAGAAAAATCAGCAGCTATCTAGTAGAAGACTACTAAATACAGAATTTGATGTTTAAAATAATTCCTGAGTCTTCAGTTTACCTTTGACAGAGTTCTTTTGCTTTTATATGCATACATCTTGTTTCTGAAAACAAAACCCACGTCAAATTCAAAGAAGGACAAATTCAAAAAGAAAACAGAAATAATAACATGTCCCCTTACCTTCTTCACCTTTGATGGGTCACTGATAATTTTTTCTGTCTATGCCCCAAATCCTGTTTACAAACCATTTTTTAAATGTAACTTTGGAACGGCATGCCTAGCAACACTATAAATCACAAATATAGTACAAATAACCATATACACACACACACCCCCCCATGAAAAGGCACATACTTATGGTTTCAATCCTGGGTCTTCTTTTATTAAAGTTTGTAGTAGAGAACTCCATAAAAGCATGCAGAACAATGACAGTGCTGCATATTCTCCCTAAAGTGCAGATGGTACTAAAGCAGATTTTAAGATAAAGATGAAAATTAAACCTCATTCACTCCTCCTTGTTCTTCTTCTGGGAACACACACCCCCCCACACACAGCACCAAAGAAAAAGAAATACCGAACGTGTTCACAGCATATAAGCTATTTGCAATTTCTCGCACTGGGTGATCAAATGTTAACTAAGATACGTGCAGAGAGAACCAGCTTAAAGGCTTTATTTCTTTTCTGAACCAGACAGAAGTTGACAGCCCCGATCAAAATGAGTATTTCTCCACTTTACTACAATGAGTTTTTTTTCAACGGGCCATCAGAAGTAATAATTCTTCATATTCTACAACTAAGTGAAACGTTAGAAGTTTTAGAGACAAACACTAGTGTAAATATATTCAGCTAAAACCTTTTCTTAAAACTTCCACCAGAAATCAGTGTTTACAGAAGCACAGCACAATTCTTTGCAGTCCAAGGTTATACAGCAAAAGTCAGAACGCCTGGGACATCTCCCCTTTCCAATTAAACCTTAACTTACCTTGCATAGTCAAAACCAGCTAGTGAAACTAAGCTGTTAGAAATCTGAGTTCTTTTGTCCACTATCTCATATTTATGTGCCTTTTTTTTGTTGTTTTGTTTCCATTCTGCTGCCATCTGCTGGCAGCAAATTTATTCTACATTTGATAGTCTGTTGTATCACTTACCACCGTCACAATATGAACCTTATTTTCCACGTTTCTTGGCCAACCAATCAGGTAATGTTACACTTCGAAGTCAAAAATTTTCAGCATCAACGGCCTGTATTTAGAGATCAACATGACTTTTCTTGGCTCGGAAAAACTGTGCCTCAAAAAATGCTATCCCTAACAATATAGCATTTAGCATTCGTATCTTTTTAAAAATTACAATTTCTTCCAAAGCATTGAGACAGTAAAAACATTTTTGAACACTAGTAAAGCTTTCCGAATCTCTTATTCGTTCTTGTCAAAGTACAATCCTGTATCCTGACGTTTATAAGCAACCACTTCCCCTTGAGGTTTTTGTGCATTTTCTGATAAAATTCACAAGGGCAGTACAATGTTATCCCATGACCTAAGAGCACAATAAGTAAAATGCAACATAAAATTTCCAAAAAAAGTAAGCTCAGTAAGTTGTGCAACATGCAATATTTTGATGCTAAGTAGTTTTTAATTAACACTGTGATTGAAGAGTGCAGTAATAAAGTATTTCATTCTATTCTACTAAATTATAAAATGCCATGCTTATACAATAGGTAAGGCATAAGCAATGCAAAAAATGGAAGATGATTTTATTTAAGCAAACTCTTTGAAACAGTACTTGTATTCTAAAACTAACAGAAGTACTTTCTAAGAAGAACAATTAAGTGTCTTCAGTCGGAAAGTTCTGCTGGCTAGCCCCTGATTACAGCTGTACATAGCTCACTGGTGATAGGGAACGGCACAATTGGTTTTCCATAAATTCCAGGGGCAACCACGAAACAAAACAAATTATTAAAAATATCTTCAAGCGTTATGAAGGCAAACTTTCTTTTGTCCCCTTCGCCTGCAGATGTACATCATATATTTTTTTTATAGAGGCAAGACATTCTTTTCAATAACCACTAACTAAAGTTCAGTATATGCATATCTGTCCCAAGGATTACACCGACAGACCTCTTTCAAGGAGCCTACACGTGTTTATTTAGCCTTCATTTTGCTTTTTCATTGTCAGGCCTCTCCTGTGGCAACAGATCTAAACTTTGCAGACATAAACTTGTTCTTTTCAAACTACAGGTGCACATAAATGAACTGCCATGCTTTGTACTGTGAAAATAATCTCGCAGATTCAAGGCATCAAACTAGCCCTTTCTTAGTCTTGCTAATTTGGCCAAGCACATGAGAAATGGAGTTCTCTCATACTCCATAGACCACAGTGAGGCATGAGGTAACTAAGGCAGAATTTTGTCCAACTAAAAATCCACAAAAGCTTTTGTTACTGACATTTTACCCTCTCATGCAAAAGAACTGAAGCGCTCAAAGAGTGGATAATCGTAAAACAAATGGAGCATCTGTACAGCTCTACATCCAAACCAAAACACACATTCTGTGGCTTCTTCCGATTCAGCCGTTCCGTCAGTTCTCTCCTTTCCCTAGCACAGGCTGAACAACACCAGCGTGACTGCATGAAGTGTTTCTGCTGCCCCAGCACTGGAAACACTGTTCCACTAACAAGTCAGGGGGCTCTGCAGAACCTATTCTTTCTGCCTTCAAAAGGCAAAGGGGTTTTTTTTGAGTTGTGAGGCTGATAGACACTCTGCTGATACAGACAACCTCCAAATCTTGAGTGCATTGACTGACCTAAAGAACCAAATAAAGTACCAAATAAAGTGGGAATGAAAAACCCACCAGAGCCCTATCAGTCCAATTTCTTCATCAGCACCAATAAATACATTTTACTCTTACCTTACAGTTTGTGAAAACTTTGTGTGCTCATCTGTGTGCATAAAAATATGTATGTTCATGGATATGTGCTTATATACATAGCACATACTGGAATACTCTCAAGTCCTGAACCAAATTTGTCTTGTAGGAGGCAAGTGAGAAGGACTAATGATATGGAGAGGCAGCCCTGGAGGAGCACAAGGAAAAAACGATGAAATAATAAACTAAGAATTGTGGCGGAGTTCTGAGGTTAGCTGAGAGCAGGAGTTATCATTTTCAAGAGTACTTTATCAGCAACAAGATTTGAACAAGCTCTTTGAAAAGCTGGTGCAGAATGGCTATTTCTGGAGCACAGGAGCCAAGGAAGAGCCAACCAGAGGATGCAACGTTCAGATACAGCAGTTAAAGAGGAGTCTACATCAGAACCCATCGCGAAGTCTTGACCGCATCCTCAGATATCTTACCAGATTTTAGAGAAAAGAATTCAAAGGAGGAATGCTGAATGTTCATCTCATCTTGTTCAGTGTTTGTGCACTTCTGCACACTCTCATCCTGGTGCGTTAGAAGCATTTCAATACTTCAGCAAAAGCTTTACAGAACAGATACCTCTAAAGAAAATCAGGTCTTGGTTAAGGTAAGGATTGGCATCAAATTCTCAGGGCTCTAGATCAAACACTTGAAAAAGGATATGACAAGATATGACAAAGGATATGACAAGGATATGACAAGATATGACAAAACAAGAAAGACTAGGGAAACATTTTCAGTGTGTTTACTGTCTCAGAGATTAGTTATTTAATACAGTATTATTTTCATTTACATTTCTCCTATTTTACTTTTTAGAAATATAATGACCGGGGGGCCTAAAATAAGATAGCATCCTTTTTTCTTTTTTTCCACTTTAAACATCAGTCAAATCTAACAGTGTACGTAGTCAAATCTAACAGTGTACGTACTGGGAAGATTACGATTGGACAAAAGAGGAAAAATTTTCACAATGAGAACAATCAGCCATTGCAATAATCTCCCCAGGAAAGTGGTGGATTCCCCAACATTGAACACTCTGAGATTCAGCTTGACAGGGGGCTGGGCCATCTTGTCTAAACTGTGCTTCTGCCAAGAAAGGTTGGACCAGATGGTCCTTGAGGTCCCTTCCAACCTGGTGTTCTCTGATTCTGTGTAGGAAAAGCTCATACAAAAAGCGGCCAATTGAACACCAAAGTAAATCTGTAACTTACACAATTACTGAGAGGAGAACATCATATCATCTTTATGGAACACTAAACCAGAGTCCTTGACTTTGATATAGATAGGATTTGTTCTTAAACACTTACTAAAATATATATATATTACTCCAGTAGCAAATTTTGATTATATAACTTAGCCCGAAGGCATTCCGAACCACCTTTCAAGAATCACCACTTGTTTTCAAGACAAAGATTGAAAAATATTTACATGTGGAAATATAAAACATATACATGCAAGCATGAACAAAACAAAGACATGAACATGAACACACACCCTTTTCCACACTTTAGGTAGTAAAATTATTATGAGCTAGTCCAGGAGAAAAAGTTTTCTAGGTACCAACATATGATTGATACATACATGTCCCACTATACTTCAAAATTCCCTCATGTCCAGTACTGAGACAAGTAGCTTTTTAAACTGGAGCAGGGTTTATACAGACCAGATGCAACCATAAAAATACAAACCACTTGAACCTTAATAAAATACACAGTAATGAAAATGTTGTAAAACAGATACTAAAAACATAAAATCTTAACAAGCTTAATCACAATGAAACAGGGTCAAAGCCACTAAGTCCAGCCATTATTTGCAGAAAGCCAACAAACACCAGATGTATTTTGGTTTGAGGCAGGGGGAGGAAAAAAACCCACAGCAAACCTATTTGGAGTACTGTAACAATCTACTGATACACAGTCAAAATACATAGGACATTCAATATTTCACTAACTTGAAGAGTTCCAGCTTTGTACTAAAATTCATTCGGTCACAACTCATAATCTAACCTATAAAAGAGACATCTGGTATGCGTTAATAATACACAAACTGAGGGACAGTTGGCATTTCTCTTCCTTCAACCCCTTCTTCAATATTATTTTCTGAAGAACTCTTCAGTACTTTCTGAGACAAGCAGCTCCTCTTTAACGCAATCCATAAAACCCTAAACATTACTTTTAGGTCACAGAACCCTAGTATTTCTTACATGTATATGACTTTATTTTGTCATTAAAAGTAACATTTACATGAAAAATGTCTGAAAATGAAGTAACACATATTTAAAAATAAGTGTGTAATAGTGACAAAGCAGGAAAATGTTTCCCATATTCCTCCTGAAAATGAGTTTGAAATATTTGAATGATCTGCCATATATGAACACTTTATCTCAGTATTTTCCTTTTTGTAGGACTACAGTTCCCTGTTTACTAAACTTTCTGAACCACTTCAACCTTCAATTCTTTTAAAGTAAACACTACACTCCTCATCATGATTACACATTGTTATGCTGCTATGATTGCAAACACCGTTACCCATGGTTTCATAGAAAACAGTTTATTAACCATTAACCTTAGGCTGTACTGGACAGTGCAGTATTGAAATCAATGCTGATTTTGAAAGCAGCAAAAAGATATTTTTGCGGTGATAAATCACCAACATTTGGGATTCACTTCTCTGGGCTGACTTCTGTGCTTGCACAGAACCCAGGCAAGTTAGCAGACCTTCACGTATGTGTGGAATCAAAACCTCTAATAATAAGCAGCCCAAGCACTAAAAAAGCCTAAAAAAGTATAAAGCAAACTTGCAAAAATTGGTTGGCAATTCCTTTGTTTGTCTTTTATTTTTTTAAAGCCCTTGCAACCATTTTCCTCGGGACGAGGGGGGGACATTTGATTTTTTTTTTTTTCCTTCTGAGATAAATTTGAAGATCTCGGACTTCTGCTTCCTTCTGAAATAAATGTGAAGATCTGTGACTTCAGAAGAACTGTAGCTTCAGGAAAAACACCAAGTATCATGAGACAGACATGAAAATCACAAAGAACTGGCAAGAATTTCCTATTGCAGGATTGAAGTATGAGACTGCCAAAGTAACTGAACAATTATCTAGCAGCCAAGTTGCTCATACAGTTTTCTAAAAGCAAATAGCATTGCATTCCAAATCATCACGTAAAATGGATGATGTAGGGGGATTTAGGCTACTTGGGGAGGCAGGGGGAGAAGAAAAAACAAAAATAAGGATTAATAGAGCGATGCATTGCCATGGATTTTCCACAGAGATTGGGGGGATCTCACTCATGAGAAGTTTTTACAAACAGGTTAGACCGGCATCTGTTGGGAACGAAGTAAGTACAGTTTATCCTCTCTCTGGGCAAAGGAGTGGCCAACATCACGTCTGGGGGTCTCTTGCAATCCTACTTTCTACAGTGCTATACTCTGCAAACCGAGAATGGAAAAATACTTTTTAAACAATATTCAAGTTTTGCCATAGAGTTCAGAAGTACGCTTTGAAAAGAAAAGCCGGGCAGTGAAAGCTCTAAAGGTTCAAGCTGGACGTTCTTTCCCAGATATTGCTGTTCTGAACATTATTTCATGGACTGCTTGTTAATTCTCCAAATATGACCACTGCTGACAGATTTAAAATTCTTCCTACTCTCAATTCTCTGGAAGCTACTCTTTTTTTTTTTTAATTTATATTTCTTTTCACCTGAAGAGGAAATTCCTTTATTCTCTTTAAGGATACACACACAGAGAGAAGCACATAATTCTAAACAGTGTATCAATCCTGCACCAATCTGTCACCCACCAGACATTGTGCTCTAAATCTCCCAAAACAGTTTTGTTACAGTCAGGTAACTCTCTTTATAAACACTGATCTTTAATCACTGTTGTAAGTAGTTAAATCTTGAACTGGGTGGATATATAGTATCACTTGATATTTAACATATCAATCCTAATTTTAGTTATGTACACACACATGTGTATATGTATGGGAAAATCCTCTCTGGGGAGAAATGGAGAGATTATTCTCTAAGAATATTCCTACCATCATAGCAAAAAAGAGAGGGGGATCAACCCAGGAGAGGCACTTACTCACAGAAATTGATGGAGTTGTAGTCATTTACATAAGGGCTGACTCCAACCTTGATTCTAACGTATCTTTCTTGAAATTTTCATTTTGAGTCCTGTTTCCCTCTGTTTAGTGAGAACAAAAAACCAACTCAAATACAGACTTAGAGGTGGGGTGTAATAGGTCAGCTTCACACTGCATGAACCAGAAGGGAAAAAGTGGACTGTGAGAGGTTTCTGCCAGGGCCATTGTTAGACTCAAGTGATTTTTTAGAGGCCTTGAAGTAGCCAAAGCTGAATTGGCTGTGAAACACTGAAAGTGAAAACAAAAGAGCAAAACTTCTCTCAGAATCCAATCCTGGGAAGAAGCTCACAGCCCAAGTAAATGGACTGCATGATTAGACAAATGTATTCAAAAGGCTCACCCTGCCCTGTAGGAACTGGCTTCCATTCAGCTGCAGCTGCTATTTCTGCAAGGTATGGGGCTGCAAACAGAGCAGCAGATGTGAGTTGCTGCTCTCCATTATGCCAGGGGCACGGCAGGCTGGTGCAGGCATGTCACACAGCCAGCTCACCCCTCTGACCTGGCTGCAGCTCGACGCTCCGCAGGCCTGAGCAGGAACCACAGAACCATCTGGGTTGGAAAAGCCCTTGCAGCTCCTCCAGCCCAACCATGACCCTCCCCCTGACCGTTCCCAACTCCCCCAGACCCCTCAGCGCTGGCTCAGCCCGACTCTTCAACCCCTCCAGGGATCCCGGGGACTCCCCCCTGCCCTGGGCAGCCCATTCCAACACCAACCTGTCCCAGGCCTCAGCACTGGGGCACCTGAGGGGAGCTGCCATCCTCTTCCAGGGCCACATCCAACACCGGTCACCCCACGTCTCAGAGCAAAAAGCAACATCCAAATAGCATACGATCCATTACCATTACCAGAGTTTTGATTTGAGATTTTAAATCTGATTTAGACCTGAGGTAGGGCACTTTTATACTGCATGCATCCCATTTGGTTTAGGTTTTTTAAGTAACGACATGTTTAAGCACTATGAGACACATCCTCAGCTGAAGAAAACAGAGGTGTGGCATTGCACACCAGTGAACCACTGGCCATCAACATTTCTGTAACTTCATTCTGTGTTTCAACAATATTCTCTGCACACCCAAATTAAAAAATATCTTCAGTTTAACCGCAGACTATGTTTAAAAGGAAAAAAACCTATATTTTATTTGTAACATTTTATTGTGTTATGAATGTTGCTAAATTCTGCTACTGAATACAGGGGGAAAAAAGTCTGAGTCCAGCTTTTGTACATCACTAATTCATTTCTGTAATTTTTATAATATCTGTCCTTATTTATGTCCTCCCTCATACAACTAACTCTTTCATTCCTATATATCTTAACAGCTTCTCTGCACTTCTAATTAATTTTTATGTTTGGAAAATTTAATTTTTATGTTTGGAAAATGAGTATTTATTTTCTGTTTCTAGGTAACTTTTCTAACCAAGTAACTCCTATAACAGAGTATCATGTATCAGATGAATCAAATGATGTACAGGACAACTTTAGAATATTTCTTCAAAATCCTCATGAAAAAAATGGTGGATTTTCTTATTCCCACCTCAGCCCCAACTCCCTATTATTGCCTCCGTTTCAGTGTTTTGGAATAATCTCATAATTTCCCTTCAAGTTCCACTTAGTCTACCTTCCCCTCTACTAAAGCTCTCCAGTGGAGAACATACTTAGATAACTTATAGACTGCATTATTTTTTTTTTTTTTACATGCACTTTTAAAATTATTTCCCAGGCTGTACCAACTAATTGGTTTAATGAAATGATTTGTCATCTTGCATTTCAAAGGTAGAGCCTGTCACGCAGGAATCCATCCTACTTTTCATGTTCATCATGTACACTGAAGATGTCAAATGCAAACAGTTTTCAAATTTGCAAACCTTTGGGAAACCGTTTTCTAGCTGGGCATATTAGGAGACAACAGTCATCTTAGTGACTTTTTCACATAGTATTCTTTTTCTATTTAAGAGTTCATTTGGACTTTGCAAAACTAAGAATCTTTGTATTTCTTTGAACTGTGGAGCTGCTGCTGGCAAACTTTTTAAAAAATTAACTCCTACTTTGAAGTTTAAAACCCGCTTTTAAAAAGTCTTGAATATGATTTTAATTCCCATTAATAACCAAACTATTCATGCACAGAAATATGTTCTTAAATGCAGATGTGGGCATGTAAATCTGTAAGGGAATGTGCACCAACTCTTTACTGTAACTTATAACAGAGCTGCTGTAATTAAAATAATTACTAGTTCTTCCATAAAGTTATCTGAATCTGTACTGGCTCCTTCAGTATATAAACCAGCCAACGACCTAGTGACCACCTTTAACGGGTTTGATTAAATGTAGGAAGCTTAACATAGCATCATCAAAATAACTTCTTTCTTTGAGAAAAGACCCCATGACTAGAGAGGGAAAAAAAATAAATGTACTTCCTATAGTTAAAACAACTGTCCGTATTCTGCTTCCAGATACAGATTAATTATGCTAGAATTAATCTGAGGTAAATACTAATTTTCAAAACAGTACTTCCAGATTTATCACTCTAGTTCTGTAACAGTGTTAACAGGAGAACTTGGTTTAATTTCTCCTTAAAACACACCATTAATTTCATACAATCATCATAAAAATCTGCAGTCGAAGTGTATTACTTTATAAAAGACAATCCTCCCATATGAGCCACAGGCAGGAAAACATTTATAAATCCTTCAGGACAACTTTTTAGATTACCCTTATTTTTTGCTTATTACTGCACTTATGCAGTGTTCTCCTTTCGTAAACTAGCCCGAATCTTGACACTTCTTCCTGCTATATAGATTATGCTTTTAAAAGATAAAGCAGTTCTTTACCAGTAATGGAGCTGTTAGTACAAACACTGTAATGTCAGCAAGACAGGCTGGCTTAACCAAGAATAAAAGAGATTGAGACTTAGGAAGGATTCTCTTGTTTGCTGGCCCCTTTCTATAGTGGTATTTAGGCACCTCACAATCTTTGTCTTCCTAGTATAATTGCAGAGTGAGGAATTATAATAATTGCCATTCTACAAATGAAAGAGAGACTAAGGGGCTATATTTTAAAGGTACTTACGTGCCTAAAGACGCAGATAGGCACCTACTGCTATTTTAGCTCTTAACCTAATTAGCAGATTTAGTTGCAAATTCTAGCCTTGGGCATCAGTGTTTGATAGCTGCGCTGTCTATTAAATCACCAGGAATATCATTACAGCTGTCTTTCTGAGTTTCGTGTTTAGTGTTTACATGTAACTTTAGTTAAATGGAAGAAGAGAAGGAGAATATTCCAAAACAGTGGGGGATAGACTTAAAGTGAATATACATGAACAATTTGCACCAAAATACATAGCAGGCATTGGAATTATGCCAAGACAGGATATTAAATACCCTAATTTAGTTAGTTTAGTTGCATGGCCTTAGATGTATTAATCACACACTACTTCTGTCACATTACAATTTCTTCTTTCATTCTGAAATTCTAGTTCATAATATGCTCCATTCTAGGACAAGTAAATCTCTACATTTGTTTTATTCTCAGCTTTAATGATCAGTTAATCTTTGTGTGTTGTGTCTTTATCTGAAGTAAAAAATTGTTAACTGTATCGGGTTACACACAACAAATAGAATGTTTCTACAGCTAAGAAATTCTCTGTTAACAGCTCAGATACTATTTAGCATTAAATGGGTCAGAAACTTTTGCAAAAGAGCTCCCAGTACAAATACTGAATGGAGGGTTGGCAACATGGGTAAAAATTTACAAATAAGTGCTTAGAATGAACCTAGAAACATTAATGTTTCAAACTTCACAAATCATACTGAAACATTAGAAGGCTGACATTTTTTTTCTTCTATTTTTATAGCACGGTTCACACATTGTATCAGCTCTATATTTATGTCACTTCAAAAATTAGAAATGGATAGCAAATATTTCCCACCTTGGTTTGCTTTAGAGCTTCTATAGAATTTAACTGTTTAATGTAACCAAACTAGTATCACTTGGACTAAATGACTATCGTGCCTCCTTTGTGACAGAAGTATTAACCAATTAGAATTCTGCTCTATCAGGTGATGTGATGAAATAAACTGGCTTCAGTTTACAGATCTCCTTGCCAGAGCTGTCAACCGTTTTGTCTTCTGCAAGATAACCTCACAGTTCAAAAGATCTCTAGCTGCTGCCCCTCTACTTCAAATTCTTACCTCTGTGGAGGTACGTATGCAGAACCACGCTGTATTTCATTTATGACAGATCAGACGCTGAAATATGTGAGAAAACGCAATGCTGGCTTTTAGCATCAACTAAAAGCTAAAACTGAATGTAATGGTGAATGTAAGTATTTAACAATACCCATTAATAATGACTCTTTAAGTTCAGTTTAAATTTAGATTGACCGGTTGCTGGTCAATCGATTTCAGCAGCCATCTTACTTCTTTTGAAATTCACAATCTCAATCTAATAAATTAAAATAATTAAAACCAATACTATCATAAGAGAAAAGCCATTACAAGTTTCTATTGTCATACTATAATACTATTTTTAATGTGCACCTTTGGATCAGCAAACGCAACGTTCTAGAGATATACTAAGACTTAGTGTGCTCTTCTTGCAGCTTTTAAGTCTTATGGAAGGTGTAGGGCAGATGTTTGGCTTCTCAAAACTATTATATTATCCAAAAGTCAAGCTTGGCCATTGTACATAAATCCTGGTAAAACGGTTTCTCCTCTAAGACCAAACATAAAGCTACTGTTGTCCTGGCAAAATTTTCATTAGTTCTCACCCTAAGACCTTACTTTTACTGAGCTTTGCAGCCTGAAGACACCAAACCAACTGCCCCTAACTCATTCAGCAATTGCCTCTGCAACTAGTTCAGCCTCACAAAGAGATTAATAGCTATCCCCTGCAGTGCCATCAGTGCCAGTTCTTGGACTGGGCTTACAGAGATGTTACAGGATTAGCCTAATTGCCAAGACCTTTCAGGTGACCTCAAAGGCAGGAACGAACACCTCTACCTAGAGTTAGCTATGTACACTCCTACATTTCTCATCACACACAACCTTCATCATCACATCCTTCAAGACACGTCTCAGCAGCCCATAACCAGTCCTCTTTATTTTCTGAACCACTTATGCTACCAGAGAAAAATATGTGTAACAGAGAAATCCTGTAAGATACTAGAGAAAGAAATATGGCAAATGCAACAAGTGGAACTAGAGCATGTCTTATTCTTCCTATTAGAAGAGGGCTTATCAAAGTATGTAGTTACTGCACGTGCACTCTCTCTCGTGTGTACATGTACACCCATACACACAATCTCCTTTTTCTTATGGAAACAACTACCTTGGCCTTCTTGCCTCAAAAAAATGAACAATGAATCCAGTACTGCCCCCCCACACCAATCTGCTTGCATACCACCTATACCTGAGCTCAGAACAAGAAAAAAGCAGCTCCACGTGCTGTATGAGTCCCCTTTACGTGCATTTACCTGATAATGTTTTGTTTCTAGCTGTGCTAGTTATCTGCTTAGCATGTCCCTTCTCCCATCACCTACAAATCAGCAGAGCTCAGTATGGTTGGCATCTGTATTTTTTGAGCAGGCAACAGTCCTGACCAAAGTCAGTCTGTACAAAGACGGTGCTACTCCCTCTCACTGGAGCCACTCCAGTAAGATCAGTGATGTTCTTTATAAGATCAGGTTAAGTGACATCCAGTGAGAAGTCTTCCTAGCTTTCTTTAAGACAGCAGAGCCCTCAAAATATAGAGCAACCTGATTTACTGGTAAATTAGTTTTTGAACTGACAGTGCTGACACTGCCAGAAAAAAAAAAAAAAAAAAATAAAAAAAAATCTTTAACAGAAGCAACCAGAATGTGGCAGAGAATCATCTCCAAAGAATAAAACAAAGGCCAGACTAAGTCTATGCAATCTGTCATAGAGTTGTCATCTTTTTTCTGTCTGTTAAATGATTTACAACATCACAAATTGTACAGCAGACATAACAACAGCAAAGTTTGATGTTAAATGATTTTTCTGACTCCCCTTATCTTCTCCAGTACTGAAAAGGCCACGTATGTCTGTCATACGGCACTTTACCCTCCCACAGAATCTCCAGAAACCAGCCTTAATATACACTTTAAAGCTGAAGAAGCGGGCAGGCTGTCAGTGACCAGCTGTGTTAACGATATTCTGGTCAAACACTACTACCACGCCCCCCCCAGTGCAGAGGAAGGGATGAGGACAAAGCTTTGGGCTGTTAGAGTTGGAGAACTTTCTCCTGTATTCACTTATCTGTTATTAAGTTTCAGTGTGCAAGCACCTAAACTTATCTTAAGAGTCTTCATAAAGAGTCTTGTGCAGATATCGAATTATCACAGAGGCCTTGGAATATTGCTTTTTAGGAGCAGTGTAGGGAGGAAAATCTTTTTGCTCATGGATTTTTTTGATGAAAGCAAAGATGTCTTACACACAGTAAGCTTTTGCCTTTTGATAGGAATTAAAACACACTGCGGTTGATGGCAGGAGTTACCCATTTACCATAAACTAAAAAAACCCACCTTAGCTCCCAAAATCAGCTGATAATGGTAGAAGTATCAGCTTCCTTTATTCACAATATATTGTTCATTATTGAATATTATATTTTGCTGGAGGGGTGCAGCTGGCAAAGATAAAAATGCCTGTCTGCTCTGCACCAGGTACAGCAATTTGGGTCAGGTGGATAGCCCTGGGGGAAAAGGTGGAAGGTGCAGGAATCTCTCCTTTTCTGAGAATTGCACAGACTGTTCAACTGCTGAAAGGCTGCAGAGTGCAGGTGAAACAAGAGTGAATATGAGAAAGGGAGCATGCAGACAGCCTGCAGCATAAAAAAGAAAACAGGAAGCTATCCAGGCCTCAGATGTGAGAGAAAATGTGACTTTTCTCTGAGGACCCAGCATGGTCTGTGTCAAAATCACTGCAACCCAAAAAGCCACGGAAAGCTGCTGGATGGAGAACAAGACTGAAGCAAAAGGTTTGTCCTCCAGTGATACACGAAACAAAATGGAGATTTGCTTTCAAACCATTTATTTTTATCCAATCTCAACTAGGAGAAGTCAGTGGTTTTGTTTTTTGATAACCTTACTAGTTTAGTTTGTCTCCAAATAATACTGAACTCAGGATACAATTTGTAAGCTGCTCTGTCTCTGCTGTGAGCACATTTCAGAAGAAAGATTCAGGAAGATATACTTCAAAGCTCTGGCTGACACAAGTTTTCCCCTACACTTCCTCAAAGGAAAAGAGCAGCCAGTCCCTAGGTGCTGCTCCGGGGGAATGCTGAAGGCCCAACTGCTCCACTGGCAGTCTTGTACAGCAAGGGGAGGGAAGGCTTGTCTGTGGGCCAGCCCCGAGACACGGACGCCCATCTGCCCTGTGCCGGCTGCCATCTATAGAATCACACAACAGCCCAGGTTGGAAGGGATCTCACAAGATCATCTGGTCCAACCTTTTGTGGGAAAGGGAGCCTAGATAAGATTTTCTAACTCCCTGTCCAATTGTATCTTGAAAAGCTGCAGTCATGCGAACTCGACCACACACCATATTTGAAGTCACACAGCGTACTGCACATTGTGTAGTGTTTGTAGACACTACATGGAATGATTTACAAACAGAAGACTTGCTAGATCAGTGGAGAAGCCTGGGAGGCCCAGGTTAGGTCCAGCTCCCACTAGAGTTGTCATCCATTGTATAAAAAGTGGTCACAGATAATAGCAAGAGGCAATAATGGTGTTATGTAAAACAGATGGCAAGTGGGCTGAAGGCTTGGCCAGGACATCTGGCTACCAAACTTACACAGGGTCTGTGTCAGGCTGTGTGTGAGGTTGGGGGTGGTACTGATACAGAGAACTCAAGCACAACCTGGGCTAAAAGGGGCCTTGTTGGCAGCACTACAAATGCTTGCAAAGATTTGTGGGTTAACTTTTAAATGTGTCAGAAAGGAGAAATGTGAACCTGACATGCGTGACAAGAGAAGTGCAATTCAGGTGCTGAAATATGGGCGTCCACTGACATTTTTAAAAACCCAGTATGCCCTGCCCGACCTCCTGTAAGTCTGTTTCTGATCTGCCAACCCTCTGCAGATGTCTCACATACCCAAGGCCATAAAAAAAGATCATCAGGTGCTTATGTGCAAGCACCTGAGTCCCACTCTCAGTGTTTCAGCGAGATTTCGGAGAGCAACTGATTATTCTTGGGCTTTGACTAAGCAAAATGTTCATTTAAGATAATTACAGCTAAATATGAAAACAAGTGTAATTCTGCCAGTCTGGATTATCCCGCATGGGCAGCAGCAAGGCGGGATAGGATGGAAAAAAAAAAAAAAAAAAAAAAAAATCAGTAATAGCCTTCTGATCTGCGTTTCTACAGTTCTTACATCAAAGATGGGAAATGAACCTCCAAAACGGACATTTGGTTTTCTAACTCCGTAATTCCAGAGACAGACAAGCTTCACGATCGTGAACAAGCTCCAAGTTCTTTTCATTTCCCATTCTGGCTCTCTGGTGGCTAAGACGAGCATAAAACCAAACGTACAGACTCGTGAGACTGACTCTCAGGTATGACAGCTGGTGGTAGACAGCAACTGGGCGAGCGCAGACAGGAAACTGTTCCCAGAGAGGCAGACAGGATGGCAGACGTTGCAGGCTCCATCCTAAACTTCTTTTTCTTTGGGGTATGTGGCAGATTTGGAGCTGCTGTATAGGTTTTTTTAGGAATACTGTACATTAACTTAGCCATTAGGACGTTTTTTTGACAGCTATGATGGTTTAATTCAGTCACAGTCTGTTTGGAAAAGCAGGCAGGAAAAGCATGGCGAAATACATGCCACTTCTTCAAGAAACCAGTGCCAGGGTAGTTTGGGTTTCTTTTCCTACAAAACTAGCTCTGACCTGGGACAGGCAAAGCATGCAAATACTGAAGAACCTAAGGATGAACACTAAAAAAAAAAACCACACCTTCATGCTTCAAAACTGTTTGATTCACTAATAGGAGAAAGTCACTAGTGAGCAATACTGTTTACACAAAGTCGATCTTATCTAATTCCCTCCTTCCACTGCTGCTGTCTTACAAGATACTTTGTGTTAAAAGTGCCTTCTTCAAACAAAATACACCATAAAGCACAGATCCCCCAAAAGAAGAACTGCAAGTAACTAGTCAGCCACAAAGACAAGACAGTGGATCTGACAAAGAAAACTGAAATTCCACTTTGAGGTATAAACTAGTCTCACCTTCCCCACTGGGAATAAGACATGTGCAAATGGCTTTCAGCCAGCTCTTCTCTGCAATTAAATATAGGTTTCATGTGGCTATAACGCTTAGCATTCCCTAAATCCACATGTGAAACACAGATGTTCAGGAATAGGAGACAGGCTATTCCTGCAGCTTCTACTGTGGTGGCATCAACCTGGGCCCAGCACTCAGAGGAACCCTATGAAAAAAGCAGACCTTTGCTGCAGATTAACACCGTGATCCCTCCCCATCATTTTTCCAGAGTCCACCTTTCTCTCACATGGTGGGAGAGTTTACAGAAGCGAAAAAACTCAGCAGAGCATGAAATAGGAGAGAGATCTGGATAGACTGGAGTGATGGGCTGAGGTCAACTGCATGAGCTACACTAAGGGCAAATGCCGGGGGCTGCCCGTGGGCCACAACAACCCCCAGCAGGGCTACAGGCCTGGGGAGGAGTGACTGGAGAGCTGCCAGTCAGAGAGGGACCTGGGGGGGTGATTGACAGCCGGCTGAACAGGAGCCAGCAGTGTGCCCAGGGGGCCAAGAAGGCCAATGGCATCCTGGTTTGTATCAGGATTAGTGTGGCCAGCAGGGACAGGGAAGGGATCCTGTACTTGGTGCTGGTGAGGCCGCCCCTCGATGAGTGGGTTCAGTTTTGGGCCCCTCACTACAAAAAGGACAGAGTTACTCCAACATGTCCAGAGAAGGGCTACAAAGCTGGTCAAGGGTCTGGAACACATGTCCTGTGGGGAGTGGCTGAGGGAACTGGGATTGTTTAGTTTGGAGAAGAGGAGGCTGAGGGGAGACCTTATCACCCTCTACAATTCCCTGAAAGGAGGCTGCAGAGAGCTGGGTCTGAGCCTCTTAGCCTAGTAGAAAGCGACAGGACAAGAGGGAATGGCCTCAAGTTGAGCCAGGGAAAGTTTAGACTAGATATTAGGAAGCATTTCTTTACAGAAGGAGTTGTTGGACGTTGGAATGGGCTGCCCAGGGAGCTGGTGGAGTCCCTATCCCTGGAGGGGTTCAAGAGTTGAGTCGATTTAGAGCTTAAGGATACGCTGTAGGTGGGAACTGTGCTAGGCGAACGGTTGGACTAGATGATCTCCAGGGTCCTTTCCAACCTAGATGATTCTGTGATTCTGTAATGCACAAAGCAGTGTTCTCTGACTCTAGACTGAAGCCAGCAGTATTATCAGCATTCACTGAGGTACCAATAACCTGATCTCCTCTTTTGAAAATTCCAAGACTGTGTCTCATTTCTTTGTTCACTGGGAAACTGATCCTAATGGACTCTCAAGAGTCATTCAGTTCACAGGGTCTAGGTGTAATTTCTTCTTTTGGAGAGGAGGTTACCATGAAAATGAAGTACAGGAGGCAGTCAATCTACTCTCCCTGTGATAAGCCTCCTTCAAAATGGTAAACAGATTTTTCTCCTCAGTCCTCACAAACTTGTAATGTTGTATGAAATCCTACTGAACTTTTCTTCTCCTTACTTCCCTAGGTCGATCGAAATGCAGCTCTTGGGAGTCTTTTTCTAAAGCCCCACATAGGAAACTTACTTCCTCCAAGTATGCAATTGGGGGCTACAATATATACTGAATGGATCACACTGAAAAAACACACCTGTAACCAAAGTCTCAAAGATACTAATGCAAGTCATTCAGTTAGTGCAGAATGATGTTAAAAAGCAGGTAAAACAGGACATAAACCATCATTAACAGGCTACAATAAGATATTATTTTTACAGCCACGGGAAGCATTGTTAGAAAGGCACACCCTGTCCGATGCCAAACACACACGGTATTTTATCAAAGGTTAAAGCCAAATACTGGTGGCAAAAAAAATCTGGAACTCCCTAAGCACAAGGGGCAAGGTTGTCAAAACATTAGATACGATGTCATACTCTCACACCCAAAAATAAGAATCCCTGGTTTTAAAAATTCTGGTCATGCAAAAGATTGTGCTAAAGGGTAAAGGAAGCAGACTCTTGTGCTCTTTGAGAAAGATCTTAGTTACTTCATTCGTGCTTAAGCTGAGGCAGGCCCTTTAGGAAGTTTTAACAATTACAAGGCAAGATAGGTAATTCATTTGATGGGTCATGAACACAACCTTTGTTTTTTTCCATCAATTATTTTAACGCAGGTACATTTTTTTATGTGACAAGAATATGCATCATATTATACCTGACTTTAATCTGAGTCTACCATTTCATTCAGGTTAAATGTATAAATTTATGCTACAACTGATTTTAATGAATCTTCTGCCATTACACAAAATAGTCCCTTAGATTTTTAACTTAAAATCAACTCCTGCTTTTCCAGGAGGTGGTCTGGTACAAGGTTTACTTCCTGATATGCTTTGCAGCACCCCAGCTGGAAAGATGTTATAACACATGTTGGTCTTTTTTTCGGGTCAAGTATCTCCAGCCGTTTATACAATACATGTTTTGAGAGAGTGGTCACAGATCTCTATCATTTAACTAGGAATATTTTAATATATTCACTTACGTCTCATGACAGGATACAATAGTTTTGATAACTGCTGAAATCTTTTCTACGTGTTTACCTAGCCTCTCAAGAATACAGCCCATGATACCTTTTTCACAGGTGAGACAGAAAGATGTCACAATATGAAGTCCATACCGCCCGAGTAAGCAAAGAACAATAAGGAGGCCTCTCACATTCATTCTTCTCCAACAAAGAAGCTGCAGCTTTTCAACTCTGCTAATTCCCTTGTCTAGCCCAAGAACCTGACCCTTCCCCCTGGTCCCAAACTCTTACCACCACTGGCCATCAGCGAGTAGACTGCTGTGGATTTCAGGCTGATGGACACAAAAAATGGCTTGGAGTTCATGTGAAACAGGGGGAAAAAAAGGGGAGAGCTAATTTTGATAAGAGAATGAGTTTAAAGGTCTCAGGAGCAGGGAAAGAATGCAAGCAAGGAGACAGGAATGAGACAAGGAAACGATTATGAATGTTCAGAAAAAGAAAATACAAAGCTCCTCAGGAAGGGGAAGGTTACACAAGAGTGAGGACAGGGGGAGGGGGAGGAAGCAAGGGAACACAGCAGCAAAAAACACTGGAAAGAATACCTGAAAAAGCACAGCTAAGGAAAATTAGGGAACGTTTGCAGCTTTCCTACTGACCTGAATGTTTTACTTCCTCTACTCTTATTTTTTTAATATTTTCTCAGTGGCTGTGAAAGAATTTTCCAAGGTCTTTGAGCCTGCCAGTATGACACAGTAGATAAGAGAGAATCCTTCAACAAGTGACAGGATCAACATCATAGCTACTATCCTAGTAACGTACAATCAGCTTTCATCAACAGCCTCAACAAAGTTTATCAGAAGTATTTCCCAGTCATTCTCTTGCTGTGTTAAAAAAAATATATATATATAAAAAATACCACCTGTCCTAGAAAGGCAGAACCTAGTAACATCAGCAGCAGACCAGTAATGTGTGGGTTGATGAGTAAATGACCAAAGATTGAGAAAAAGCAGAAAATCTTCAATTTCTCAGTTCACTGGTTCCTAGGTGTCAACACTCCTGATACGTTCATTAAGTCAACAAGCAGTCCTGCAATCTATTAGCTACATCTCTTCAAATTTATAGTGCTCAAATGCATAATTAATTGTGTGGGGGTTTTACATTATTTGTTCTGCAGTCACAAAAGCTAATCCATTTTTGGGTTCTAGCTAGTTAGCTAGCCTGGGAATCTTCGTATATGTTGATCATTTAATGCTAAACAAGTGAGTTATTGACATTTAGAATCATCACGAAAGGCTCTTGTAACTCAAAAAATCTGTTCCTGTAAGTGCTTTAAAAACAGCTGACCTTAATGCAAGTGATTGCATAAATCCAAAAGAAAACACAGCAAGAGAAGGCTAGCTGGAAATTTCAACAATCTTTTAATCCTCTCACAATTCTTTATATACCATAACTCTTCAGGAAATCCACCATCAAAATTAGGCAATTGCAAACAGATGTGTGGTGTATTTTAAATCCTTGTCAATATCCTGGTTACTGAGCTAGAATTCAAACAGCATAAAAAAAATGAACTCAGGGGGTCACAATGCTCCCTGTTATACTCAGTTCAAGTAACAGGAACCATACATATCAACTTCATTATCTATGATACCACTTATGCATCAAGATGGCACTCACCCTACTTTTGTAAACAGGTTTTGTCTTCTCTTAGGGTAAGAAAAATAACTTACTCTTGACACTGGGATCAGTATATGATCATCTAACCACTTCAAGAAACCCTTCATAGCAGTCAGCAGTTGATAGGATAAATGCAACACCACAGTATGAAGGTAACTTTGATATCAGTTAAGGCTTGCAGTACAGTTTTGAATACAACAGATATCTACACTTCAAGGTTGAATTCAATACCACTAAGCTGAATATCCAACCAATATGTATTACATCACCAAGGAAACTATGCACTCTTGATGTGTGAAACATGTCTAAACATTTACTTTATCTGATAAGCATACATATGTAGATTTCGAGTACAAGTAAATCTGCATTTTGCATTGCTGCTATTCTTTCAGCTGGGGAAAATGAATATGTATAAACCAAGAGTAGGAAAAATATGAGAATAAAGAGGAAAAAATAGGAAAGAATATTGGGTTTGGATGATATTATGTAAAGACAAGTTCATTGATATTAACATCTTATGAAAAAACAACAAAGTGAAAGCACAACTGAGAAACAGAACCTAAAACCAATCCGAGTAGGAATCACCTCACTACCTGGATCAGTCAAAAAGTTTAGCGTATAAACTTTCCTTTATAGTCAGGCATCTGTTCCAAGCCAGTCGTTCCACCTCCTTCTGTAGTCAGCCATTCCAAAGGCAAACTCATTCAGCCTACTGAGGGCACTACTTTAGGGTGGCACGGCTCACCATGTCCCCCTGACTTCAGAGGAAGGCACCAAACCTTCAGATGCCTAAAACCACACGACAGAAAACTGAGGTTTTCTGTTACCATGACAGTTTATCACTACCCTAATTTCCCTAGATGACTGCAAAGACAGAGCAAAAACCTACATCCAATCTGAGGTACCTGAGGCAGCTAGATTCTGAAATCTGACATTTTGAACACCAGAGCCAGCCTTTCTTGAAAAATCTTACATAAAAAAAAAAAAAAAAAAAAAAAAAAAGAGATAGAAAAAACATTTTTATTAATATTGCTCTTTACAGAGCTTTAGGAGTATGAAACACTGGCCACTTTTTGTAACAAAAGATGGGTGACATTTAATAAATTATGTATGTTTATTCTGGCTTAACACTAAAAATACTTTTTCATCTAGTATAAAAACAAAGAACAAAAAGGTACATGAAGGTCTGAAAAAAAACCTCTGCAAGTATTTCTAGGATGATGATCAAATTTGTTTGGTTTGTTGTTCAGGCACATAATTTTAGAAAGGGATATTCATGAAAAAAAAATCAACTGGGAGAAGAACATGACTAAAAATGCTCTGAGAAAAATGTAGTTTGTGAAAAAGATGGTTTATGTCTTCTTTACAAGGCAAATGAACCGAACCACAAGAAAGACAGAATTTTTATATTACATTAAATTTTATATTAAGCTGCATGAGAAATATTTCTGTTAAATGAGGCATAAAAAAAAAAAAAAAAAAAAAAAAAAAGAGATCCTCCTCATACTTCATTGCCATTCCATCAAAAGCTGATGCATAATTAGAGGAAAAGGCACAACAAGCCATGAATTTCAAAATAAAGGCAAAATAAGAAAATAATGCAATAAAAAAAAAAATAAATCTGTAAACATGCATATGAATGTTAAGACCATTCCTTCAGCTAGCTCAAATCTGTATTTACTCTTTACTCAAGTTTGTGTGGACTCCTTTTTCTCTACAAATAGAACACGTTTTTGAGGCACCTTTCTCTCCTTTTTATTTCCTGTATCAGTTGAATTAAATTGTAATAAATAACCTTTTTCAAAAATCTAGATTCTCTCCTAGCTTTCCAAGTAATTAAAATCATCTTTCTGAAGACAAATTATAATGTTTTAGCAAGGTAGGTTTCTGAATATAACCAGGTAAACCCAGCAACTATAGGAAAGGGCATTCAAGCCAACTTCATTGGTAACCTCTGGGTACAATTTCAGAGGTCTGCTCAGCAAGAAGCACTGCTCTAAGACTGGCAGATCCAGCAAGTACTGAAAACTACCTTTATGGCCGCATCTACTCTAAAACACCAGCAGAGCACTAAGAGGCCTCTCACAGGTATGTAGGACACGTCACCTACCTGTCATCATGGTGAAAACTGGGCACGGCTTGCTTGTGTTCCAGACAGCAATCTGAGCCAGGCACTTGACCCGTCTTAACGCAAGGCCTAAGAAATAGAAGCAAAAAGAAAAAATTCCATCAGCATCCACATTTGCAATGTTTGAAAACAAAGATGCCTTCCATGTCATGCTATCAATCACCTTGCTCGTGGGGGCTATTTATCATTTAGTTTGCTCCGTGACAGAAAGGGCAAAAAACATGCAGACCTCATTTAGGCTTATCCAGTTCAACAGTGAGATCTGAAGAGAAGAATTAAGTCTGCATATGATTGAAACATACTGTCATAACCATTTTGCCAAACACTATCTATCATCCTGGCACTGTACATTGCCACATATTTTTGTATACTACTTGATAAAGAATTTCTAGCCAATATACCCATCTGTCATGTAAGTGAAAATAATCCCATACAAATAAAACAAGGAAAAATATGCTTGCAAAGCTATAATAAATTTGGTTTTCTGTAACCATGAACATTTGAAGTTTTAAGAATGCCTAACCTAAAAATAACTTCTTGTTATGCATTATCCATTAGAGTAAATATTTAATGAGCGGTTGGTTGTACAAAAATCATATCTTAAGTCTACTTGAAGACTAGAGCAAATTTTACAAAGGTTAAGGTATTTTAAAATAAAGATATATTGAAAGTAGTTATTCAAAAAGGAAAACAGCTCTAAAGCTGAAAACTCAAAACAGTCTGGCATGCATTACAAATCAATCTTGATCTAGGAGATCAAAAGGCTATTGCCACAAAATTTATCTGTGGCAGTAAATCTTCAGAACTGAAGTTAGAGTTGTTCACCGTCACTGAAGTAAAACAAAAGACAACATTTAGGGACTGGGCAAACTGCTCATGACAGTGACAGAACCAATTTGCTCGAGACTGCTTCCTTCCTCTGCTACTGAATGTATTGACAACTGTTTATTTTTAACTGGGACCTCATACTTCTGGAAATTTAAACAATAATCCACCAATATTTAAAAACAATGGAAGACTACTCAAATTCAGTTTATAGATTAAACACAGAAGATGTCTACATTCACTCAAAGTTTTGATATTTTACTGAATTCAAACAAAATGTTTTGGTTACAAGGAGACACACTTCAGTTGTCAAAAAGCATTTAGTTGTAACCTACAAAAAGTACTGTGAGCCCAAATAAAGACGTTACTTTTTCCTTCCAAGAGACAATGAACTTGTACTCAATTTAGAGGTGAAAAATACATACCAAAAGAATATTTTCATATTTGGTAAAGCTATGTATCTTGTAAAATTAAATATCTAAATCCAATTCTTAAATATTGATCTTATATAATAAGAGCTTAACAGTTGATACTAAAATGATACTACATCTGAATGAAACCCTCTGTAAACATTTATACTATTATAAGTCATAAAAAATACATGTCCTGTATTAACTTTGTACAAACTACTGAAATATTTACAGGATTTTCAGTATAAACCACTGAAATGCAGCAGACTTTGAGCTCTTTTGGATGCTATACCATACAGAACGTGAGTTGTGGAATACATTTTCACCATCCTAAAAACCTCTATTGTCACTCGCAGTCATTTTCCAGCACAAAGTTAATTAGGAAGTGGTAGCTTACATTTCACTTCTTTTTAATTAAAGAAAACAAATGTTATTTCCTAGTCAGGTCAACATAAAAACCTAAAGTTATTAGCTATTATAGTTTAACCTGCCAACCAAAATTACTCCATAATGGCAAAAAAGCCCTTCTGATATCCATTTGATACTCCTTGACAAACTAAGACACCTATGTGTTATGAATAAACTATGTGAATGCTAATGGCACTACGATCCACATGTCTCCAAGGTATCTGCACAAATCCACTCTGAGTTGCTAGTGCTACACAAAATGTATAAAATTAAGTGGGAAAAACTTTCACGGAGTTGGTAGCTAAATCCTTGCTGTCATCAGATAACTCTCTCAAACTAATCACAGCAATTGGCATCTTATCTGAACTACCTACGTGTGGGAATTAACTGTGTCCTGTATTTCCTACAAGTTACCATCTCAAGGAAAACTTACATTAATAAATTAATAAATAAATAATGTATTTTCTGAATGCATTAGGCTCTTTATCTGAACTGCAAGTGATATAGACACTTAATCTCCCAAAAGAAAATACCCTAATTTCTCTTATTTGTAATTTTATTTAAAAATGTAGTGAAAATAAATATTTGGGGGAAAAAAAAATTCTCTATGAGAAATCCTGCTCCATGCAGAGGACTGGTGAAAGATGTTCAATACTAGCTAAAACCCTTTTGACAATATTCAAAAATGTCCCATGAGTCAGTGAGAGAAGTGCCTACAGTCTCCAACCCACTTGGAAGTAAAAGTCTGGATATTTCTCAAGAAAGAAACTATACAAAGGGCCCTATAGAAAGGGAAGGAAGTCCTCTTCATGCATTTTGAGTTTTGCCTTCTACAATTAGACACACTACACTGAAAAAAATCAGTCCTGGTTATGGAAACTGTATTGGGTACGTATTCCCCTTTGGCAATGGGGATGCTCCGATTACAACAGTTGAAGGAAAAGTTAAATTCTATTTCTTTTCACCTGATCTAATAAAAATTCTTACTTTGGCACTCAAAACAATCCATCACTGTACTTCCACGAAAATGAGTTGGAAGAGGCGTCTGTAAAACATGTCATCACTTCTTCACATTATATTTTTGATGTGGAAAAGACAGAATAAAGTAAGTTACTTCAAAAGTGAAATAGGAAAAATTGAAAGAGCAATAGAGAAAAAGAGAGTTGATATTATCAGAAACATAGTGCTGAAAGATAATGCTTGAGATTAATAAAAGACAATTTACATGGCCTATTTAATTATTGAGTCTGAGGCACTGGTAACAGTTTCTTATTTTAAATCAATCTGTATATAAAAATGCATGTTCAACAACACAAATTGGATATATAGTTTAAACTGTAAATACTGGTTGGTCCTACACTTATTTTACCATATCTAAATATTAATGATGTTATAATTAAAAAAAACATTTCCTGAACTTCAACCATACTTGCCTAAGAGCAGCCATTAATTACTCAGTGTTGCTATACTTCTAGGAATACTCTCTGCCAGGTCTCTAGTAGGACTAGTTACCTGTGTAGCTGTTTATCTTTCCTCAGCACAGGGAGGAGTAGTGCACAACACACATTATTGGGTTTGCTACGTGCTAACTTTAAAAAAAAAAAAAAAAAAAAAAAAAAAAAAAAAAAAAAAAAAAGGCTCTCGTTAATCTCTACCAGAGTAAAACTGACAGCCTTCAACAAGATTCATGGAGTAAAAAAATAAAATTAAAAAAACAAAAATCCACCATACATCCTGGCTTAGGAATTTTCTTTCATGAGACTTGAAAAAACTCAATATAAATTAAAAATGGTTTTATTTGCAATGGTCACAGACAATTTTACCTTAAAAAGGAAGACTCTTAGTTATGCATGTGTACAAGTCTCTCTGCTTCTAGTCTAGCGGATAAACGGTTCAGACTCCAGTTCCCTACAGAGAAATACAACCTCTGTAATTGCTGTCAAGGTCAATAAGAACAAGGTAAGTGCTTAAGTGCTGGACATACAATTTACATCAGCCTGGAGCAATTTTAACATGAATTTTCAACTTTTTCAACCTGTTTAACGTTTAATTCAAACACTACAGTTTTGAAAAAATACAGTTATCATGTGAGTCTGGCAATTTCTGCTTCCAAATATGCACACTGCCTTTTTTTTTTTTTTGCAATCATCTATAGCAGGATTTAGAGGAACTGTGAGTTTGAATAACTAAAGTCAAATGGCATCACTGTCCCTTCTGAAATATCAACAACCACAAGATGCTTCAGGTTGAAAAAGGCAAAAAAGCAAAACCATAAACGGTAACTTTATTTCCTCACAATTGAGGGATAATTTTTTGTGCAATTAGTTAACTGCTGTTAACATTTATTGAATTTAGCTAAAACATCTCAATTCGGATACACAGTCTCCAAAGTTCTGTCTCTGGGCTACATCTGTTAACAAAATGCTGCTAAGAGAAAGCAGATTTATTTGGGTTAGACGGGAATGTGTTCCCAACGGATTCCAGTAACAAGGTTGCATTAGTAGTGAAATGATAGGGATCTGCAGTGATGAGTTTAGATCCAAATGTAGGCTTTATTTACTGTTCCTGTTTAACACCTGCTGAAACCCACTTGGCACAGTTCTAAAATGAAAGAGACCTGGGATACTAACAGAACCAAACTGATACACAGTTCATTAACCAAACCAGTAAACACTATTCTTTTTTATTAAAAAAAAAAAAAAGGGAAAAGTACAAAAAGACCAAATTCACCTTCTTTCTTTTCCTTCACACCTATAGTTAAGATGCACAACTTTGGGGACTACGTTAAGCTTATCATAAATGCAGGAAAAAAGGAAGTTACTGAATACGCCCTTTTACAGCTTTGACCTATGAAGATAAATCTGCCCAATATTCTGAGGGTATTTATTCTGCTATAGGAAAGTGTATATATATTCTCTACACACCGAAGATGACACTGTCTTCCTCAGAAAAAGATGCTTTGTCAAGCTTTCAAAGATATCTCTCAATTTCAACTCTGTTACTTGGCTACCTGCTAGGAGGAAGATTTACTTAAGTCATTGAAATAAATTGTGTCTCTGGTAAGATCACATTTTATACTACTTTTCTGTAATTCCTAAACTCACAATTTGGAATTGGTCAGTACCAGTTAGAAAAACCAGGAAAAGCAGTACAATTACCAAAGGGCATTAGAAGTTAACATAAAAATTCTGACCAAAAGTGTTGCGATGTTAACAGACGCGATAGAGAAAGGCAAAGACAATCTAAACTGCTACACAATGCTATTAAACAGATTTCGTGTTGTGCTCTGTATTCGCACGGCCTGTAAGAGAAGTCCAAAACAAGGGCCAATCCAAGAGTGACTGTTTTCTTGTTAAGGCATAACACAAAATCTTTGAGTTGGATGGAACCTCTTGAGATCACCTAGTCCATCCCACCCTGCTCAAGCTTGGATCACCTAGAGCAGGCTACCCTGGACCATGTTAAGTCAGGTTTTGGCTCTCCACAACCTCTCTGGGCAGCCTGTTCCAGTATTTGACCACTCGCACAAGAATATTTTTTTCTTTTCTTTTCTTGTGTTTAGATGTCATGTCGTGTGTTTCATTTTGTGCTTATTGCCTCCCATACTGTCAATGGATACTACCAAGAAGAGTCTGGATCCCTCAACGTCATCCCCTCCTGTTAGGTATTTATACACTTTGATAAGATCAGAGCCCCCCTGCCCCAAAAATCTCATCTCTCTTAACCTCTCTTTATAGGAAAGACACTCCAGTGCCTTAATCATCTTCATGGCCCCTCACTGGACTCATGCCAGTATGTCCAAGCCTCTTTTGGACTTGGGAGCCCAAGACAGGAACCAGCACTCTAGATGTGGTCTCAACAGGGCTGAGAAGAGAGGAATGATCCCTCCCTCATCCTGCTAGCCAAGCTCTTCTTAATGCAGCCCAAGTTGCTGTTGGCCTTCTTTACTGCGAGGGTTTGCTCCTACCTCGTGGTCAGCTTGGTGTCCACCAGGATCCCAAGGTCCTTCACCGCAGAGCTGCTTTACAGCCAGTTGGCTCCCAGTATATACTGGTGCATGAGATTATTCCTTCCAAGGCACAGGATTTTTTATTTCCCCATGCTGAAAGCCTTGAGGTTCCTCTCTGTCTAGTTCTCCAGCATGAGCAACTGATGTCATCTACCTGGACTTGTATAACAGTACAATATCTGGCACTGTCCCACATGACATCCTTCTCTCTAAATTGGAGACACACAGATTTGATGGATGGACAACTCGGTGGATCAAGAATTGGTTGGATGGTCCCACTCAAAGAGTTGGGGTGAACAGCTCAATGTCCCAGTGGAGAGCAGTGACGAGTGGTGTCCTCAGGGACCAGGGTTGGGACCAGTGCTGTTTAACATCTTTGTTGGTAACGTTGATAGTGGGGTCGAGGTACCCTCAGCAAGTCTGCAAGAACACCAAGCTGTGTGGTGTGGGGGACAGGCTGAGGGAAGGATCCATCCAGAGGGACCTGCACAGGCTGGAGAGGTGGGACATGCAAACCTCATGGAGTTCAACAAAGCCAAGGACAAGGTCCTAGAACTAGATGGAACTAGATGATCTTTAAGGTCCTTCTAATCCAAACAATTCTATGATTCAGTGTCCAGGGCCCTGTGAATAATGGCACAATCCTCTGGTGTATCAGCCACTCCTCCTCACAGTTTTGTATCATCTGCAAACTTGATGAGGGTGCACTCTGTCCCATCACCTAGGTCATTAATGAAGATGATAAATGGTTTTGGCCCCAGTACTGATCCCTGAGGTATACCACTACCGACCTACCTCCAGCTAGACTTCACGCTGCTCATCACAACTCTGGGCCTGGCCATTCAGCCAGTTTTCAATCCACCGCACTGTTCACTTATCTAACCCATATTTTCTCCTCTTATCTATTAGGATATTATGAGAAATAGCTTCAAAAGCCTTACTGAAGCAAAGGGAAACAGCATGCATTGCTCTCCTCTCATCCATCAAACTAGTCTCCTCATTATAGAAAGCTATCAGGTTGGTTAAGCATGATATCCCCTTCATAAACCTATGATGAATACTTTCAATAACCTTCTTGTCCATCACATTTCTGGAAAATGTTTCCAGGATTAGTTGTTCCAACACCTTCTCACCTCCTGAGGTAAGGCTTACGAGCCCGTAGTTCCCCTTCTTAAAGATAGGGGTTACATTTGCTTTATTAAAGTCTTCAGAAACCTACCCTGATTACCGCAACCTTCCAAAAATAATTAAGTGTTGCCTTGCAATGACATCAGCCAGATCCCACAGCACTCAAGGGTGCAATCCATTAGGCCCCATGGACTCAGAGACATCCAGCTTGTTCAAGTGATCTTCCTCCACCAAGAGTGAGTCTTTGCTGATTCATATTTTTCCTTGGACCTGGGATTCCTGAATACTTGTCTCTGTGTTAAGGGATATCTTAATATATTGACCAAAACCAAAGCATTTCTAGATCAAATCCTATTCCCAACTCTCCCCCACAAAAGAATGCACATGAACAGCAGTATTTCCTTCCAGTACTTCTCTACATGCAGCTATTTTAAATTAGCTACTGCTGCTGAAGTTCATGACAATATGATATATAGTAAAGAAATACCTCTGAAATCAAAGGAAAGTTTACAGAAGAGCAATTCCATCGACTGAACTATTCAAAAATAAAAACAAAATGGAAAAAAAAAACCCAGCTTAAAACACAAGGCAGAGAAACATTGGCTTACAGGAAAATTTATACTGATTTTAGACGAGCTTTAGAGTAGCTAACTAAACCAGTTACGTTTAACAGTGATGAAAAGAAATACCATCCCAGCACACAAGTGGTTTTTGACTTTTGTATAGGGTTTTTCCCTAATGTGGAATGAAGGCCACAAACAGATTCAGAGTAATTTAAAGACTAAAAATAGAAACATACCAAAAATAAAACCATGGTGAGTCTCATGTGAAGCCCACAAGAAAAAGCACTGTCAAATTGGCACAATAAAATCAGTGCCTTTGAGGTCAATCCAGTTCAACCAAGTTCATTAACATAAGCATAATAATAAGTGAAGCCTTTACATTGATTTATTTTCATGCTGTCCTCCTCCCCCCCAAATCTGCTGGAGTTGCAATACATCTCATTGATAAAGTCATTTCAAAAGGAGCTCTGGAATAAAATACATTTCTGAAGCATGCAACTGCAAAACTACATGATAGATGACCCAAGTTTAAGATTGCATGTGGCAACTTCTTTTATACACACAGAGGACAGAAAGAGGAAATAAATACATTAGTAAATTTGGATGGATGGGAACAATACACAGCAACAGAGCGAAGGACTAAGATCCAATCGATACTGCAAATCAGTGCTTTTCACAGTGCCATCTGGCAAACATCATTTAATATAACATTAAGGGGAACTATAAACATGATACACAGACATATGCACTTCCAGATTCTGTGGTAACTAAAATAATTTCTAATGATGGTTTGGAAAATGCCTGCAGGGATAGTGCTAGGTAAGATTCTGACAGTGACTCTGCAAGATTATAGTAACATGCCTAATAACCACTGAGAAACAAGAAATTCTGCTGTGCCAGACTTTGATTAAGGACAAACTTTGAAATCGGGAATCTTTGTTGTATTTGCAAGAAGGCTGCAGCAAATTACATACATGCATCACAAGTACCAGAAGTGTTCCTTCACACATGGAAAAATATTGTCTGTTGAGGACAAAAGAAAGTATGGATCCAAAATCTGGGTGCCAGACATGCTGTAAAACTGCACAAAAATATGGAGAAGGGAAGGAAAAAAAAACACCCAACCAAAAAGCCGAACAAAAAAAAAAAAAAAAAAGCCAACGAATACCTCAATGAGAAGCAAACATTTTCCCCAGCAACAGCTGAAAATACAGAGTCAATTCCAGAACATACTGTAGACAGAAGCAAAGGAGACCCCAAAAATGTAACAGACTTATTACAGAAGAGACAAGAAAATTAACTTTACAAAAATCAGCACATGTAATGGGATTGTTTCTCAGTATGCAGAGAACCAAACTAATAAGTGAAATTTCTTTTAAGTATTAAAGATGTTCCAACCCTCTCTTCCCCTTCATCCCCCAGATCCCAATGATCAACACAACTCTTTCTACAGGGAGTCCTCCAAAACAGGCAGTCTAGCACAACTAAATAACTGTCCCAGAAGTACGTATGTAGCTGCAAGATTTTTACCAACCAGAAGTGTCACTATCATTGTCATGCTGCAGTTAAAGAAATTAAGTTTCTTCAGTGTTCTTTGCTGCGGGTCTCTATCTTCAAATTTTGTGACAAGTCTTTACTTCTGTGATCTTAACTGAAAAATTCAGAGTTGTGCCATTAATCAACATGGTATCTACAGAAAAAAAAATATCTTTCTTCCGTCATAAAATAATTTATCCCATACATTTGCTTTCATTATGTATTAATTGCAAACACAAAGAATCAGATACCAGTATTTGCTTGTTTGCTTCACTTTTCATTTAATGTTTTTTATGAGTCTTAAAGGCCATTAAGAAATACCCACCGAGGTATAAGTGGATGGTCTAAACAAGCCCAAATTAAAAAAATTAATTACAACAACAATTTCTGATGACAACTTGAACAGATTTCCACTATTACTTTGGATTTATCATGTCTCAGAAAACACCTGCAACATATGTACATCTGTTTTGTTAGCGCTCGCTGGCAGAGGAACTCTACATTTACAGGCAGAGTGGAAGGATCATATGGGAGAAAGGCAGACAGACATGGCCAGAACATAATCACCAAGTAGAGGGCAATAACCTTGGAGAAGAAACAAAAAGAACAGCAAGTCTTGCAGTTCACATGAAGCAGGAAAGTCAAGGGCAGCAAAACAGAGAAAGGCCAAGGTAGAAAGGAGCTCACCTAACCTCCCTCCAATTCACTCTAAAGATGCTCTTTTGCTATGTATGGTCTATATGTGTTTAGGAAGAAGCATTAACTCCCTGTTAATGCACGTTTGGACACGTAATCACTTTGGGATCAAAATAATATTCTTGGCTTTCCTGTGCAGTAGTAAAATACAGCATAAAAAAAATACAGCTTTTCAACTACTGTTTAGGTAACATGACTCATTAAGTGCTGTTTCAATGCCATTCGTCCATACACATAAAGAGGGAAAACATCATTCCAAAATGGAAGAGTGATGGCAATTCAAAGGGGGGGAGCCCACATACAGACACCAATTCAATGGGGCTGCACCTGTCCCCTTTAGACCTGAATTTGCCCCAAAATACCAAACAGGAAGAGAACAAATAAGCTCTTTGAAAATATCTTTACTAAAAACTAGTGAATGTATTAAGGTCAAATTAAGAATCACTATTCTCCAAATACTAAGTAAACTTCACACTTACAGTGTGTATTTTAATTGAGGCTTACAAATCATCACAAAATAAACACAGCACACATAGCTCCCTGTATGTATGTAAATCCTCAACATCCAGTACATCTTTGACTTCATTTTCAGCCACGGAAAATGGAAAGGTTCACCAAAATAAAATGACTCAATTGTGGTTTAACCTCAAACCTGTTACAAAACCTGGAATTGTGAACTCCCCATTATCATTGCTTTGTTAATGCTGCTGCATTAAGGTACAATCTACTTGCCGCAAAAACTCAAGATATGGTTCCCCCAAACTCTTCTCAGAGATTGTGAGTTAACCGACGGAGGATACTAAGAACACAACCATCTAACAAAATGAACTGCAGTACTGTTATATTCAATAGGTATAACAATGCATGACTTATATACATGCAGCTACAACAGGAAGAATATCACCATTTAATTCATGCTCAAGGGCTAAATTAATAAGACCGCAAGCTCAAAGTGCCTGACAGCTCCAGCTCCTCAGAGCTCAGACAACTCATCCCATCTCATGCAACTAAGAGATACTTTGTGGTTCCTACAGCTTCGGTGACTTGGACCAACAATTTTAAAGTTCATCTGCAGGCTATACAGAAGTCTGATATTACAGAACACTCCGAGGTGGGATGACATCAACTACAAACATGGAACATTCACTGCTTTGCAGTATGAAGAACAGACCTACTAGTTACGAAAAGGGGAGAATACTGCACGGTCCGAAACAAATTTCATACAATTTATAGACATAATTAACCAAAATAATCTTTTTATTTTTCAGATGCATTTAAGGCAGTGAAAGTAATCACTGCTATACATGTAGCTTGACAACACTTAAAAAATGCATGGTTGTTCAATTTAAAAAAAAAAAAATAGGCCAATGAGATGCACACAATGTACAAGTACTTAGAGAACTTTGCTTTGAGTATCCACGTATACACTGCAGAGAGTGTACCCATCAGTATCATCTGACATCAGTGAACAGAGATTTTAGCTTACTTAATAGGAATACTTCCCACCATAGAAGTCTGGCTCACGCTTCTGTGATATTGCTCTAATTTCAAAAAACATAATGGGACACTTCACTGCCTGATGGAGAGAAGCCTTCTCCTCTTCAGCAGGTTTTCATCGAGACTCATATTCTCAGTGAGCTAGAAGTTCAACACGATCTGAGAGCCATTACAGTTTTTCTAATTTTCGTGCCTATCTGCCTCCATTTACTACCCTTATTGCTTCAGTCATGGTAAATTCAGGATGTAATATGCAATTTACCCACACTTTCAATGACTTTTAGTAAGTACATTTCCTAAAAAAAAAATAAAAATTAAAAAATAAAATAAAATGCGGTGGGGGGAGAGAAGAGTGAATTTTGCTACTACAAGCCCTTCGGGTTCCACACAGATTCAGATAAGGGTGGGGATAAGCCCTATGCTTTATAGCTGCCTTTATGATTTCTTTACTGCAGCAGTGATTATATGCATTTATTTTGCCTGTTATTTCTGTAATTTTCAAACAAAGTCTGCCTTTACCCAGTGCTCTCTTAAATGAAAATTCTGTTAAAGGAAGTGAGTATCTCTTTGTACTCCTGGAAAGAAGAAAAGAACTTTGCCTTGAAGAAATGCGAAGGGAAAGGTGGCAAAGTGAGTAGATTCCTGACAGAGAAGTATTCTAGTTCTTTACCACTATAGTGAAAAAAACTGGCTTCACTGACGTGGAAGATTATTGAGAAGTACAGACAATAATTGCAGCCTGAGGCTGAGAGAAAACAACGTACTAGATATAGCTGCTGGGAATCTTCTAAGGAGGAAAGTCAGAGAGCACAAGGCACAAGCAATTAAATAGCAAGGGAAAAAGTAAACAAAAGCAGAGAGAGAATGATCATGCAAAGAGGCAGAGGCATCTCATAACACACACAGGGAAAAAGAATTGGCAAAGGATACAGGAAAGGTATTCAGGAAATTACATCACGTAAGCAAAAGTCCCATGCCAGATTTTGATTTTGGATGACATATATGCCTTGATGCTGCTTGCAGAGTGATACGCAACATTTAGAAATTGCTTTTAGGAAAGTGGAGACGATTCTGACGTGAAATTTTTGCTTCTGAGTAACATTAAAGAATCCACTGCTGCTATCAGTCAACAACATGCCATATCATTTAAATAAATGCATTTTGAAAGGACGGAGTTTCAACATCATTCAAACAACGTCTTGGGGATTGGGGGAAGCCAGCACTTACATCGACACAATTGCAACTGAACAAAACGTGAAGCAAATAAACCATTTGGCTGCAACTACAAAAAGCAATTTAGCCACTGGAATTCCATGCCGATTTTCTGCTTTCTTGGACAAGAGGGGCATGAAAACCTGCTACTGACATATAAAACAAAAAAGAGCATCTGTCAAAATACTGCTCTCTGATCTTAAACTGGCAGGGTTGCAGAGAACAGCACTGCTTTTAACCAAAGAATGAAACAAATCACTGGTTTCATCAATTCTTAATGGACTTCAATTTCAAAATTAGCAGCAAATGTTAATACTGCTAACTTAGCACTGCCTGTGTATAAAACAGAACGAAGAAAATCAAATTGATGATCTAATTGTAGTGCAGGTTTTTTGGGGCCAGTATTAGCATTTTTGAGCAGTCCTGTGAATATCCTTCCTCTCCATGGCTCAGCTAAAAATGAGACACCTGTCATATGCAATTACTTTACCAAGCAGGTAGGTAGAGGAAAGGACCAAAGGATGTAGGAGACAGTAAATGAAATAACATTAGTCATCTGGTTTGTGTGAAACACATAGAAGTGTTTGTGTTGGGGATATTAAACATACACAATCGATATTATCATAAACAATGACTGTTATTGAGCACTTTAGCCAATTTTGCAAAAGCAAAAATTAACATTTTTAAATACAAAAAAGTTACAAAATACGCAGTCATTTCCAGCAGATTCCAGCACTGCTGCTGCATAGCATAAACTCAGTATTTTGCAGACTATACCTGGTTTTAAACTTGAGTACTGTCCACAGTCTGAGAAGAACACACACAAGCTGCAAATAAGTTAACCCCCAAAATACATACTGCGTTGACTGAGTTTTTCCTGTTGTGCACGAATATTGCACACCAGGACTTAGTACCTATTATTTCTTAGAGAAAGAAAATAAAATATACAATCCCAAGAAGCCTCTTTATAATAACTACTGTTTAATGTTTTCCCTAAGAAACCTTAAAGAGTCAGTAGTGAAACACGGACTGAAAGGCTCCAGGATATTGGCAGTACGTAGGTAGAGATGAGAAACTCTCTTCTTCACAACTCCCTTCTCTCAGAAAGGTCAGTGAAATACTTGTTAGTATGAAAAGGCATCCCATAAACGATTTGATAAGAGATTGCAGTTAGGTTTGTACAGAAATGGAAGGCAAAATCCCCAAAGGATATGGTGGCAATTTTGCTCTATCGATCCAAAACAACTAAAGATTTTGTTTGCTAAAAAGGAAAGGTTGACGGCTCTTTTCTCTTGTTTCATCTTGGATTTCTGGGTTTTGAGTTTTCTTAACTATCAGTTTTGATTATGCTTATATACTGTTTGTGATGATTGGTCACCTCAGATACACCATATTCTCTATTCTCTGACTTTATGCCAAATTTCAATTAAAATGTAAAGCAACTTAACACACCAGTAAAGATTTCACAGCGATCCCAAACACTTCAGACTAAGACCTTTGCACAAAAGGCAGACCAACTCAAATATTAGTGAAATTATTCCTTCAGTTTATCAATGTTTTCATAATCACAATATTGATTTTACAGATGTATTCAGAAAACTAACATAAATGGTCATGAACATCAAAGCAAATTCTCGGTTTTTACTTAAGCAAATATTGGCTGATTCTTCATGTCATATTCATCAAATCAGAATTGGAAATATCTGTGGCAAAGGCCACACTGAATCCCCTGCAGAATAAGTTTTCTCTATAGGGGAATATATATAATAATATATTATGAATAACCTGTGTATATGGTGATATATGTCTGTTTATAACAAGCAATATAAAAAGGATTAAGCAGGATTTGTGATAAGGATTTGTGCATGATTTTTTCCAGTTTAGCACTTTTTAGACATTATGACATCATAGTTAATTCCAAACCTCTTGATGCAGTTAACCTGATTTATAAGAGTATCATATTCCCACTTGGGCACAAGAGAAACAGAATACGAAATATCACAGCTGACACCCTTCCCAAAGGCACCATCAAATATTTCACTGAAGATCTTGTGCTGTAATAACCCAAAATCCCAGCCATTAAAAAACCTTCACACATGAATATGTCCACTTACTGTTACAACAAAACACCTCTGATATCAGAGCTACAGCTCTCCCCTACAACCTGATTCCTTTTTTGTCACCACTTATGTAATAAGAGATACTAGAACTGAATGTAAGGAAGATCACCCATTATTAACAGATTGCATTAATTACCTTAGTTATGACGTTAATACTTCTGCAAAATAAGGAACACTAGAGACTTCAGGATGGAATCAAACTTCCACTGTGTCAATGGCAGCCAACTCGTACATATTGGTCCTGGAGAAGGAACCTAAACTTAAATTCCTTCAGAGCAATCGATGCAATCACAAACTGTTGTCTCTTATATCAGTTCACTTTATCCTGTATTCTCCAGTATTCCTCCAAAGAAGCCTCTACCATTGACTGTAGCCTCTGAGTAAATAAATAAAATTTTCTTCCCTCAATTTCTGCCTCAGTAGAACAGTTATCATGACGAATCTGCTGTCTAATCACAATAAAAATTTCAGTGAACCACTGCACTATTGTTCCAGTAGGTATGCAGCAGAAGAAAAACTGTATCAGACAAGTTTTAGTCTGAAATGCAAGACGTTATAGAAAAAAAAATAAATCATTTCAGTTTGATCACAATCAGCACATCCAGCACGGAAAGAGTATGAAACACATCTCTATGCATACCTAAAACACAGAAGAAATATGCTTACTAAATTCACTGCATAAGCTCTCCACATACCAATGCTGTTTCAGTGTTACTACAGTCCTTTTACACCCAAGAGATGAAAACAGAAATATTGTTAGCTGAGTATTCTTTGCTGTCTGCAACTGTGAGGAACTGGAATTCCAATCACTTGCTCCGTTAGATCAAAGCAAAGTCCGATGATCTTATGCAATAGTTGTTTCTTGGATTGCATCAAACATTTATTTTGTGAAAGATTTAGATGATTTTAAGTACAGATTTTATCTTTCCAGATCTGAGTCAGAATCAGCAATACAAATGAGCGGGGTGTTTGGCTGCTGCTGGAGTGGTCTGGTTAAGTTATATACACCTCTTTAATTGAAAGCAGGGAGTTTGTACTGGTGACACCAATAATGAAATATGATCTTTTTGCTGAAAGGTGTAGGACATAGCTGAAGCCATAAATCATTAGTCTTTCTGAACACCAAACTCAAAAGCATGCTTTGCTTTCCCTCGGCTTGCCATCAAACATCCATCCTCAGTAGGGCCAAAGCACACAGTTCTTCCAACGGAGACTTCTAAAATATCTTTTTCCACAGGATCTGCTGCAGTGATTTAGGGCTGTCCCTGGATCCTGTATCATTTTCTCCTTTCCCTTTAGTGCACTGATTTTTTTAACTTTTTTTTTTTTCTTCTTCTCCTTCTCTCCAGACGCAACACCCCTCAACAGCAGCACAGTCATATGATCTCTTACTCTGCAAAACTGGATTTAATCACCTCAATGGACGTGGAAGCAGGACAATGTCAAACCTCTCTGGGGAGGACTGTACTGCCTTAGGAAGATGCTGATTAGGCCCACATAGAATGCACCTTCTGACATGCCAGATGTACCTTGTTCTTCAAGAGACGCTCTACGCTCCTTAGAAAGAAATTCAAATTCAACTGCATCATCCCTGAAAAGGCTACGATGCCCTGTTCCTAGAATCATTTTAATACTTTGGGTTAAAATATGGAATTTGGGGGAAAGATGAGAGAAATGAGTAGCAAGGGTTAGAAGATAATTCTGTAACTACAAACAACGTCAGGGCAAACACTATGTCATTAAAATAACTTTTTGTTTTTGCTATTCATTGCTAGTTTTTCTAACATAAAGAACTATCCAATCAAACAGATGATGTGTGGCAGCATATAAAAAGGAAAATAATTTTAATGTTAAGAGTATTCTATACTTTCAAGAAAGCAGAATTTGCAATTGTTTTACTTAAGATTACTTAAGAATACGCTTTAAAATTTATAACTATCAGGTGATATTCCAGTAAAATCTGTCCCCTTAACAGCACAGGTTATAGAACCTGGCTGTAAGTTATGTAATCTGGAATGGAACTTGGCACAAATATATTTTGTCTACAAGCATTTTATGTTTGAAAGATACACTCAGAAAATTTATAGCAATGTGTAGGCTACAGAAATATAAACAGGAAAAAAAAAAAAAAAAAAAAAAAAGCCCATTTCTACCTGTGTTTGCAGGTGAACATTTTTGACCAATGCATGGCGAGGCTACAGTATGAACAAAGCCCCTTACAGACACCAAAGAATCTCCAGGAGAGAAAATACATCTACAAGAAAGATTTTTTTGTGTCTGATAAGGGCTGACCTCACCCATGATGAGGATAACAATGCAAGTTCTTTCCTTTATTCAGGTCCTTCCTTTTTCCAAATCTCTGTTAAAAGCTTGCCTAACGAAAGTGTATGTATATTCCTCTAACAATTTCAGTTTGTGATGGGGCCACGCTTCTCTTCCCCTCCTCCCCATGGGCTGCACAAGGTCTCAAGCAGCGTGCTGAGCAGGCCTTGTGTAAAAATGCAGTATCAAAACAGCCACCTCTGTTAAAACTGATGATCAGCTCAGAGGTTATTAACAGGGACACGAAAGGCAGCGCACAACTGGGTAATTCGCATCTCCTTAGGAAAATGAGTTGAAATAGAAGCTCGGGGTACTATTTGTTTCAAAGACTTTTTTCTCTGAAATTCCAAAACCGTCAGAAGTCCAATACAACAGCACTGCTATTTGTAGTCTGAAAGCTTGAGTTTTAAAGTAAGAGGGAGCACTACCACAACATTTCTGTGGTGCATGGGAGATGAGACATGTTAAAACTCCATGTTTATATGCATTTCTGAAAGCAGTCAAGAATCATTAGCCAAAATGGCTCTAAAGGTTACAGTCAAGTCTCAGACAGTGGAATGGCTAAAATGAACATTACAGGTGAAAACGCTGTTATACCAACCCTCATGTGGAAAATCATGCATTTTATGCAAAATCATAAATATTAACCTGCATGAATGAAATTTAGAACTACTCATTTTCTAACAAAAATATTCCAAGTTAGTAGTGCCATTTTTTTTTGTTTCTCCATTGTGCTCCTTGGTTGACTCATGATCCCAGATAGGGTCTGATCCAGTAAATGTTTCCAGATGTAAAGCTCATATTTAATACTCCACCTAGAAGTAAATCTTACTCCCACTAGTTACTGTTTGTATAACCTTTCTGAGTTCAGCTTAAAAAGTAAAAAACAAAATCCATATCCATTAGAAAGTTATTAATTTCCTTATTCCCTGTCAGAGATAAAGGAACGCAGGCCCAGGCCATCAATCAAGGTATGCAGATCATCCATTTCAGTCAAATAAAATTCCCACCGACTTCCACAGAACTTGGGACCTCACCCAGGTTCTTGACAATCTGACTCAGGACCAATTGAGAAGGGGACTGTGAAGTAGAGAGTGACAATCTCCTGAACTGCTCCACAGAAGTAGCTCATGCTGACATGTCGAGTATTACATACCATCCTACTGTAAATATAATAAACAACCCACATGATACATTAAAAAGACAGAATGAAGCTTTCACCCTGTCATCAATACAACAGAAAAAGGAGAACACTCAGGCTACTTACACTATTCTTTCACTAGCCAACAAGTAGGGCTAGCCTTCAGTTGCGTACAATACAACAGATTGCTTTCCATGCCACCTAGAAATCCTTCAGGCATCAATTCAGTTATTTCTGGTTTTTCCTATCATTTCTAAACCTTCCCTGAAACTCAGGCCAGAAACTCAGCAAGGTAACGAACATGGTAGTGCTAAAAGTTACTTTCAGAAAACTACCGTAATCAGGTCTGTTATGCTGACAGGTCTTCTGTGTCCCTTTGTACACAGAGATATGAAGCCTTTAAACGTGGGCAAGAAGCATGATGGGTCTCCGAGACTTAACTCTCTGCAAAAACAATAATAACTTCTATTATACAGAAATCCAAAGCACCTCTCAGATAATTTACCTTTCCTAAACAAGCACAAGTAAATAGACACACTGAAAACTGCCTATAAAAGGATGTTCAGGGCTCTCAGTAGATGTCTTTGTGTTCTTTCCTCTGTTTCCTTGCAACAGAATAACTGATGACTTCTGAACTACATCATTTTGCATCTTTTTGGGGGGGGGGGGGGAAATCAAGTCTTTTCTCCTAAAAATAATTTTAAAGTTGCTTTATTAATGTAAACTTAAGAAATAAGAAAACAAAAAAGTAACAGCAATCGCACATTTGAGACAGTTTATTAAATAAAATACAAAAGCACCTCTTGGGTGCTGGAAGCATTCATGCTTCAGCCTTATGCCTTTACAGCAGCCCCGTCATGTGTTAATGATTACATATATTCATTCACTACCAAAAATAGTTTCCTCTCGAATTATGCACAAAGAATATTTGTCCACAGTGAATTTCAAGTTTGGCTAGTCTGCCTGAGTTACAGTTACTCCTAATTTTACAGTGGCAAAAATCCAGAAGTCTACTTTGTGTTAGCAGTTTATCTTTTATGTCAGAATATTTTATTCATTCATTCAAAAGTTAGGAAAGTAGCAGCACCTAAAACCTGAAACCTTTACTTTACCCGTGGAGTCAGTTATCACAGTATACATACTGCTATACCAAAATCCTAGTTAGTTTATCTGGAAAGAGCATCGCTCTCTCCCCTCTGCTTCTCTCATTTTGGTCTCCTCAGGAAACCTCAAATAGGATCTTCCTGATCATTTTCACATGCCTTAAGAAATTAGTATATGCTATCAATGACGAAACATTTGCAAATTTAGTAAGTAATGGTTACAAAATCAGTAGCAAAAGGAAATATACAGCAAAAATAATGTGTCTTTTTAACATGTCCACTGTCTTACAAAATATGAGTGCCTGAAGGGGCTGGGGGGGGAAGCAGGGAGGAGGCTGCTGCACATTTTTCCAAGTACAGATACATATTACTTAAGGTGTAAAACATTTTACACATATTTTTAAAGTTAGCTGCACAGAAGCCTCTGGAAGATTTCTCCTGTGTTGCTTTGAAGCCCTCTGTTCCTCCCTCCCCCCCCC
>NW_020799092.1:26406451-26423816 GCF_003259725.1 Athene cunicularia
TTTTTTTTTTTTTTTTGGATGAAGAGAAAAATTGCTCCATTCCTGCTTGGAATCCAAAGGAGAACAGGAAGTAACGTCTGAGCTCCATAGAGATTCATTTTTATTTGCTTACAGGACGTGGCGGATTCAAAAACTGGCTTCATTTTTCAGTATCCTTAAAGGACCTAACTTTTTTTTTTCCCCTTTTTGGCAGGGAGCATGGTTGGAACTTCAAGTTCAGCCAAAATAGACAATAAAACAGTAAGAAGGCATAATGCCAAAAATGCAAAGGCATCAGCGTCCAGAGCATAATTCCACCCTTTTTTCTCTCCCCCCCTCAATGATTTACACAGGAAAACGTAAAAAACAGAAAACTCTCTTTGTCCTAGAATGAACCCATATTTTAAAACAGCCTGCGAACATCTCAGACCCACTGGAAGCAAGCTAAAGAATGATATTGCTCATTTAAGCTGACAGATTTTTTTTTTTAATCCATATGTTTTATTGTTATGTTCCTTTGAATATCATACTTTGTTCTGCTTCTTGGGAGAAAACATTTGTATGAAGTAACAACATGTGGAATCTCTCACAGAACACAATATGAAATTTGGTTCAAGAGTAGCCTTTTTTCCTCCTCCCTCATGATACACAGTTTTAAACATTATTCTCACTGGCAATAAGCCTGTGCTAGCCTCTAAGCCAAAAAAAGTCCCAATTTAAAATTCTCATTTTGCTGCAGCAAAACTATTTTTTACTTTTTTAATATATATTTTCAGGAGGGTCTAACCTGTGAATAATGCTACGATAATGACGTGCAACGATCAAAAAATAAGTAAAGCTTCTCCGTGAGGATACGTGCAAATGTTTCCTCACATTTGCAACAGGAAGCCAGGCAGGATGGGTCTGGGGGAAGGTCTGGAAGTTGTAGAGCAAAAGTAGAGGGAAAGATAAAAATAGACTTTAAAGAGGATATTGTCTTCCTTACTGCATTAATCCTTGCTTGGAATTAGAAGCTAACTAGTCAGTGTTTCCTTTCCATCATATAAAATTGAACCTATATAATTTGCAGAAAATATCCAGAAGCCACACAATGCCTTCTATTTATTAACAAGAGTCAAAGAACTACCTCTGCAGAAGCATGTGTCCAACTCGGAAAACAAAATATGGCAAAACAGAGGCTACCTCCTTTATATAAGTGCAAAGTGCACCTGAAAAATATTAACTTATTCTTTCTAAAGAAAGAAAGTAAAAAGTAACTATGACACTTGCATTAAAAACAACTAAATTGCTAATTGAAGATAAAAGGTTGACTTATGAGGAGGGTGCAAAGTATTTTTGCAAAGCCAAGATTTCTAGTGTTTGTGAGGCCAAACACTAGAAATCTGTGTAACTGTAAGGAAAAACACTGAAAAGACCATCAAAACCACCGAGGATTTAAACACATGGTTTTCAGAGGAACTGTGGTATGAACTCACTTTGGAACAGGTGGGGCAAAATGGCACATTAGTCTGAGCTAGTGAAAATACAGATCACCCAGAAGGATTCATTGGATGCTAGTAGAAACAACAACAGGAGGATTAAAAAAAAAAAAAAATCTGATAAAAGTTTCATAAAGTGACATTTCAGGCCGGGTTCAGAAATGAAAGTATAGCCTGTACAGTAAATTTAAATAGAAAACAGATGGCATCTGCCCAGCCTTGTGCCGATCGTGTGAATAAAACACAGCAAAACAAAACAAAAAGCCAAGCAATCAAAACAAAAAAAACCCAAAAAACTTCACACACCACACAGACAACTGGGAAAGTAGACCCAGAAAGGATGGGTCTGCTACAGATTATTTAACAAATCCCTGTAATTTTAAAAAGATGAATGATAAAATTGTCTGTTTGGATGCTCAATACACAAGTATTCACATGAGGGATGCATCTTGCTGGTGTCACATCCAAAAAACGCATGAAGTTACAAGGGCAAAGATCATAAAGCATTGTGGATTAATGTGGACTTCTAAAAGGAAAAAAAAAAAAACAAAAAAACCACAATGGAAGCTGATGATATAGCTGGTAAAAAGATATCCACTAGGATGCCTAGGTTTCCTGAGGAAAAATTAGGCTTTTCATTATGGATGGGCTGGACACAAAGCTCCGCTTCATGAGAATAATCATCATGGTATCTCGTGAAAATTCAATTTCAAGCCTCTCATGTATCCATTCCGCAAGGGAAGTCCTGCTTCCTGGCCGCACTGCAACTTCCCTTAACGAAATGTGGCCGAGTTCTAGTCGTTATGTTATAAAAATACACCAAACAGCACAACTACTGACTCTGCGGCGGCCACTGGAGTTTGAAGGTGCTGTTAAATGTGTATCAACAGTATCTTTTGCAAGCAAAGGCAGGCGTGCTCTGCCTGCTCTCCACATTGGCTAGGTGCACGTAAAGCCTGAACGCAGCTCGGGCTCGGGGCTTCGCTCACAAAGTTGTATTGTTTTGAGGCAAATCTCAAAACGTTTTGCACTCAGTTGTCTCCAACCAGAAGGCCAACCCCATTTACAGAAGACAACATATAGGAACATTTCACATTTTCAAGTGCTTTTTTTGTTTAATAGTCAGCTTACGTCCCAGACATTACTCAAAACTGAACTCCCAATTTACCCCCATGGCTAAATACATCACTCTTCAGATCTAACCTGGAAATCAGACACAAGAAATAACAGTCAGTACAACAAAAATAGCTTGAATCTTCAGGATACTATAAACCCAGTACAGTAGTAAGACTGTGGTACACACACTGTTTTAGAGTGGGAGAATATTGCTGCAATACGCTCTAATAAGAAATGTCTGCACCCTTCAGATCTGTAAATGCAAAGGACACTCACACCCACAGAACGTGGAGACAGGTGCTCAAAGTGAAGTCTCTATTTGCAGTTTGCCTTTGGTTTTGGGAGGGGGCTATGTTCATTTTTGGCTTTGTTTTGGGGTTTTTTTTCTTTGTCTCACTGACTTCTAATGTACCTACAAACTACAATTGGAAAGAGACAATATTAGAATATACACACCATTTCTGCAGTAATATGAGGTGAAAGGACTCACCTAACTTCTAGGAGCACCAAAGTAGAAAGAGAGCTGATTCTAGAGCTGATAAATTTTCACTCTAACAGGACTCATTCGGCATTAGCAGAAACGCTCTGCTTACTTACTAGTGCCACATTCTCTGTTAGAGACCTAAACGAAAAAAAAAAAAAAAAAAGCCCATCCCTGCTCACTCTTTATCAACCTCATGAACACACTGTTCAAATGACAGCAGAATGGTTAAGTGGCCTAGTGGGCCTACAACCAAGAAAGCAAGCTAAGACCGGAGGAATGGGAACCAAGCCAATTGTCTAGACAGCAGGCAAAAAAACATGCTGGCTAAATTTAATCAGCTGCCTCCTTTATTTTGTAAAGTGAATGGGTAGATTATAGCCAGGGTGACACATAATTTGTATAGAAATGGCTTGTTTAATTGTAATTTAAAAAGAGATGAACTTCATCCCAGTTCCATATCCATCATTCTCATACTTGCACACCAAACCAAGAGCCATCTTCAAAATAAACAGCAGCTGTTGAGAGCCTCCAACTTCAGCAGTGGCTCTGCACTCTCCCTGTCTTTACAGATTCTTTTGCTGATCCCCTCACTCACCCCTAAAAGAGAAAAAGAAGCCTTTTTTCAGGCTACCATAAGTTCTCTGCTCTCCACAGAGGGTCTTTTAAGATTCAGACTGGCAGTTTCTTTCTTGCGAAGGGGGCAAAGTTGGCAAAGCACAAATAACATGATTTATAGCATCTACCAACTACAATCGGTTGCACAGACTGCAGTACAGAACAGCTGGCAGGACAGTGAAGAATAGTTCTTATCAGAGATATACTATTTAAACTCAGTAACTATATCCAAATTTTGACCCAAAGGCTTTACAAGAAACATGGTGAAATTCTAAAACCCAGGAAGGGGATGGGGGGAAGAATCTGCCTTTAGTGGTACAGATGTCTAAAACTTTTAACACTCAGTTTAACCCCTCTCTACAATTTAAGGTGGAATTTGTGATTACAGAACTCATGTAATACATCACTCAATGGGAATGAAAACAGAAAAAAAAAAAAAAGTAACAGTTACAGTTAAAGCAGAAAACTATCAATCCCAAAATTAACTGTTAATAGAATATTTTTTAAGTTGCCTCTCCCACCACCATTTTTTTGTCATAAAGTATTGAAATTTGAGAACAATCAAGATGAATTGGTAAGATTATCTCAAATCATTTATATCTGTAATGCAGCCACTGAAAATCCCAGTGGAAATTTTAATGAACATTTGAATCTTGACCGATTCTGCTGCTTAAAACTTCAGCTCTTCACATATTTTGATGCTGCTGCTTATGGCAGTAAAAATATCTCTTAAGCAGTTGCATACAAAATTGAAAAAGTTTTGCTTAAATATACTTTTAAAAGTACGCAAATGGAACATTTAATGCTGAAATTGTCAAATCTGTAAAAGTAATAGCACCCATTGTAATTTTTTTTTAAAAAAAGTAGAATTGCCTTTCATTACATTCTCAGGTTGAAGTAAAAGAGTGTATTATGATCCCTTTTTTTAAACAGAGAATGGTACCAACAATAAAATCCTTACCCAATGTGGGGATACAGTCTAAAAAGTTAATGGCATTACAGTTCTTTTTTTAAATCGGGAAAAATATCAATAAAAATATATTTATTATTAACACACTAGCTTAAATAGCATAGTCACTCACGCATGTATGTGCTAGGCAATGTTTTCTGAGAAATTCCAGTGAATTATAGCAAGCTTATTTGTTCAAACAGCAATAGCTGAGTAAATATTAGAGAATATACTCTGAAAACATATTCAGAGTTCATAAACACAAGCACTGATGTTACAATTCCCAGCTCCTGCATTCAGAGAACATGTATGTATCTTGAAATTCACACTGCAATTCAAATAATCTGTATTTCACATACTATGAGAAGTGACAGACCAAGAGCTATTTACAGGCTTTTGATCAGATGTCTGTAAAAAAAAAAAACCAAATAAACTTAAGAGAAAATTGCATGATTCACAGATAATCTTGATGAAAGAGATATTTAAGTGTGCTGCTACAATCACAGCAGGTTCCCATAATCACCTCACAGTATAAAATACTGAAAAATAAACACTTTTCTGCTCAAAGGAAAGCATGGATATAATTTATTAAATCAATACATTACCTCTTAAAAATGCTGCTAACACATAACTACAATATGCCAGTAACAACAAATAATATATATATGTGTGTTTGTTATATATACACACACAAACCCCTCTGGTTTAGTTTTTTTAATAGGTTCAAATACTGGGGAAAAAAAAAATCAGCAAGTGAACCTAATAGATTACTACTCAGTTAACCTATAAAATACAATACTGCAGATTATAACTGCACTACAAAAAAAAAAAAGGAATCACATGTTTGCCCTAGGAAAGATCCTGCTGCTGAGTGTTGCGTACAGCTTGCGGATTGATTCCCCTCTCAAGTCTGGACCAGCTACCCCAGCAGATGAACAAACTTCACTACAGGACATGGGTTTTCAATGTTTTATTTCAGGCCATATTCAAAGCATGCAGCATCTAAAATACAGTTTTCGCGTAGAGTGGATTTGATCCTTTGTCCAGTGGAGGTGTAGGCCAGAAGGCACACCCTGTCAACACTGAAGCACAGAGAAAAACAAAACAAAGAGGCAAAGCAAAAGTCTTACGCTCATGAGAGAGCAAAGACCAACGCTAGAAACTTTCTAAGAACCATAAATCCATGCCGATAGGACAGATGTTAAAAAAAAAAAAAAAAAAAAAAAAGAGAATGTAAAGAAACACAAATGAGCTAGTAGAGCAAACTGATATATATTTGATTCCAGGGATAAAAGTTAAATGAATAGACATGTACTGGCAAAAGGCCAGCTCCTAACAGAACACAAACCTCGTAAGATTTGAGTTCTGTTTTTAATTTCAAACCCATGAACTTGAAGTGGATTTGAAATTAGGCAAAACACGTTCATCCATTCCTATTTATAATAGGAAAGACAGACAGGCAAACTCTAGTTTGGGCACTGGAGAGGAAGGCAGTGACACAAATCATCCTTTTGCTTCCCAACCTGAAGCCTGGTGAAGTAGAGCATGTGTACCCTGCTTCAAAGACAACACAAAGGAGCAAATCACAGCTGGCAATAACCCTCCTGGAAGACCGCAAAGTGTACAGGCCTGCTGATTGTCTGAAAGGCTCTCTCTTGTCTGTTTTTTGTTGTTGTTGTTGTTGTTAAGTTTACAAGAAAAGGTTTCTATTCATCAAGACAAAGAAGGGAGGACGGGGGTGAGGGGGGAACCTCCTGTAGAATTTCAATGCAGGCAAGCCTAGCTGGAGAGACACACTGCACACATTGTGCAGCACTAGTGTTACTGTAACCACCCTTTGTCAAAGAACATCGGAGAGACAACACTTGCAGAGATCAGTAACAACTCTTATTAGCAAAACAGATACAACTGAGAAAAAGAAACAACATTTCAGGCAAACAACCACTTCAGACCTGAAGAAAAGCCGGTATGACTGAAATCCCCCTTGCTTTTTCCCAGTCTAAGGTCTACAGCAAGGTATTATTTCCCTCAACAAACTTTTCTGAACAAAAAGGTGTTTTGAATTTATAGTAAAATTTCATTTATGTTTAGAAGTCTAGAACAGGCTTCAAAGCTGAATGGTAAGCACCCCGTTCGTTCTGGCTCTGATGCTTGTGCTGTAATTTGTTGCACCATCTTTCACTGAGACGTCTCGCCTTTTACGTAAAAGAACATATAATTCTGGCCAAAGGGGATGTGTTATTATCACCACACGTGGAATTAACTGAGAAAAGCAGATAGGACGAAGGTATTGCTGCAGTTGGAACCTGCTCTACAGCCTGATGTCCCATGTCATCCATACCAAATCTCTGAACACTGGATCCCTCTCTGGAATAGCTGGTGTTCAGCACAAGTCATGCAATAATGCATGGTGGTTACTGCCTTAAGCAGAGAATACCAGAACTGTTAATGACAAAGAGGAGCATGAAACTCATTCTTCACCTCTTTCTTCTTTCCAGTGAGTTCAATCGGAGCAAATTCTTTGGCAAAAAAAGTTGACAAAAAGATCCAAGAAATCAAACATAAATCTGGTAATCTGCCGAGAGGGGAAGAACAGAGGGGAAAAGAATTGGCAGGCTTTATTATTAAATACACTTTGTGTTATCCAACAGATCCAAGATTAACATACAGAAACTGGATTCTGTACAGGAAATCTATTATACTGACTGCACTCCAGTTATGTATATTGCTGATTTCAGAAAGATCAAATGCCTAACTCTGGATGCCTCAGGAATAAACATGAATAAGTTTCTATTTTCTTATGTTTGAGATAGACCTAGGCAAAATTTTTCCATGGAAGCTGTTCCTCAGCAGTGAAACAGGTTTTCAATAAAACTTTTTTTCTTTTTGTGAAAAGTATCTGCTTTTGGATGCTTTCCTGAGATGTAATCCAGCTAGAAAACCAGAACCCTAGAGCAAGTAAACTTGTTTTTATAATCAAAACCTGAAATTTTCAGTTTTACATTTTAAAGTTGTAATTCTCTTTGGTGGGAACCCTCTTCTAGTGAAACCTCTTTTTTTCCAGGAGTTCTGTGCAGGGAATCCCTTCAGAATTCCATAATGTTGGTATATTTTAGCACTTGGATTTAGATTTCACAGGTGTAAACCATCCCTTTTTCCAGTTTGAATTTTCCATTAAGTAGAATTTGCAGAAAAAATACTGAACACGTGAGATCACGGTCTATTCTGACCTTGTTCAGAGCTAAGTATGCTCAGTACATGGGAACTTGAGGCATCAGCCATTGGCCTTCCTGCTCAGAGAAAGCTCAAAGAGAGCTCAGAACACTGTGGGTTTGGAATAAAGGACCACCCTATCTCCTCCTCACAACTGCCTTCATCTCACTGCATGCTCCTTCTGTGAACCCACAAAAACCTCCTTTCATTGATACGCCGGTTTAATATTTTTAACTGTAAAGACAATGAAACACTAGAACTGATTGCCTGGAAGGCCTTACAACTTTTTACCTCTAGATATTTCAAGACAAACAACTGACAAGCTTACTACTGAAGCTGCTTCTGCTCTGGGTGACACTAAAAGGACAGTATAGGCAATTCCTCAGTCGTGCTTTCCATTATTCCACCATTTGTTCCAACTGACTGGAATGGAAATTGGACATTGATTTCATATCCTAACGTTTAAAAGTAGTGTACCAGGTTTAATTTCTTGCCAAATAAAAATAGATTATATTTAAAATAAAGAATAAAATTTATTACCAATTGATCACTCCACTTTTAAAATCAAGAAAATCTTACAGTAAGCTCTTTTAACCTGCAAAGCTTTTCTGTGTAATTTTTAAAAGCCTACTTTTCACTATTTCAGCAGGAAACAAGTGCTCCTAGACAGAAACCACAGTACCAATCTACAACCAGAGCTACGTATTTATGGAAAAAGTGATAAATCCCTGAAAAGAACTGTCTGATAACTGAAGCGTTGCCACAGACTGCTTTGTAGCAAAACGAATAACTTCGAATCAAGCAAACTGCTTTAGATTTTAGAAGAATCATTGCCTAGAAAATCTGCATCTAATAAATATTCTTTTAAACCTTTTACATAAATACAGCAAGATTCAATGCTAAATAAGAAGCAGGCCATGTTAAATTTAACAACGGACTTTTTAAATTAATGATTTTCTATTTTTCTACATTTTTAATGAAATAAGCATCCCTTATATGTTAGACATTCTGGATTTAATTAATTTCAGAGATATTTAGATTAATTTTCTCCCTTGGAGAATTACTTTCAAGACACTGATCAACAGATTCCTAAAATTAAGAACTACATTCATCACAAGCACTTTGTATCTGTTATACGCAATTTCTTTTTATGTGAAAAATAAATACATGGAGTACAAATATTTTCCTTTCTCCCCTCCCCAAACTTACAAATCAGCAAGTCCTTCCACAGTAACAACTGTAAAACAGCAAGTGAAATTGTGAAATATGCCTACTATGAAATTTCAGTTAGACATTAATTCTGCTGTTAGCTACAGTGATGTGCACTTTTAAGATGTTTTTCACATTTAGTCAACAGTTTTGTGCTATTTTACACAGTCGCAATGCCTCTATTGGATTTTTTTTTTTTTTAAGATTGTAATCTTGTTCTTTGAGACAGCACTGATTAATTTAAAAAGGACTCCTTATACAATCAGATTTACTTGGCTGTGCTACAAGTAAACACCTAGAGCTCCAACGTGTACTATCTAATGAGTTTAACATGCATTATATATAATTAAAAATGGATAACTACGCTGGCTGCACAGCCATAAAACTTTTAAAACTGCCTTTTATGTCCTATAAAGCAGATCTGTGGGCTCCCAAACTTGCAGTTGAGTACCAAGGAGGATTCACAAGCAACTCACTCTTTTGTGGCACAGTGAGAAAGTGGCCCTCAAAGTAGTTTCAATCATGGCATCACAACCCAAAGAGTTTTAGAATAACTGGTTCCAGCTGATGATATTCCACACTTTCTAAACCATCTGTATATAATGGAGTACCTCTTCAAGCCCACTCTACCCAGTAACACCATTACCTTATCCATTATCTGAGGACTTCTCATTCCACCCATGCAGCCACCTTTTCTTCTTCAAATTCTACACCCTACAAGGTATCCCATGTTTTCACCTTGTTTGTAGTGTTGTCCCTCTCTTCCACTCCTCGATGCTTTTCTTTACTGTGCCCTTCTCCTTAGTGTGCTTACACACACTTAAAGTTTGGATAAGCTACAAGGATAAAATGATTAGTGGTATAAATAAAAGTGATAAAATTAAAAAAAAGGCATTGGAGTAGATCACAATGTAAAGAAGTACTACAGGGAAAGGTGAAAGAGAAACAGGACTTGCCCAGACTGAAAATAGAAACACATTGCCAAAAATGTTATAGTAAATCCACAACTGAAAATACAGATTACAACTTATAACATACAAAACAAGGCTCTAGTCCACACCATCTCTCTCAGACAGTGTGAGCAATTCCTGCAGGCACAGAGCACTACAGAACTCAGTTGTATCACACAGGCTGGTTGCCTCACTGCCAGCTCTCCTTCAACACTGATCCGTACAATTCTTTCCACGCTTAACTGCTTCAGCCTTTTTTTTTTTTTCCCTCGTGCACACCAATGACTGGTTTTTATCATATTTATTTAGCCATGGGATTTATATATTCCTTCCTAGGAGGAAAAAGAATTAATCATCATTTTAACTACATACCTACTCATAGAGTTGAATGCCACCCTGTGTACTGAAGGATTCCTTCATACATCCCTTCTGGGTCATTCAACATATATGCAACAAGAACTGTGCAGAAATTGGAGAATTAGAAGACCAGGTAGCAACTGTAACTAAATAACTTAATGTCGTATTTCATAATCTCATAAAACCATCAAATGTTCTAGCAAAAACCACAAATAGCTATTATCTTCCCTTATGTAAAAAAAACCCAACATTATTCCTTTTTCTGTCTTCTCAACCTCCAACATTTTATGAAAAGCACTGATCTGAGGCCAACAACAAGATGAATTTAAATTTGAGCAATGCATAGGTCAAATGAGAGAGTGAAACTTTCAGTATTGTAACAGATGATGCTTGGAAAAACAGCCATATTATTTTCCCTTCATTTATTTTAAGAGAAGTACAATACATTGCAAACATCACTCCCGCAGAAGCAAAAAATTAGGACTAATATACAAAGATTTCATAGGAAAGGGGGAGGATGCAGGAGGGGAATGACCAATACAGGCAGCTCAAAAGGCAAAGCCATTAAATCCAGCTTACAAGAATCATGTGTCTGGAATTAAAGAGAAAGTATAGGATTTCAGCATGGGTTTTTCTGAAGAGAAAACAAAACAAAACAAAACAAAACAAAACAAAAAAAACACACACAGCTTTCTCCCAATTCCCCCTCACTTTCCCAAACGCTGAAGAGATATACCATAGAAGATTTTTAGAAAACGTAGAGCCCGCTGTTAGCACCGCATTGAATACAGCTCGAGATCAAATGTGTGCCATATTTATTAGGTGCCACTCAAAGTATCTCACATTTTGCTGCTTCTGTACTTCAAACTTCATTATCATATGGAAGTGTCCAAACAAATTTACACATAGACCTTATATCCCACAGCTAGAGTACAAGTTTTGATGCAGCATTTGCTGCCCAGGACGTGCTCCTGAAAGAGGTTCTACAATCCCCCAGGAATTTTAGCATATCTATGTCATTAATTATTCTAATGACCTGTGGCTAGAGTCCAGTTAAAGGAAATACAGTTCTAACTTTCCTTACACACCAGCAAAATAAATAACAGTTCTATCTGCTATTTCAGCACCTTAAAATTAACACTTCTGAAAGGTTGCAGAATGACAGCAAAAATATAGAAGCTGTATTTCTGTATCCACAATGTATTCCTAAGAAGCCAACACACTCTCAGCTGCTCTAAACCATTTCAACACTTCAACACTTTTTTTTTTTGTTGTTGCAAAGCAAAAAAGGAGCCTGTGAATGGAGTATATGTACCCACTTTATCTCTCTTTGCATGCTTCTTCCCAGTATCTCTAGTAGGGTATAGATAACTCAGTTTCTGTCCAAGTTATCTAAGCAGAGGACAGCCTTCCCTCTTGGCACATTATTCAAACGCAATGTTTTTATAACCTCCATTAGCTGTCACGCTTCTTGAAAGTGAAAAATGTTATATAAATAAGACAACTGAGTGCTGGATTACAGCAGAACTTTGTCAGTATATATTGTTAAGCAATCATCACTAGGCATGACATTCCTACTGAAAGGATTTTTTTAGTTTATTTTAAGGGTACACAGAGAAAATGAGAGGAGTCAAAACACTGAGATTATCAATGCTGACCTCCACTGAGAAGGATGGGGCAATGACTGGTTAACAGAGCCATGACACACAATAAAAGCAACTATTTTAAGCTCATCAGGGTGACAATTCTGAAAAATTTTAAAGAATTTTTCAAAATCGTGGAATGTAAGAACAACTTTTTCTAGTGTACTGTGTGGAAACCAACCAGTATTTGTTGCTTGTTTCTACACATACAGTGGCTTTGCTAATAATACTGTGCCACCATTTCCACATCCGGGCTTTGAATAACCACCGTGTGCAGCCAAAGCATGCCTGCTGAACTAGCTCATGAAAAACGTCAATACATTTCAATCCATATTTAAAATGAACTTTAAGGATAGTTTTGCTGTTGCATAAGTAAAACAGCGATAAATTAACACATCTTGGCATCAGAAAAAAATGACAGGATTCAGGCTTAAGAACATGCATTAAAATTAAAATACCGTTCACTATCAAATTATTGCAAAGGAAGGACACTGAGTTTTGATAGTGTTAAGACTCAGCAAACTCACTGTAGGTATCTGTGTTTTAAAAGGTCTTACTAAAAACGTTTAAGCTTGCCAAGACAATTTTGACTCATCCAGGCTGGAGCAGCTACACCTAGAGTTATGTTAGCGAAACAGAAGGGTGGTAGCCTTCGGCAAAGTTAAAACCGAAACAAAACAGAACAAAACAATGTAACTAACTAAGAGGGAATTAAATTGGCAATCGCTGAACTCCAAATAGCTGTAGCCGAGAGCATGCTTGACCATCACCAAGATAAAAATCTACTAGGAGATCCTTCCTTTCCTCCACCACTGAGAATGTTTAGTGGAAATGCAGATTTTAGAAGCCTGGTGGATGAAGCTTCTCCTTTACATTTGTCCCAATACAGAAACTGGCTGCATTCTGAAGGAAGATAGCAACAAATCCGAGCAGAAAAATCAACCCTTCCATGTCTGATTTTTTTCCTTATTTATTAGAAAATACTCAGTTCCATTCTTAATGCAGGTACAGACATTTTCATGAGGAACTAAACCAAAGGAGGTATATGACTAATAACAAGAGACTAGCAAACTAGTAGCTGGATCTCTAATGCATATTCCACTGTCTTAGTCTACTCAGAGCCTGTCTTTTTATCATAGGCAGCGTGATGGAGCGCTGCCAGCAAATACAGGTGGCATTAAGAGCAGTCAGACTGCTGTTTTGCTGTGGTCATGAATACATGGTAGCTAGGTGAATTCTTTTCAGTTACAAGCCAACCAATATGCAGTATTGAATTTTTCTCTCCTAAGCTTCTGTGTACTGTTAAAATACCAGCAAAATATATTAAAAAAAAAAAAAAAAAGGAGAAACAGCTACGAGAGCAAGCTTAGTTGTTTGCATTTTGAAATCTAAAAGTTTGAACTTTTAGCATTCCCTTTTCCCTCACTTTAAAATGTCTTGGATAAAAATTTCGAGATTTATTTTACTGGAAGTATCAGCAGACAATAAAAATTATTTACAAAAGAAATCACACATCCTCCAACCTTGTTCAGCTGCACAAATCTCCGTAACAACAGAAATAACTGATTCTAGTTAGCCACATACTCATCCCTTATTACGCCAAAGAAATGGACTTGTGAATCAGCTAGTTTATGCAAGGCAAACTATTACTTGGTAGAATAATGAAACAAGCCACAATGGAGGTTCTGGTAATGCTGCCATCTGACCACAAGTTACTTTTTTTTTTTTTTTTTTTTTTTTTTTTTTTCAGCAGAAGTAATGACCTACACCAGCGTTTCTCATACCTGAACTGTAACTCTCAATGAAGTAACAGGAAGATTCAAAGGGTGGGAGTCATAAATAGGTAGGGGAAGACTTAATTAAAAAATTAAGCTATTAAAAAATAACAAGAAAAACAATAAAACCAAATTACCCTGATTTACAGCTGGAAGCAGCTCATTTCCTCCAGGGGAGTCAGAAGCAGCTATAATTATCAGCTGCACATATTTACACTAGCTAGGGAACTACCAGCTCCCTTAAACTGCTGGCAGCAGCTCAGTTCCTCCCGGGCAATATAAAGAGTATTTACACCTGCAGCTGATAATTACAGCTGATTTTCATGCCTTTTTCCCCCCAGCACCCTGAGGAACTTAGCCATTGCCAGCAATTAAAGTAGTACAGTAGTAAATTTTTCCTTGGGGATTGCACAAAAGCAGATGAGCCCAAACAGTGTTCACATTCGCAAGAAGTTTGGGAAACACTCATCTACCCTATCCACTGCTTCATCAGTGAAGAAAATCTGTGATGATTAATACAATTAGATGTGCCTGTAACTGGGACCATGCTATTTTTCAGGGTTTATAAAAAAAGTTTTCTATCTAGATATAACAGATTATACAGTAATTTAGGGCCAGAAATCACATATTTGAACACTAATATCAAACACTAATTACAGAAGACTTTGATTTTTGTACTTCTTTCCTTTGCTCTACCTGAGCATCTGATCTAGTAAAAACATTACGACTCTCTCCTCGAGGCATCACTGTTTCCAAGAAATCATCCGAATCATAAAGGTGGTATAATGTAGCCTCACAGTAGGTACCTGGGGCATTCCTGGAAGACTTCCCTCCAGGGACACACGTCACAGGATTAGAGAAATCGTTAAGCTTCTAAAAATGTGCTCTCCATTCAGGCAAAGATTTAGCTTGGTTTACTGAAATGGAAAAACATTCCGTGCTGGCTGCTGCCTGCTTTATCACATCGAGTGGTAAATTTTCAGATGATGCAGTTATGTAAGGGGGTAATCCTTCCCATTTGTAAATGATAACATCCATACCTTAATATCATAAAAGTACATGCAGCAGTAAGCCACTTCTGGGGGAGTGGGCAGTTTACTCAGTCTAGCAATGCTGTGTGTCTGGTTTTATGCTATGAATTTATCAAGGTATCACTCGTTGTAACTGTAGATTCTTCCTCCTCTCTGCCCACCAGAACACTTACCATGAAGTTACATCTCTTAAGACAGACATTTATTTTTTTAAAATTTAAATATTTATTTCTGATGAAGAATATGATGTTAAATATACCCACTGATAAGCCTCAAATACACTACACAATATGCAAGATGGAAGAAAACTCTTCACAATAGATACATTTTCATCATAATTAGCTATAGAATGTCAAATCAGAATTTTTTTTCTCACTGAGTATTTCACAAGCAATTTTGTCCCAATCCCATCCTTCTCATGCATTGTTTTAACTGAAAAAAGGAGACATTTTCCAGAGGATCTCCTCATCATGTAGTGGGCAAAGGTGTACAGCATTATCCTGTGGTTTGGGACTTGGGGTTTTTTCTATGACTAGGGAACCACAGTATTAGTCTGATGACTTCTAGCTCTCTGAATTTTACATTATTTGTATACTTTATTTAAAAGAAAGCATCACCCAGGTACAGTCTCAGTATGAAAACTCTGAAAGTCTAATCAAAAGAGTAATGGCAGGGTGGTTTTATTTTTATAAACCACTAGTTATTTTCAGGTAATTTAATTTTACAACTTCACCTATTGCTTTTGGAAAACCTACAGATTTCAAAACACATACAATATCAAATCTTCCAGTTTCTATATACTTATAATTACCTTCAGGTAGGAATATGCATCTCTGCCAGAAATAAAACTCAAAAAAAAAAAAATCATAATCTAAGCTTTTTCCTAATTTATTTTTAAACTAGTTCATTTCACAATTAAAATATGCTCTTTGTTATTCTTTTTACATTATACCACACTGCACGATTATTGTATTTTCCAGTGGATAACTGCATAAACAGAACTACTGCAGAGTGGGCGCTGATGCAGTGATGCGGTCACCCCACATTCCTCACCAGCAGCCCTGTCCTCTGAGCTGTCATGGGACAGGGACACACTCCACAGCTGCACCCCCTTAACCACTGCAGCTCTCAGCCCCAAGCACCATCCTCTACCTTCCCTGACACAAAGTTAGGTTTTCAATAGTAACTTTGTCATAAAATCCTACATGGAGCCGAGGTTTCATTAAACTACCTCCCAGTAAGTAGAGAGTAAGCTTTAAAACTGTCTTGTGTCTAGTGTTTTATGAAAGGACAGCTAACGTGTGCTTTGTTGAAGCAGCTGTAAAACTCACAGGTTACAGGGGCCAGTTAACTCAAATTAAAAGCATTCTAGACAATAACATGTTTATCTGTGATCGAGTCAGGAACAACGTGCAAATTAAAATTCTAGTTAACTGAACTAGGAATGTTCGATTTGGAGATTCAGAAAACATCTGCAAAGCAGTTTGAGATTACTTCTGAGTCACATTTGAGGTCATTCAAAATTTAACACTGAAACAAAAGCGTTGTAAAGGTGTACATACACAACATACACATCACTCCTACCCTCATAACGCATATGAACGTAGGGTCACCAACATTCTACGCTGCATGAGGGATCTAATATCAATAAGCGTCTAAAGTTTTACAAACCAGTAAATTGTCATTATTTTACAACCCTTTCTTCATTATATACAACTAAAAGAAAGACTGGTCAGAGAGGAATAGAAACCATGTAGTGTCCACACTCAGTTCAGTAACAGGTGAACAACAGCTTAGGAGAGACATCATTACTGAGCCCCACAGAACCAAATGAGTATTTGTCATTACTGAACCTACTCCGTGAGAGGGAAACGGATCAAAACCAATTTTTGAAATGCAAAGTGAAGTCCCATTATAAAAAAAGAAAGAGAAAATAGAATGAATGAATCAAAAAAGCATTACTCCTACACTGCTGGCAGCTACTTGGGAGTTACAAATGTGTTCAGATTTTTATTAATTCAAAGGGCTGCCTGAAGAGAAGGAGATTAAGGGAAAAAGTGAAAGTTAAATGTCATTGACAATTAATTCCTCTCCCATTTCCCTCTCCACCCCACTTGACCAAGTTAAAGCTCAGAAAAAAAAAAAAAAGTCCTACTTCTGATCAACTAGTACATGACAACCTTAACGTACTTCCAGCAGGTAACCAGGCCATCCAGAAGAGAGAAGTGACTACTGGCTGCTGACCTTGTCCCTCCCTAGTTTCCCCAGCGAAGGATGCCACCCAGATTTCGCCACCCAGATTTCACCACCCGGCTCGGTCGGCGCCCCCCCCCATCCCAACAGCTCCTTCACACCCTCTCGCCACCACGCAGCCCTTTTCTACCAGCCAAACCCCTTTCCCTGCCACTTCACCCCCCTCCCCGGGGGACAGGACCCCAGAGGACAGTCTCCCCCCTCCCCAGCCGTGAGGACTGTGGTGCCCGCTGCTCCCTGACCCCCCCGCCAGCTCCCACTTGCCCCTCCGAGCTGCAGACACTCCCTTCAGCCCCCCTCTGGGGCTGTCTCT
>NW_020799092.1:26423866-26428160 GCF_003259725.1 Athene cunicularia
ACCCATCTAAAGGATAGTCTGGGGGTTTGCTTATTTGGCTGCGCGCTGAGGAGACCATGAAAGGCCCTTCGGTGTATCTCCTACTGCAGAACTCAGACTCCTCTGAAAAACAATATTCTTACATTTATGCAATACTTTTATTCCTAGACCGCTTTACAAGACACTTTGGGCTGCTAATTCAGTGCAATTCCCTAATTCAGGTGTTTACAGGACCTGAGTTTATATGTGACGAGTGTGTCCCCTCCAAAATGTGTCCCCTCCAAATCCTCCACTTCAGGATACAGAACGGCAGCGCAACAGGGACAAGCACAGCCTACGATAGCGGAATAAAGTCTTTTTTGGTCAGGGAGCTTGATGCAACACTCGGAAAAGTGCCACTGGAAGGGACTTGGGGTAGAGCAGGAAGCAGACTGGTGTTAGTGGAAGCAAACAGAGCTTTTATGCAAAAGTGAAATGCATCGTTCGCCCTGGTCTAACTTGGAAAGACAGAATTAAAGAGGAGAAAAAAATATCGGATACCTCAATTCTGAATGCATCATATTAAAGGATCAATCAAAACACTTTATTCAAACCTCCGTAAAGATGTCAAGCAATGGTGCTTCCGTGGGCACCGCGTTCACCTTTTGCATTCAGTCCCAAAGAGATGAAGCGACTGTCCGTTTTCAACCCAACGCACCTAGCAACAGCTTCCCACTAAATCTGCAAAACTTAGGTCAGTGTCTTTGTACTTAAAGTGAAACCCATGTAGCAATGCTTTATAAAAAGTACTTTTCAAAACAATCCTATTTAGAATCTAAGTATAAAAAAATACTTAAGACAGTAATAGATTTTTTTACAGTGATTTTTAATACGTTAAACTTCAAAGAGACTTATCTGAAACCAGTTAACAAAGTGAAGAAAAAAACCCCAAACCTTAAGAATGTGGATGTTATAGTTCATAAATTGGGGCACAGTTGTAGCTTGCTGGTATGGCATCCTTAAAATATCCGTTCAAACTATGATGGTCCAAGTAAAATGCAGCTCTTGCCTCATCTTATCAAACTCCAGTCTCAGTTTTCAACTAGATTATTTTTCATTTCATTTATTAAATGTACAATTTATGCAACTTCTCTCTCGATACCTAATTTAGGAGTGATCAAATGATAGGAGTAACCTTTCAGTGTAGAGGGAAAAGATAATTCCCCATTCCCAAGGAAAAATCGTGCAAGAGGATTTAGGTGTCCACACATGGTAAGAACTAGAAAAAAAGCTTTCCCTTCTGATACACTGAAACATTTTTAAAGCGTAGGTATGATTGAAATCTTATAGACCTTATAAATAAATTGGCAATGTTTTTTGTTAGAGATACTAGTATTTACTTTTTGTTGATGAGATGCTTGTGTGCATGTTCTGTATATTGATAAAAGATAAGTAGTAGTCACCACTTGTACATCAATCTGAAAACCTAAGATACTCATTGTTATATTCTAGGACTCTTATCTTACCAAACGAGAAACTTGAAAGCATTAGAAATGTCAAATCAGTGTGTTTTCCACACTACCTTTTTTTAACCTCGGTATCAACAAGTGTTTTGCTCTACCACGTGGTGCAGAAAGGCCTAATATTTTGAGAGTCGTGTCCATCATCGTTAGTAAAAGTGCCTTCATTCCTTTATTCACGCTAAGTTTGTCTCCACTTTTTGTTTGCCCGTTGAAAGTAGTATTCACATAAAGACTCTGGAAGTCTTTTCACGATGGCAGAAATGTGACATTAATCATTTGTTTGAAGAAATTAATATGGTAAACAACAAAATTGTGCTAACAGCATTCAACCAGCAAGGTACAATTTTAGCAGGAATTGTGTAGAGCCTTTCATCTTGGTTTAGCTGAATAATTATTTATTTATACACAAATTGTGTAGTTCAAATTTCGTAGTAATGTATTAAGCTATGAGCACACATACCACTCTACTTGCTAGCTCTTTGCTACCTGTTCTATATGTTTATCCATTATTACAGCAAATAGAAAATTATATTGCTAAAATCAAATTTCAGTTATATTTATCATTTGCTCACTACTTTAAGTTTCTTTAGTCTTGACCTTTTCTGTATTTATATCTCTCAAATTACTGCCTTTTGAGTTTGGGATTTTTTTCAAACGTAAGCATAGGTTCAGAACAGCTTTAGTTGAATGATGCACATTAATGACCTGCGGTTTTATATCTCAAAGTTAGATCTAACATACATGACATGGTTTTAATCTATAGTAAGAAAGAAAATGCCACCTCTAGTTAGGAGAGATTTTTTATAATTATTGCACAACTTCATAACCAACACTGGAATGTTCATGTTTCCACCAACAGCTTATATGATAGCCCAAGTGGATGTGAATTTTCACTAGCAGTGATGCTCTTCAGTGTTAAGCTCTTTTCATTTATGCAGGTCTTTAAGAGCTGAGCCTTCCTTCGGCAGCTCAGAGATTAAGATGTGGAGCTCAACTCTGGATAACTGTTAAGGCTGCCTTAAAGAGCTATACTGCCATTCTGTAGCATCAACCTCTCCTCCCGAGCAGATGTCCAAGCAAGCCATGCAGGAGTTACACCACACAGGCGCAGCAGGCAGTTCTCAAAAACTTCCTTCAGTAACTTCCACCCACTTTTTCTTCACTTGCTCCAAGTCAGTTAAAAAAAAAACAAAAAACAAACCAAAACCTAGTTAAGGGACTCTGCGTTGTATAGAAATTCAATTAATGAACAAAGAAAAACTGCTGCTGCTTTTATCTGACTGTGAAAATGACCATTTACCTGGTATATCTGGCTAAACCACCATCTCGGGAAACAGAAGATAACAGCAGCATTTTTTTAAATATTATTTGAAATAGTTCATGACACTTAACAGCTCCAAAGTTTCCATTCTGAAATCACATGTAAAAAAGATTGTAAAGCAGCATATTGTCCTTCCCCTTGTTTTTAATAAAGTTACAGACATGGCAGATCAACTGGAAAAAAAAAATAACCAAAACATGAAGCCTGAAACTTAGAAAGCTACTAGAATCTTGACTATGGTGTCTGCTAAACTGTCTGCCTTTAAGAAAATCAGTATTGTTTCAGTTATTTCCCAAGGTTGGAAAACCAGACCATAACTATTGTACCAAGCTAGATAATCACAAGCTATTGGCACTGGCTTCATTGTACTTACGAAATGGGAGCCAAGAGCAAAATTTCTTTGGAGGATCAGCTGGAAATGATGAACATAGTGGAATTTTACAAGGAGAAACATAAGAATTATGCATTGTGTCATGCCAAAACCCCGCTTCCATACTTAAAGAAAACTTGCTATTGAAAAACAGTAATTTAGGCAAGGAGAATTGAGTGAGTGTATTAGGTTATCATTATTTTTCATTCATTTTTTCCTTCAAATGTAAAAAAAAAAAAAAAAGCAAAACCAAACAACAGATCTAAAGTTAAAATAGATAATGAGATCTGCATCATACAGGATTAACTTCTCATCACATACATGTAGTTTTTTGCTGATTAAAAGCAAATGTGTGAAAACAGACATCAGCACCTCACATTGCAATTAGTAGCTGGCAACAAATGAATAATGTATTGCAATTCTGGACTACTTGCTACTCATTTTTATTTTCTTGACACCTCACTCCATGAGAATCCCTGACTGTAGTTGAGCGAGTAAAGTCTATACACAATTCAGACCTACTTGTAATGGGACCAATAAACGGGTTCAGACTGAATAGGAACTAGTTAAACTAGCTAATGTTAGAAATACTAACTAGAAAGGTATATATGAGTTCTTAGACACCTTACAGTCTGCAACAGAAAAGTCCCAAACTGTTTCCTGAGTATGGGTGTCAGTGCTTTCTTTTAAAAAAAAACAACAAACAAAAAAAGTGTGGTAGAGCATACTTTAAAAAAAAAAAAAAAAGCTGAGAGAAAGAGGCTTTCACCTTTTAACCTAGTCCTTCATATAGAGTATTTTATCATACATTCATTTAAAATAAAACAGAAGCTGCGCTCTGACCAGCAACGAGAACACAGACCTCCCCCCCCCCAGTGCCTTAAAGAACATGTTATGAGGTCATTCTCAGTCTTGGTTTTTCCATCTCTGGTCCAGGGAGCCCCTAATTCCCTGTGTACCTGCTAGTGTTTCCAAGGCGACTGAGCGAGTGAAACACTGCTAATTTCTGAAGCAGCAATCAGGGCAAGTTCTACATTTGTTTTGAGCTTGACCTGATATCACCTGACAACATGCAAAATAGCCCAGAAAACTCTTTTGGTTTCTGCCTTCCCCCCCCCCCCC
>NW_020799092.1:26428210-26434654 GCF_003259725.1 Athene cunicularia
GGGGGGGGGGGGGGGGGGGGGAGGAAAGGAGTGACTGTACTATAATTATAGAGCATCAATCAACAATATCCAACAAATTGTAACGTGACTTGGCCTGCTGCACAAGCCTGAATCTGCTGCAAACGTATTCTAGGCACCTGTGGGAGAGATCTATAACGAGAATGATGGAAACCACAAATTTAACAGGTTTTATTTAGCGTTATCATGTTTCACTGCACTCGAAGGCATGAATGCTTTAAACAGGTGACTTTACCAGGTGAGCACATTGTCAAAACTTCTTTCAGTAATATATTTGTTTTTAATAACACACTGGTCTATAACAACCTAAAATAGTAACTCAAACTGACATTATCTAGAAAGTGTAAGAAGCAATATAATTCAATTAAATACCGATCTAACAATTTTAATGCAAATTACTTTACTCCATCTTGCACATTCCTTTATCTCTGGGGATCGTTCTCAATTTCCTTTTCTGTAGCTTTTCTAGCGCTACACTGCATTTGGTAATATCACCACTGAAGCTAAAGACAATATTTCAACTATTAAGCCTACCAGAAAATTATAGTTAGATTTATATCTGTTTTAGTCATACAACTTTGCTTTCCAATGATTTTTTCAGAGTACTTTTCCATAAGGACTAGAAAGTTCAGACAGGACACCAACATTGTTTTTGGTCTATTCTGACTTTCAAACTAGTTTTTGAGTGTATTAATAGCCTTTGTACAAGCATGTTCATTAGAAAGAAGGCTGTTAGCACATCCTAGATTGCCAGACTCTTCCCATTTTAAGTCCCAGTTGCTTATAACATTGCCAAACATTAAATACTTGGGCTGAAATTTTCCATGATATGTCTGTGCCTCAAGCTGAGATGTGTTGGAAAATTTCAGCTAAAAAAAATACAACTGTTTCCAAGAATGAGGGTAGGGGAAAAACATTAAAAAAAAAAAAAAAAAAAAAGGGGGGGAAGAAAAAAAAAAAGAGACATTTTTGCTGCAAAGCTCACTTACTCTCATGCACTGCCCCGAAACTGGCAGGAAGGAATAATTTTGTTAGGAATTACACTTCTTTTACTTTCCCTGTGAAAATCAACCCAGTATGGGCCACTTATAAGCCTTTGAAAAATTGTGGCCTGCGTGAATTTACTGCAACATGGGACTGGAAAGAACGGCCTAACGGACTGAAATCAGTCCCATGCAATCATGACAAACGTACAGTAGATGTCCAGGTCCAAGAGCTCCACAGACAATCTTGGCATGTGCTCCTGCAAGCCCTTGGCCCCAAAACACTCTATTCTAATGCTCTATTACAGCACACCGAAAACACGAAGCATGAGATTAAAGCCATCATGCCAGTTTGGTACAGGAAGAAAGCAGCAGAAGCTGGAGAAGGAGGTGGAAAGGAATTGCTAATACAGTCACTGAATAAAATGTCAAGGTGACCTAAGGACCAGACTCTGGGCAGGCAACAGGTTTCTTTTCAGTTTGGGCTGGGGGGAAGATTCCTCTTGACCCCAAGTCTGGACTTGAGTCCAGCAGCAACAATCACTGGCAGTTACATCCACGCCGACAAGATTTTAATCTCTAATCTGGGCATTAGCGAGGCATATTTGTGAACAGAAAACATGGTCTGTGTTTCTCCAGTGCTTTTAGTTGACCCGCTGCTGCTGACACAAGGGAAGCAGCTGATTAATTCAGAAATCAGAAGAACAAGACCTAGCCCTGCAGCAGCAGCTGCAATGCCTACAGGCAAAGGGAGTCAAATGGGAAGAGAAACCTGGGCTGGACTGATACTGGTTGAGTCTGTAGGGGCAAGGGAAGACTGCAGTGCTCAGCGACCCACATATGGCACACACATGGCATTTTTAACTTTGATATCTAAATTATTTCAAGAGGCAAGGCTGTCCTGCCACCAGCCTTTCAAATATACAAGCCATCACTTTTCTGCAACCACAAAATAGCAGTCTGCTAAGACTGTGACTTCCCCGGGATATTCAACTTCATAAGCCAGGATAGAAGAGATGGGGCAGGATCCCCAGAATCCTGATAGACACCCAAGTTCTCATAAAGGTTGGTCACAAAGAATGAACAAAATTCCAGCTCATCTGAACTTGCTTTTTGAATTGTATAACTTGCAGTTGCTTTCCATTTTGATATTCTTAGCTGATTTTGCCACCCATGTTCCACAAAACCCTGACACAGCCATTATGCTCTTTGGTACCTTTTGTGGTGAACAACCTCTGGTTTCTTCACAAGGGCAACAGACACAATCACTCCAACCCAGTCCAGAGCATTACTCTGTTATTTCGCAAAGGCATCTGATGCAAATGAAAAGCTTTTGTCAGAGTGTCATAAATATCTAGTCACCGTCAGCCCAACCTTTGGCTTGCAAGCAACAGATGAACTAGTTGCAGATCTGGTGAAGACTGCGAGAACCAACTTCTAAGTAGCAGTCATGGCTCATTTCTGTACCAGCTCAGGTACTGCGATAAATGCCATGGTTCAAGAGCTTTCTTGGGGACAAGTTTCTACACACATTCACGAAAACTTATTTTTGCACGTGGAATTCTGGAGCCGCTGCTGGTCAAACTGAAAAATTATATAAATCCATTATGTTTTCTCCTCATATGCATCCTACAGATATGCCATGTGCATTTAAAGAGAGATACAATTATAGCATGAATCACATCAGCCACATGCTTGTTTTCTCCAGATTCAAAGCTTCACAGCACTGCTCTGAGTGACTGCCCATCATGAACACTTGTGGTGCAAGGACAAAATGCTCCTCTGATAGATTCACAGCTGTTTCATTCTGCCACAAATAGATAAAAAATGAGCATCCTGCTGAGCCATTAAAGACAGACAGTGTACCACATATCAGTGCTTATTCACATTCAACTTTGGATGGCATTAGGACAGCCGGGATATATCCCTGCATGCTTCAGCATCACCCACAAGTATTCAGAAACTGAACATGTCTGGTATGTTATGGTAACAGAAAATTGTGAGTAGAGAGGGGCAGTTTGTAGGCCTTGAGCTCAGGGCAGACCCACAGAGTTTACTTGCTGTGGAGAAGTACTGTAGAAGTGGAAAATAATAATAATCATCTTTTCAACAGCTAGACACCTAATCACGCGGTGCTTCTTTTCTGACTGGAGATTCAAGAACGTGATCTGAGGAAATGCAGAGCTGTCACAGCTGGAGCTAAAGTAATTGAGAATGGCAGCTGAGGCATATGAAGTACAATAATAAAGTTCTGCGCTCCTGAAGCTCAGGAACCTTGACTTCAGCATCTGAAGTCTGTGAATGCTTTTAGCCTCGGATAATTCCTATAAAGGACAAGCAAGCTGTTTGGCAGAGCAAGCAGTTTAAGATGGACCACGCAAGGGTGACTCTGTTGTAGAGGAGGGGGGATAGCCTTTGTTACCGATGACTCTCATCCCACGTTTGACTCAGTTGGGTATTTGTATTTATATGAAACTTTTGGACCACATGGGTGAAAATACATTACAAATTATTTTCTCAAAGTAATATCATATATCACAAAAAAGGCTGAAATAATAAACTGAAGAAAGAAGGAAAGCCATTTTACATCATCCGCAAAATGCTGCTTTCAAAATAATATTTTGTCCTCCCCTCCTATGAAAGCTCTCTTGCATAAAAAGGAGAGAGTGCAGTCTTGTTATTTTTGTGGCAACTGGAGCAGTGTTTGCATATATTGAAGTATCTTTAAAAATCATCCCGATGTTGCTTTGCATTATGGGGTAGATAGATATTTTCACCTGCAAGACCCAAAAGAACAGCCAGTGAATCATACTGGTAACTGCACTTGGGTTTCATCCATCAGAATTTTTTAATTGGAGAAACATAATTCCCAGTCATGTCAATTTTAATGTTTTAAACAACGAGTCAAGCACAAGCTAGGCACAGCAGTCTCAACATTTTAGTGGCTTTCTTCCTTGCTCAGCTAGTTCAAAATGCACAACTGAACATCTTTATGAAGCATCGACCCGAGAAGAAAATTTTTAAAGTTCATAAAAATGTAGCCCCTTCATACATTCTTTATGTTACAGATGGACAAATGGGGAGGTCTGAATGGGCACCAATTCAACCTTAAATTACACAACTGTTAGCACAAAGCCATCCCGCTATTAACATATAACTGATATTCTCATCATTGAGCTACACTGTGCCACCAGACATCGATATGATCTGTATAATTATTAAATTCTGCGTGTGATTTTACTTTAAGAGTCAAGGTGTTTCATTTAGGGTGGGAAGGGCAAGAGACTTTGTCACAGACTTTGCTGTTCTCCCCTCTGAGTCCACTGTCTTTTGGATCCTATTTTGCCCCATTCTTACCTGTACTGGACACCTAGAAACTCTAAGAGGGCTTCATTCACAAAAGAACAGTTGTAGGCTTAGGACCTTCATCTGGTTTGTCAATCTGCATTGAAACCAGAGAAATTTTGAAGAGAAATCAAATCCTGTTTTCTTAGACGCAAATAACGTCTTAATTTTATTCTTGTCTTGTTTCTCCCCTAAGTGCATGAAAGCTCTACCCACTTTAATCATTCATAGTCTTTGGTTTTGCCTATGGACAACTTGAAATAAACTTTTATTGTTAACAAAATAGCCTAAACTAGAGGAGAAAAGACTCAGTGCCATTGAGCAGTCTGTCCTAACTTATGTCTCTCATCCAAAGGCTTTATAGTTATTGATCTGTGTAAAAGTTAGCTTAACTCTCTAGGATTAACATGTTCATAAACAAATTAATATTTACGTAATTTAGGTGCATGTATAAATGCAAGAAAAACAAAAGAGTGGAATTTAAGTTTTAAAAAATGAGGGGCTTTATGGTCAGGAATTTAAAAAAAAAAAAAAACCCAAAACCCACAAATATTGAGTCATTCAATACAATAGTGATTTATCAACGCAGAAGAGTTACCTCTTATGGGATACCCTGAACCACATGATAAAGATTTCTGTTCCACCAAGAAAATGTTATATACAGTCATCATGCCTGAGCTAACTTTGAGGCTAACATCACTTCTTGAATTTCTCAAGAGCTTAATGTCTCAAAATCATGTTGCGCAATTTTTTGCATTGATTTTCTTTGTTTAAAAACTAAGTAGGAAATCAGGAACAACTACAGAAACTTTGTTAAATATTTAAGGAACCTTAGCACAGTTAAGCCTTTTTAATGAGGGAAGAAAACTAAGCTAAGACACTACAAATGCTTAAGTCTCCTTAGGAGTTTAGAGTAGCCCAGCCACACTAGGACACTGTAAGAGCTTAGAGAAATGTGACTTGGTTAATAAGCCATAAATTCTTAACCAGGCTTAAAAGAGTTAAGTGCTTGATTCTTTAATCCAGTTGAAACAATCAATGAGGTCAAAACTGTATACTGAAGTTCAGTACCATTTTCCTTTGTACCACTGGGCCAAAGTCTGCAATCCATGCTAAAGCAAATCTTCAGTGGTCAGTGAGCTCAGCCTGCTCTGAATTAACATCTCTTCGCCATTTGGATGAATTTGAACAAAGAGCTCAGTCCTAAAATTACCTGGAGCGCTACCCACATCCTCCCCCAAGCCTTCTGTGGCACTCGCTAGATGTATTTATTTAGGGTCAAGCAAAAATTCCACAATCAAGCACTAGAGCTGCCTGCCAGTCTTAGTTCCCAAGCCAGTGCCTAACTAGTGACATGTCATGTGACCCAGGAAGGCTACCAGGAAGATTAAAAAAAGCTGTATCAGTTATGGTTGAAATCTACTTATAAATAAAATTGAATCATCTTGTTGCGAAAGCACAAGAAATTACAGTACTTCCTAAGAAAACTCCAGCAAGCAGTTAGTGATCACTTTCTCGACTGCTCCATATGTGTTGGCAAAGACAAATAAAGTTCCTATGGTAGTGGAGAGCTGTAACTACCATGTAATCATGCATTTATAATCAAATTTTCTGTATCTATCTCCCTCCCACCCCCCAGTATGCTTTTGCTAAAGTGTGCTTATTTAAAATTTTTTAGGTGTGGCCTATTTTTTTTTAATGGTTTGCTGATTTTTTTTTTTTTCCCCTGATGGTAGTTGATACTAGTAAAAGTAATTTACTGACCCTTCCTGGTTAAATATCCTCAGGCCAAATACTCAGTTTAACATCATTTAACAGGGCAGTCGCTATAAACAGAAACCTCTGACTGCAGTCAGTAAGCCAAAGGGAATGTGAGCATTGAGGCAGGAAAATTTATAGAATTAAATTAGCCAGGTTAATTTAAAATATTGTGTCACAGGGATATAGCTGAGAAAATACACATCTTTGTTGGAGAACTGTGACTTTCTTGCAATTTTAATTATTATTTCAGGAAAACCTAATACATTTGGGCATACTGATCCTACACACCGTTGCTTTTAAGTCTTACAGATAGCAGAAGATCCCCCCCCCCCCATAC
>NW_020799092.1:26434704-26443053 GCF_003259725.1 Athene cunicularia
CCCCCCCCCCCCATACATCAACATTTCATCAGTCGCAATGCTGCGTTTGTTTTCTGACTTCTTGCAGAAAACTAGTTTTAAGACTGATAAGACATCTTTATGAACAGGTCGTAAATTTTGGCTACTACTCATGGGTTGGAAACCTACTGACTACTTGATACGGAAGAGCTTTATATACCAAGGCCTTAAGTTTGTAGGGTAGAATACTCTCTCAGAAGAACTATGCCTGTTACGGCCAGTGAAAGGTTAAACTGCATTTTTGCAGCTTTGAAATGAATCAGAGGATGTTACTGAAGAGTAGTTATGCTTCTTGTGAACCTCTAAACCAGGTTTGAAGGTGTTTTATTTTGTTTTTGTTTGCTATGGAATCACCTCAAGCAGCGGCCAGCTCATAGCTAGATGTTGTAAAACCTGGTTCAGGTGTTTGGTGTGACACGACGCAAGAGAACAGGCGATGGGTGGAAAAACAGGAGGTAACACACAGTTTCTGTGGTACTGAAGGAAGGTGCAGTAAACAATTTTAAGGTGTTACAAAGGCGGGGGGGGGGAAGGATGAAAGAAGGCCTTGTAACATTAGCTCTGTTTAAGGCAATTCTCATCTAGAGAGTTGTGAGGAACAGATTCCAGAGAAAAGAATCTGGTTCTGGAGCCACACTGAAGGCTTACGATGAGAGAGGAAGATGAGGAGGCCAGTAAACAAAGATATAACATCCTGGTTGGGACATTAATCTAGTATGCATGTTTTAGACTTACTGAAGTGGCTCCACACAGCCTCAGAGTTTTCTGGTGAGGCCAGCTCTACTCAAAAGTGCCAGTCAGTCTGCAAAATATGTCCTAAAAATAATTAGATTTGTAAAAATAAATATATGGGGGAGTTTGATTATTATTTGTATGTTCAGAAACAAGTCAGAAATGGGTTAACTTTTTTCTCTACAACCATTAAAAGTATAAATCATAATTTAAAATATGTTGTTTAAGGAAATTACATTTCTGTCTTCTGTCAGAAGTTTAAGGGCTGGACAAATATGCCACTTCCATGCCTATGAGCTAATCTGCCTAGCTTCTTCCTGTATCCGTCAGTTTTACTGGAACAAACCATAATTACGCCCTTCATTTAATTTTTGCTGTTGCCCGAGTGTAACTCAGCTTAATAGTGCAATTGCCATATATCTAACAAATCACTACTGCTCAAACAAGACCGGTCCCAGGCCTACCTGAGGCAAGAGAAGAATCAGTACTACTCTTTATTATTCCTCATAACCGGAATATTACTTCTTTTCACTTCGCAACCTATAATGCCTAAAAGCGACTGAAATCTAAGAAAGCAGTGCAAGTCATCAATTACCTACTTATTACAAGTTTCCTGGCTTTTGAACAAAAACATTTAGATATTTAAAAACTGCAAAGCAAATGCTATGTTAAACGGGATAAATACGTTTGGAATAAAGGTTCTTTGCATCAAGCCTAATTAAATGCTTGTAAAGGCAGTTATTTTATCTATGTGTACATACTTTTGAAGGACCATTTATGCTTTTTAGCTGTGAGAATAAACTAATTTTTCCATCCTTTGTTATTGCTGTAATCAGATGAATTTTTTCCAAAACTCAAGCTATTGAACTTATACGTATTATATATATATGTAAAGGTCACATACGCACACGGACATTTATATTTCAAGATTCTCTTGGCTGGCATGAGGAAAAGGAAGGACAGACTGGCAAAATGACTGTCTGTAGTGAGAAATGATCTGAGCTGTCAGCTATTCAGCCAGCCCTCCTAGCAAACCCAGGAAAGTTTCTGCTCAGCCTTATTCCAGCCTGTTTGGTTTGAGCATGGCTCAGATTCCTTTTAGCTAAATATTTCTAGCCAATTTTGCCATGTTACGGTTTTGCTGCGTGCTTGCTTTTCTAAGGCTGGGTTAATCCAAGCCACTCAGGGAATTTTCTGATTTTTTTTTTTTTTTTTTGTGCTCCTTGTGGTATCAGTTTGAAGTCATATTTCTGATTACCTTTCTCCCTATGTGCTTATTACTGCTACAGAGCCCAGGGCTGTCAGTCTTTTGGGCAGCTAGCAGTTGCAGCTATTGCAGCATTTGTCCTACAGCTTTGGGGAGAAGGTACTGGAGATGAGCAAATCCTGGTAGACTGGATTCTTTTCCTTTCCTTCCACTTCATTCTGCCAAAGGAAGAGCATCTCAGATATACCAGATACTGTATTTGCCTACTAAATGCTGATGCGTTTGGATATTTGTAATTAATAAAAAAGCTGTGGCCTCATATTTACTCAGTGTTGATGCCAAATTAGTTGTTTCACGGTAAGAGCTACTCAACAGGTGCCAAGGTTGAAACTAGTGAGACTCTGTGAATGCTATTGTGTTAAAATAAATTGGTAACTTTCTGCATTTAACAATTCCCAATTAAGCATCGGAGAGTGGCTGTCGCTAGAAATGCACTATGCATTTGTTTTCTGTTTGCACTCAGTAGGTCTCATTTAGGTCATTACTGTTGCCTGTGTTCAGTAACAAGAGACAGATAAAGAGCTTCTTTCTTTACAAAAAGGTCCCTGGTAGTGTTTCTACTTCCGATACAGAAATTTGTCCTGTGAATTCTTAATCTGTGTCATTATTTTGACAGCTTTCATACCTACCGACAGCTATTTATAAAATAAAGGTGGGGTTTTTTTTTCATGGCATGGTGACTTTTCCCAGCTATTTGCTAGTTCTCTGATGCCACAAGGAAAATAATTTATGAATAGCCTAGAGATCTAATGAATTTGAATGCATACTTACATTCTAATGAAGTCTGTATGTAGGTCTGAGGCACACAGTTGAGTACTTGGCTGTATGTCTAAGTAAAAGAAAACCCACAATTAACAAAAAAAAAAAAAAGTGCAAGCTTAAAACTTAAAACATATTTACAATACATGAGAAGTAACCTCTGGAGAGATGTATATATTTTTTTCCAGGGGATATTGTCTTTACTCAATAGTTATACATAATTCTGAATTTATCTGCTTGTGGCATATTAAAGAACCACCAATATGCCTTCTCCTCTACCCCATTCTATATATGTGCAGAAAGGGAGTAATCTGTTGACAGACAAACATATATAATGAAGTTTGCAATGCTCTTCTAGCAGCAGGCGTGCTTTATAGCTTCTGTAACATCGCAACAATGGTAGCCTATTATATCTTTTTCTAGCAGACTTATGTTAAAGAAACAGACTTCTGTTTGTGCAACTTGCACGAGCAAAAGGCAAAGGGAGCTAATTCGAAAATCTCACGCTGGTGTTAAAACAAATAAGCAGTGTTGCCCCTATTCCAAGTGACATAACAAATAAATCCCAGCAGTACAGTGCAGTACACTGCTGCGTCCACTGGGATGTGCCCCCCTTTGCTTTCCATCACCAGCCAGCCAAGGGAGCTGCCTTAGGGTGGACAACGTGCTGATAAATACAGCTAAAAAAAAAGGAAAAGGAATGATCTTTATTTATATGCAGTGCTGTCTGGACTCTAACGCACTTCTCTGCATCAACCTGTTGTTGGTCTGCCCCACCTTGGCTTTCTTCTGTGGCCTGCAGCTGAGGGGCAAGGTAGAGCATAGCCCTACATGACCCTCAGAAAGCAGGTTTGCTCCTGCATCACGTAATCAAATCTGTAACTAAATCAGAAATAGTTCAGACCATGGATAACATGGCCCTTTTTTCTCCTTGACAGTGCCTCCCACATCCATCAAAGTTCAGTGCTCCTACACACCCGTCTGGGTCCTGCTTGACCTTCCTTGGAAGGGAAGTTTCCTGAAGGTGCTAGCACGTGTCTTTTTTATGCCAGCTCTTCGGGCAGACAGCCCTCAGGCTTTGTGGAGGCTGACCTAGAAGAACCAGGTGAGGATTTACATTTCTGAACCTTTACTGTGATGAGTTTGTGTCCCGTCTGTGATGCAGTGTGGGCTCTCCAGAAGCACCTGGAAGACCAGCACTGTGGGCGTGGATTTAATTGTCCGTGTTGCTGGAGGAGGAAGAGAAGGGTAAGAAAGCTCAGAAATATCCTATAAACCATCAAAGCGGCCATTAAGAATCTGTGTTAAGATCAGCCGTGCTGTAAATCTGATAGGTGTCCGTTGTACATTATTTATTCATTCTGCTCCATAAAGTGCTGTGAATAGCACGACCAACCAATTAATTCATATAACGGTGCTTATATGATCTGCTTTGCCAATACAGCCAGGCAGAGACAGTATCATTCCTGGAGCCAGAGTATTTCAGGAATTCTGTCAGCCCATTCTATTTATGTATTACCCAGCACAACTATTTCCTTTATTAAAACAGTGACGAGCAATGAGACACACCAACGCACACAAGCCTGTGAGATGGGCAGATCTGCCCGTTAGGTCCCTTAAACTGATGAAACAGGTTTAGATCACCATGCTTAAGTTGCATCTTTAACATGTTTTTCAGTATCAATAACATTTGGAAACTACTACACAAACCATAATGCAGATGATTATGGAACAGGGTGGCTAATCTTAGTTCCTTGAATAAGACTCATTTATTTAATATCAGTATTGAAGAGGTTGGGGTGAGGGAAAACTGTGTCTGGAAAGCAAAAAAATTGTACATATGAGGACTTCCGGTGTATCATATCACACTGATTTTTAACCTAAAGAAAAATTTTACATCAGGAAAATCCAAACCCCGATAATAAAACCCTAGCAGCACCTCTGTTTAGCTAAATAAACAACCTTTGCTCTTCTAGAAGTCCAGGATAACTCAACTGACTTTCCATAGATGTATATGAGCATGGCCTCCTTCATCAGTTTCCAGCAGGAATACGGAGCTGGAGACAAACGCGAGTGTCACCTCCAGTCAGGACTGAAATAAACTAAAAAAAATTCCCTTTTTTATGAGGTTGGCACCAATGTGGTGAGTCATCAGACCTTTATAGTCTTTTCGACTGCACCAGAGGTGTGGAAAACAATCCATTTAAGACAATAACCCAAACAAAGACTTTGTGGTGATGCGGGGGTTAATTACAAACAACAGAGGTTCATTATACATTCCAGAATGTTGTTCTCTCACACAAAAGGCGCTCTCACTTGTTAAATGTCTAGCCTAGACTATCAGAAATTGCATTACACTTGCTGCCCCTCCCCTTATTCCCGGACTTTCTTACCCTGGCCTTTTGGCCTTTTTTTTTTTTTTTTTTTCTCCTTCCTCCCATCTCTATTGAAAGATAGTAATTAAACACTAAAGCCTCTCAGTTTCTGCAGCACTGCAGGGGAACTCCTCCCTGTAATAAGCTCCAATTACTGGCTGCGACTGCAGCTGATGAAGGATTATCCTCTCACTCAGCTACGGCAAGCTCTAGAGTATAATCTTCAATTAGTTCAATTCATGTAGCACACTGGCAGGCAGGACACTACGTTTCCCACGACTTACACAAACAGCCTTTCTTTGACACCCCCCAACTCTGCACAGATGGTCCCAGGACTGTCTGTTGCAAAGTTCAGTGCATCTGGCCCCTAAACCCACCTAATGCAGGCAGCAAAACAAAGACTGGGACTCAAGTGCTCTACAGTACCTATTTGTTTCAGTAACAGCAGGCTTTTTTTTTTTTTTTTTAAATAAAAGAAAGAGAAATTATTCAAGGAGTCAGAAAACAGGTGGATAAACAAAAAACAACCAACAAATCTTCTGGACCAATGCTATTAATCACTTTCAACCATTTTAAACTATATTTAAAATTTTAAAAATCCAATCTGATACTAATATAAATGATACGGCTGCAACAAGCAAAAGCTAAGGAGGGCAAAATTAAAACTACAAGTCTGTTTTCAGCTCTTCCCCTTTATTCTTAGGTATTGCAGATATCCTCAAGAAATAAGGGGGTTGGGGTTTTTTGGGGGGCGGGTTTATGCTGCTGGTCTGTTCAGGACTTGGAACAAAGGCTGTTGTGAACCCAGATTTACTCCAGGCTCTGACTTCTTGCTGCTGCATCCTGATATTTTATATGGTTTATTTATCAACTTTCTTTAATTGCTGACTCTCAAAGGAAGCAGTGTTACTTGTTTAAAGGAAATATTTAAAAGCAGGTAAAGTTTAATTAGTTGTTGGTCTGCCTTTATGTTTTTTGATAGGGGAAGATTTTACTGTATGACAGCTAAAACCAATAATTAAATAGACCAAAATAGATTAGTTCCACTGACATCATCATCTCGTACACTGAATAAATCTGCTGGCACTGCCTTTGCTTCGGGGGAGCTGCCAGGGCTGTAGGGAAGGCTGTACCTAAAGGCACACTGCTCGTAACACCTGCTTTTACCACCTAATATTTACATGTCCCATGCAATTTCAACTGCTGCCTCCGTGTGGCTGCCTAAGCAGAAAGAGAATGGGATTTTTTTCCAAAATGGGGGCTTGTCTTCACCTGTAAAGAGGTGGTGTAACCTTGCAGGATGAATTACAGCAGATATTAACCATATTGTGAAAGAAAAACATACCACAATGGTAACTGCGTTGGTACTGCTTTCCCATCCAGACTGGATACAGAGGTCTCCTTTTCCAAGCCTATAGGTCGCAGAAATTGAGCAATATAAAGAGAGTTTTCCAGAAAATTCACCCTACCGGAGTAACCAACAGCAAGTGTGCATTTTTTAAACGATTCCTTGCCCCAGGGCCTCTCTTTCCAAGATCCTAAGGAGCAGCATCTTACTCCATCCTCATCCCGCTGAGCAGAGGAGCGGGACGTCCTTGCACAGGGACCCTGCTCTACACATCCGAGTGCCACGGGCTGCATCCATCTGAGTACCTGAACTTCTAGGGCAGCTGCAGTATAGTAACATAAAGTAGAACTGAGCTTATGAACACTTGACTTTGGTGTTTTGGGTTTTTTTTTGAGCAAGAGCATAGTAACTTCTTTTCCAGCGTAACAGATTTTATGCTTTGATGTACTTAAGGTATATGGGCTCTTATACATACTCAGACTTTAAAAGCACTTGCATGTCTAAAAGTGTATCTATTTGAGATTTTTCCTAACTTCTTCATTGGCATTTCATAAAAAAGATTATTTTAATTCATAAAGCTTGCTTCATTTACATCCTTATACTATCGTTTATATCATCCCAAGGATGGTACCACTAGATATACTTCAATCCTAAAAAAAACAAACCAGACAAAAAAACAACATTAGTTTTAGCTGGGCTGTTTAGTTAGGACAGCATGGCAAGAAAGGCAACAGTAAAGTGTAGATCCCAGTTTGTGAAAAGCCAGATACCTCATGCAGCTTTCAAGTAAACACACTCTAGCCGTTCTTCACTCTTCCACTGCTCTAACTCTTCAAATTATACAGTGCTGTAGTTTTGATAAAGAATTAAAACAAGTAAAAATCAGCCATTGCTCTAAGGAACATTTAGTTTATAATGGTGGTTTTCAGGTTAGAAGTTGCATTTGCAGTAATTCAGACTTTTAGACTTCAGGTACCCTAGGTTAGTACTGTGCAAACACGTGCACAACTGCCAGGCAGAGGCAGAATATTATTAAAGAGGATCTGAAAGAGAATACCCTTCCTATTTCCTATAGGCCCAGGAGCTGAAACAATCCCAAACTGTAGATTTCTAATATATGGGGGAAGGGAAATTGAGGCATCTGGCCATTATGAAAACAAGCACATGTAAAAGAAAAATATTCCATAAAATTAACTTTCCTTTCTGCTGGGAACTCATAGAAAAAAAAAAAACCACAAAAACAAACCCACAGCGAACAATGGACTACCATCACTCATCATGTAGACAGTTTTCAAGTGTGAGGCCTATGTGCATGTTTATATCCCACATCTGGATGTTGAAATGGGCACTTAGTTTTATTAAAATCAGAAGACTGTCTTCAGTGCTGCTATAAACACCTAAAAACTGTAGGATGTGATCATACTAAAGTGTCATGTTTAAAACTGTATTCATCACGGGCCCCAGTTTAAAAGCATGGAAGATTTCTTTATTTTAGAACTCAGTTGACTGGCAGTGATTTGAGAGCCTGAGGTCACACCAAGCTTACAAACCTCGCATCTGACCAGCTGAATTCTTGCACCACCTACACGAGCAGTTTAAATTTCAAGGTAAAGTTGCCTGATGAAGAAAGATGCATCTGGGAGAAGAGCACTTTGTGTCTGAGTTTTCCTGACTTTGGTTGTCCTCTTTTGCCTTCCCCTTCCATAATTTCTCTCACATTGAACAATTTATTTGGCTCACCACCTAACCAAGTAACAGCACAAAATGGGCTTTTTGTCCACTGGGCATTTTAGTCAGAGAATCACACAGAGACAATTATAAATATGAGAAAAGTTTCCCCCCCCCCCCCC